>NC_139683.1:9853045-10233045 GCF_964106915.1 Podarcis gaigeae | reverse complement strand
CATCTCGTCCTCTGCCATCTCCTTCTCCTTGTGCCCTCAATCTTTCCCAACATCAGGGTCTTTTCCAGGGAGTCTTCTCTTCTCATGAGGTGGCCAAAGTATTGGAGCCTCAGCTTCACAATCTGTCCTTCCAGTGAGCACTCAGGGCTGATTTCCTTAAGAATGGATCGGTTTGATCTTCTTGCAGTCCATGGGACTCTCAAGAGTCTCCTCCAGCACCATAATTCAAAAGCATCAATTCTTCGGCGATCAGCCTTCTTTATGGTTCCCCTCTCACTTCCGTACATCACTACTGGGAAAACCATAGCTTTAACTATACGGACCCTTGGTCTGAATACTTTCAACTAAAGGTGTGCTCCAAGCAAGGACGTATTTAACTAAAGTTAACTTATGGTGCTGCATAAAAATTCCACGTGCATTTTTGTACGCATTAGTTTGTTGCAAAATTCAGAGAAGTGCAAATTTCTAAGAATGCTTGTGTCTCAGTTTGTTCTGTTTTGGAAATGGAATTAGGTGGCTTCACCTTTAAATGGAAAGCAAATTAGATTTCTGCCCCCTCCCTAGAGTAGGGCTGCCATATGCCTGGGTTTTCACGGACGTGTCCAGGAATCAGGCAGTGAAATAGAGTCCGGGTGGTTTTTGATGAATTGGGAAAACGTCTGGGGAAACCTGGACGTATGGCAAATAGGGTGGGGTGTTTTTTTTTAATGCTTAACAGCTTTGACCACAAAAAAGCTCAACTGTCCTGATTTTCACTTTGGGGAATATGAGAATCCTAACCTAGAGTAGAGTGGCCACGTCCTACTTTGCAGAGCACAGTTCTCTATTCGAAGAAACGTCCAGGGACTGCTCTCTGGTTAAACTCCTCTTTTAAGATAAAGAACCATCAGGCAGGAGAGGAACGGGGGGCTTTGAAGCTGCCCCCCCCAGCAGTTAGCACCCACACAGCAGAGTGAGCAGGCCTACCAACCACCTGGTCACACTCTTCCCCATGATGGTGTTTCTGTTTGAATTATAGTAATTACAGTGGTACCTCGGGTTAAGAACTTAATTCGTTCTGGAGGTCTGTTCTTAACCTGAAACAGTTCTTAACCAGAGGTACCACTTTAGCTAATGGGGCCTCCTGCTGCCGCCGCGCCACCAGAGCAGAATTTGTGTTCTCAGCCTGAGGCAAAGTTCTTAACCCGAGGTACTATTTCTCAGTTAGCAGAGTCTGTAACCTGAATCGTCTATAACCTGAGGTACCTCTGTATTTCTGCACATACGTATAAATCAGTGCATGCAAATTATGCAAATCTGTGCCCTTTGGGGAGTGTTTGTGTGTGTGATGCAGCTATGATGCAGCTCCTCTTTTCTGGGCTCAGGTACAAATTACACCCACCCACCCACTCACAGCCACACACCCACCAACAGCAACATGTCCCTGGGTTGAGATGCATTGGCAGTGGATCTCGTGAGGAAAACTGTTTTGAAAGCTGCATCGTTCCTGGCTGGCTTCCCTAACTCTTTCTTGTTGGGTTGGAAGTTATGAAAGAGAGAGGTCAGGGGAAAGCATGAATTCCTTGCTTTGAAACCATGTGCAGGCTTTAAAACATTCAAGCCCCTCCTCTTGACAGTAATCTGCAGTGACTATCAATTTGTCGCGATTCTTGAAATAGTGCTATTTCCCTGGCCAGACATGTGGGATAGCAGAATAAGTTAGTGGGGAGAGGCTTTTTCTGGGAGTTGTGTCGCCTCCTTTTTAGTATCCCTGGAGTCTCTCCCTTGTCTGCTGAGATGAACCAGGAACTTCCACCCAACTCTATGATTCAGAATCTCTTCTCCCCATACGCTCTCCAGCTGTCCTGCAAATGTCCATTTCCACAGAGCTCCAGCTCCTCTCCTCTCTTCTTATATGTTCACAAATCTCTTGTGCCCGTCGTAATGAAAACAGCTCATCTTTTTCCCAGCCAAACATATGAGTTAAGCAGTCTGCGGTTAGGAAAGAAATAAACACACCTATTAATATCTTCTCCTGGGGAAGAAAATATAAAAATAAAATTACAACCCTCCTTGCCGGCCTGCCACAGCAGTCTGGGGGCAGCGTTGACAATCTACTCTGAATAACCAAGGTAAGTAATTTGTCTGTGTGCATTGGCAGGCTTCAGACCAATGTCGCCTTCTTGCTTATTGAGCGGCAAAGTAAACAGAGGTGAAAAGGCAACTTTCTTTGCCAATGAGTGAGCAAAGTGTTTATTCTTTTCTGGTGTTTATTCTGTGTGCACTGATCAATCTGGAAGCACTGGAGGTGGAATAAATTACATTGGGAGCTGGAAGACAACATGTATCTAGGTCAGTAAAAAGGTAAAGGGATCCCTGACCGTTAAGTCCAGTCACGGACGACTCTGGGGTTGTGCACTCATCTCACTCTATAGGCCGAGGGAGCCGGCGTTTGTCTGCAGACAGCTTAGTCATGACTAAGCCGCGTCTGGTGAACCAGAGCAGTGCACGGAAATGCCATTTACCTTCCTGCCAGAGCAGTATCTATTTATCTACTTGCACTTCATGCTTTCAAACTACTAGGTTGGCAGGAGTAGGGATTGAGCAATGGGAGCTCACCCCGTCGTGGGGATTCGAACCGCTGACCTTCTGATCGGCAAGCCCTAGGCTCTTTGGTTTAACCCACAGTGCCACATCAGTAGGAGGCAGCAATTACACTTCAGGTTACTGTTCTTCAACCTTGGGTTCCCCAGGAGGTAACCGTACTACAGCTCCCATAAACCTTGGTCATTGAGTAAGCTGGCTGGGGTTGATGTAGTCCAAAAACATCTGGGGAGTCATAGTCGAAGAACACTGCTTTAGGTTAGCACTTAGGTTGCTTCTCTGCGATCAGCTATATGATCTGGGCCAGACAGAATCAGTAGAGCAGGAGACTGGTCCTCCAGATGTTGTGGCACTCTAAGTGGCACCATTCATGGTGCTGATGCGTGTTGGAGTCCAACAACATCTGGAAGGCTGCAGGTTCCCCACTCATGCAGCAGAACTTGAGTATCAGACCTGACGTGAATGTGCCCATTCACCTCAGTGATATCAGGCTGAGATTAGGGCTGCAACCAATCAAAGAAATTTAAATTGATTAATAGTTCAGATTTCTGTTAATTCATCTGTCAATTGCCTATGTGTAAAGCATAAACAATTCTGAAGCAGGAATCATACATTCTTCATTTTTAGATGACACACAGGAATGGAGTGGTATTTAACTAACTCTTATTCAAAACACACCCATTGAAATATGACTAAGTTAGGCCATTAACTCCAGTGGGTTGAATACTACCCATAATGTAGCAAGCAGCATCTTAGGAGAGGCATTCATTTCTGTGTGAGAGAAATGGGGGTTCCACCTCTGTTTTTATAAATGTGCATATATAATTGTAGATACATGTTTTCTGTTGAAGATACAGGTTTCTGTTCTGGAACAACTTTTAGTAATAGATCTGTATTATTAGTGATATATCCATCTATCATCCAAAACAGGTTTTAAGTCCATATCATGATACAGTGGTAGCTCGGGTTATGAACTTAATTTGTTCTGGGGGGTCTGTTCTTAACCTGAAACTGTTCTTAACTTTAGCTAATGGGGCCTCCTGCTGCTGCCACGTTGCTGCAGCACAATTTCTGTTCTCATCCTGAAGCAAAGTTCTTAACCTGAGGTGCTATTTCTGGGTTAGTGGAGTCTGTAACCTGAAGCATTTGTAACCTGAGGTGCCACTGTATTGGTTTCATACTTTCTGACCTGGCACTATATTGTGAATTATGATGTGTGTGTTTATGTGTGTTATGCAGAAATCACAAGGTGGGGAAAACTGTGTTGCCAGCCAATGCCTCTCCATAGCTGCATCCATATTTCAGACGTTGTGGTATGTCAGTATATTGCCATGTTTACCTGGTGATATATCCCAAAGTTGAAAACCAGATATTGCCCAGCCTTATCCATCACACACACTGTATAGACCTAAAGACTAAATAGCCCTTATAGTCACATTATATAGAACAGAGGAAACCAATTTATTCTGAGTCAGACTGGCAGTGGCTCTCCAAGGTTTTAGGCCAAAGTCTCTCCTAGCCCTGGCTGGAGATTATGAGAACCTAACCTGAAACCCTCTGCATGCAAAGCAGGGGCTCTCCCAATCATCTTCTGCCCTTCCCCATATCCAGATATTTGAGAGAAGAAAGAAAAGAAGAAAGAATTCCACAGCTGTCACATGGAATAAATCCCTGTCTTGCTTCAGAACGATGTGAATAATGGGAATATTGCTTAATCAGAAACCCAGTTTGAAATTAGTTGCTGAAGCCGAGCTGTGTTGTGTGTCCAAATGCTGTAAGCTAAGAGTTCTTTCCACTCTACCGGGCAACAGTAATAAGATGTGAGGTGTGAAGGAGCCTTATCTTTCTGCCTGAGGTCTCCTTTTTGCTTCCCTTGTCCTTGCAGAGCACGTTTAAGGCGATCGAATGGATTGAGTGAAAATGCTTCATTTATTTGATCGGGGCCCGATTGTACCTCCAAGGCTAAGGAGCCTAGCGAGGCAAAAGGAGGGAGAAGTCATCCACTCTCAGGCAAGAAAGGAGCAAGGCGCAAATTTAAGTCCTTTATGCAAAACTTCCCCATACTTTGGCCAAATCCAGATAGGCATATGAATATACAAGGACGCATGAGAAAGCACTGCATTTTTATCTTTATTTTAAAAGGAATTAACGATATAGGCATGCTTGAAAACTGAGGAACCAACATCACACGCGATAAAGGAGCTGTGTGATTTGGAAAAAGAGCTGAACATTCTCTTTTCTGAAAAACTATTCACTGAATCTGCCCAGAGATTGTTGTTGGCTACCGTCTGCCTGGAGAGACAATGGAGTGAGCCTCTGGGGGGTGAAGTCAAATGGCTGGAGAATCACAGCACCTGCTGTGGCTGTAGAGACCAGTAACTCATCGCTGCTGCCTCCCACATTGTGTTTTTTGCTGTGTTAGCAGCACCAAAGTGACCCCTTCAGGGTGCAAGCCTGGGCAGTGTGTTTGGAGGTCCACAGGGCCATGCAGGAGCCAGGCCCTGTGACCAGTAGGGCTTTGCAGGACTGTGGCCTTCCTAAGTTTGTTCTGGAGAGGCAATGCGTGGCCTCACAGGTGAGGCTGCTTGGTAACTCACATCACCTGGTGGCAAGAGCCGGGAAGTGATATAAGGTCAGCATTTCCCTTCGGCTCTTTGCCACAGTAGCACGTTTCCTGCCTTGCTGCATTTGGCTTCCTGATCCTCGGCTCCTTGCTTCTCGACCCTCGGACCCTTGACTTTGTGACTCCTTGCTTCTCGACCTTCGGACCCTTGACTTTGTGACTCCTTCCTTCTCGACCCTCAGACCCTTGACTTTGTGACTCCTTGCTTCTTGACCCTCGGACCCTCGACTTTGTGACTTCTTGCTTCTCGACCCTTAGACCCTTGACTTTGTGACTCCTTGCTACTCGACCCTCGGACCCTTGACCTTGTGACTCCTTGCTTCTCGACCCTTAGACCCTTGACTTTGTGACTCCTTGCTACTCGACCCTCGGACCCTTGACCTTGTGACTCCTTGCTTCTCGACTCTTGGACCCTTGACTTTGTGACTCCTTGCTTCTCGACCCTTGGACCCTTGACTTTGTGACTCCTTACTTCTCGACCCTCGGACCCTTGACCTTGTGACTCCTTGCTTCTTGACCCTTGACTTTGTGACTCCTTGCTTCTTGACCCTTGACTTTGTGACTCCTTGTTTCTTGACCCTCAGACTCTTGACTTTGTGACTCCTTGCTTTTTGACCCTCGGACCCTTGACTTTGTGACTCCCTGCTTCTTGACTCTCAGACCCCTGGCTTCTGGACTCTCATTCCTGCTCCCACCCTGCCATCTTGCCCCCAGTCCCAATCTCCTCAGCCGGGACTTTGATCGCCTGTAGACCGGACCATGACAGGCTGCCCAGACAACAAGACTCCTCTCTCGGCTTCACTGATGTGATCCAAAGGAAAGCAGAGCAATACTGTTATGTACTGATGTTCTCACCCTGGACCAGCAGGGGGATACTGTAGATAGTTATGCAAATGAAGGATCGAAAGTGACGTTCTGTGATTGGATAGTTTGTATGCAAATGAAGGATCAAAAAGTGACGTTCTGTTCCAGCTTACAATAAAGAGCTGCTTTGGAAGAATCGCTGTGTCATCTGATATGTTCGCCCACAACTTAACAAATACATTTGGCATCATCTGGGCTGCAGGAGTTGCCAGAAGGAGACGTACAAGGCGTCAGCTGGGGGGAGTGAGAAGTGCCCCTATTTTCATCTCAGGAATGTTGGAGGGTATGTATGTTCTGAGAGGCCAGGCAAAGATGGAGGGTGGGCCAACCCACCTCCTTTCTTGTGTAGGGTCACCAAAAGGAGAGGCTTCCTTCTGGGAGATGGTGAAAAAGGCATATTACCCCTCAAACTGGGCCTAAACAAAAGTTACCACTCACTGTTGGAAAAAAGCCTTCCATGACATCTTATTTTCTCCGCCCTACTGCCACAACACATCGGGCTCGAAATAATCTGTTAAAATGATGAAGTGTGCATTTAAGGAACTAAGCACACCAATTCAAATTTGCAAAACAAGTAACCATACCAATTAAAACTGGCTCACATTGATTAATCAGCCAAACCCAATTAAAGCTTGCGGCCCTAATTTTCTCAGCTCGCCTCTGATGGTTAAAGTTGCTGCTTCTCCATTCCTGCGGCGTTCCTACTTCGGCAGGCGATTCTCTGAGCAAAATGAAATAACTCTGTTTGCAGTTGCTGGATTTTTTTTAAAAAGGCACTTGCCTGTTCACCTATGGTGAGTGAGCTTCCAGACCCTCCAAGTGTTTTCTAGGGACTGTCCCAGATCTAAAGAGGCTGTCCCGGTTTCTGATTTGATTCCGTAAAGTCCTGCTTTTCTTAGGACATGCCCTATTGGAAAAGAGGGCATGGAGTTATGTGACCCCTGAGCCAAGGAGATAAGCAACTCTACAAACTGTAGAAGACTTCTGAAGGAAGCCCTGTATAGGGAAGTTTTTTTAAAAAAATGTTCAAGGTTTTATTATGTTTTTATATATGTTAGAAGCTGTCCAGGGTGGTGCGGGCAACCAGGTCAGATGGATGGGATATTATTATTATTATTAATAATAATAATAATAATAATAATGATGATGGAATAGCACATCCCTATTTTTACTGGAGAAATGTTGGAAGGTATGAGGTTTTCCTACAGAGACTAACCTGAAAAATGAGACTAACCCTTTCCCTTTCCTTCTCCTTTTCACTTTATTGAATGTGGTCCAAATGACTAGCACAGGAATGGAACTGAATGAAGTATCGGTGTTAAGAAAAATGGTCAATCAGCGGACAATTGGATGACCATGAGGTTTATGATTACGACAGGGAAATCTGTTTCCCAGCTTTCTCCACAGCATGCTTAATTTTACAAAACTCTGTCCATGTCTCCCCTTAGTTGCTTTTTTGACATCAGCCACACCTGACGTTTTGCTATCATGTGCAAATTCACGTACTGAGCAGCCTCACACCAAAGACTAATATCCGAGAGAGACCATCGTTGACCATGACAATTGGGGAGAACTGCGTCATTCAATGAGGGCATAATCCAGTTTCTGAGTGGATAATGTTCCAAGCGAAAGGGATTATACCTCCAATAAGGAAATTGGATTATTGTTGGTGAGAAAAGAAATGGGGCACCCTCTAATTATACCTGATTAAACGGCGACTTGGATATGCACGCACGCACGCAAATTCTTAGCTCATGGGACACAGAAGAGTTTTCCTGTTCAAATAGGCCAAAGATCAGAGGCCAACGATTAGCCGCAATTATTATGCAGAGAAAAAGGGGCGGATTAGGCATCTGGAAGACTGCAAACGAAGTGGAAAAGCAGATGGTACCAGTGGATTTCTGGTCTTGATTTGGCAACGTTCATCCATCATCAGGCTTTGCACTTCCCAGCCAAAGCCTGAAATTTTGAGTGCCTGAAAATACCTCTGGTTTGGCTGTTACATACTTTCCAAACATGTCTGTTTAATATTTATTTCCTAGTTCATTCCTAATTGATTGAGAGCAGTGGCTCTTGGCGGCCCCTTGGTTCCATAAACCCATCCCCAGTGCCCCCCTACCCTATAAAAAGCATTATTTAGAATAGCTGATTGCATGACCCACTCAGAGAGCACAATGCAATAAAATTCAAAACAATAACAATTAATTGTACACTTATTCAAAACCCAATTAAAACAAATGCATTCAACAGAACGGATTAACTTGGTCTAGCGATACCAGCTTCTCAAAGCCTGATATTTATGACGAGAGTTCTGAGAGTTCTCGCGGGATCTCTCCAGAAGCTGCCGCCACTTTTCCTCACTTCTCTGGCAACAGGAGTAATGGGGGGGGGGCCTGTGGGGGTGCAGGGTTCCACCACCTGAGGTGGTTGCCACAGTCCCCCTCACTGGTGGGATAGCCTTGCTGAGCTATGTCGACCAATAGTCTGACTCAGTACAACCTGTGGCGTAGCACGGTTTGCTGGTGCCCGGGGCGCGTGTGGAGTGTACTTGTCCAGCTTTTGCCACCACTGCCAGATGAGTGCTCATGCAGGTGGAGATGGGGTACTTCACCCTCTGCTGCTCAACCCCTGCTGCCGGCGGAGTGCAGAGAGCACACGATGGGGATCTCTGCAGAGGGCACCTGGTTCGTGCCAGTGTGGTTAAGAGCGGTAGAATTGTAATCTGGTGAACCGGGTTTGATTCCCCACTCCTCCACATGCAGCTGCTGGGTGACCTTGGGCCAGTCACACTTCTCTGAAGTCTTTCAGCCCCACTCACCTCACAGAGTGTTTGTTGTGGGGGAGGAAGGGAATGGAGAATGTTAGCCGCTTTGAGACTCCTTCGGGTAGTGATAAAGCGGGATATCAAATCCAAACTCTTCTTCTTCGTGCCCCCAAGATAGTGTTTCTGGGACAATGACCCCCCCCGACCCACCCTATGCCACTGGGTATAAGTCACCTTCCAATGTTCTGAGGTGCTTGTCAAGTTCCCCTTGGTGTTGCAGATGATTGTTCCAGATGGTTCCTTGTGTGGAGAGGCTCTAAGCATGTATATCCATGCAGCCACAGGCAGAGGTGCAGCAAGGTGGGTGCAGTGTGTCCTGGGTGCCACCTTCTGGGGGGTGACAAAATGCTGTGCGGCAGTCAACGGCTGTGAGAGACGCTGTTGCTTTGGTGTGTGCAGGCTTCCAGCTGCCCAAATGGTCCGCCCTCTGGCTATCTCCCCCCCAAAAAGCTCAACAACTTTGGCTCCCCTCCCAAAAAAAGTCAAACCATTGTTGCAGGCAAAAAATAATAAAGGTGTGTGTGTGGGGGGGTGTGTGACAAGAAATTTTCTGCACCAGGTACCACCTGACCTTGTTCTACCATTGGCCACAAGTCATCTCATGAGGTGCTGCCTACCAGTCCTCCGAATGCAAATAATTTAGTGTTGGAGAGATATTGGGTTCAAACCCAGTATTCTAGGCTGCTTGGAAAGGCCAATAGAATCCAGACGCCCATTGTCCATAAAACAGGATGTTTCTGTAGGCATTGCAGGGCTGGTGTGACACAAGCTCAACCAGCAAGTAGCTGAGAGGTGCCACACCAAAAATGAAAACAGCACAAGCATCAGGCGTGATAACTCCTAGGGGCAGATGTGTCTTTGATGCCCTCAAAATCTGAAGGTAGGGGACATGGCCCACTCAGTATTGAGGAGGCTGAGGAGGCCGAGCGTGGAGCAGTTCAGTGGCTGGCTCCCCCTGAGAATGAAAGAGGAAGCCATATTTTGCTGGGCTCCACGCTGGGCCCCTCCCAACAATGCAATAATAATAATAATAATAATAATAATAATAATAATAATAATAATAAGATAATAATTTATTATTTATACCCTGCCCATCTGGCTGGGCTTCCCCAGCCACTCTGGGCAGCTTTCAACAGAATATTAAAATACAACTAAACACGGCTGCCTTCAGATGTCTTCTAAAAGTTTGGTAGCTGTTGTTCTCTTTGACATCTGATGGGAGGGTGTTCCACAGGGCGGGTGCCACTACCGAGAAGGCCCTCTGCCTGGTTCCCTGTAACTTGGCTTCTTGTAGAGAGGGAAGCACCAGAAAGCCCTCGGCACTGGACCACAGTTTCCGGGCAGAACGATGGGGGTAGAGACGCTCCTTCAGGCGTACTGGGCCAAGGCCGTTTAGGGCTTTAAAGCTCAGCACCAACACTTTGAATCGTGCTTGGAAACGTACTGAGAGCCAGTGTAGGTCTTTCCGGACCGGTGTTATGTGGTCTTGGCAGCCCATTCACCAGTCTAGGTGCCGCATTCTGGATTAGTTGTAGTTTCCGGGTCACCTTCAAAGGTAGAGCGCATTGCAGCAGTCCAAGTGAGAGATAACCAGAGCATGCACGACTCTAGCGAGAAAGTCTGCGGGCAGGTAGGGTCTCAGCCTGCTTACCAGATGGAGCTGATATACAGCTGACCTGGACACAGAACAATGCAATGTTGTGCGTGCATCGCGTGATGTCACTGGGCACATGACATCACACACACGCAACAGATTCCCCCATCCTGGGTGCATGATGGCACTTCTGAGAAGCATTTATACACTTACAAGCAAAGGAAAACAAAGGGTCATATAGGTTCATATATGATGGCACTATCTTCTACCAATTCTTTAATCAAGAGGCATAGCAATTTTATTCTCTTTCCCTCCCTCCTGCTTCAATAGTAATAGCAATAGCTCCTGCCTACGTGTCGTTCTGTCTGTCCCCCACAGCTCTCTTGCAAACGCAACCTTCACATTACAACCTTTGCTTGCTCAGTCCTTTCTCAGCGAGAAACCCCCCCCCCCACCAAATAAGCTATGCAGAGGAAAAGCTAGTTTGCATTAGCATGCAGGGCTAATGCTTGAACTGCTGCTTCTTGAAATCCCAGTGTCTCTTTATTATGATCATCTGAAGTGGCACAAAATAGTCAGCAAGCTTCTGAGTCAACCTGAACTCTCCATCAAGCTGCAAAGTGAGAGACAAGGAGTGAGAAAAGATAGTGTTGAAGCCACAATGTCTACGCTAGTCAAATAGGCATTTATGTTGTATAATCTTAAAAGGGGCGTGGCTTTAGGGGTGTGGCTGGAAAGGAAATTAGGAATAGCACTTGGACTTCAGAATTTACCGTATCAATCAAAATAGCTAAATTCTGCTCAAGGAGCCAAATGGGGATATTTGGGCTCAGCCTGTATTTTTATTGACTTGGTGCCACTATCACAAATTTATTTATTTGATCTAGTTATATAGTGGTGACAGCAGCCACGAAATTAAAAGACGCCTGCTTCTTGGAAGAAAATGACAAACCTAGACAGGATCTTAAAAAGCAGAGACATCACCTTGCCAACAAAAGTCCGTATAGTAAAAGCTATGGTTTCCCCAGTAGTGATGTATGGTAGTGAGAGCTGGACCATAAAGAAGGCTGATTGCCGAAGAATGGATGCTTTTGAATTATGGTGCTGGAGGAGACTCTTGAGAGTCCCATGGACTGCAAGAAGATCAAACCTCTCCATTCTTAAGGAAATCAGCCCGGAGTGCTCACCGGAAGGACAGATCCTGAAGCTGAGGCTCCAATACTTTGGCCACCTCATGAGAAGAGAAGACTCCCTGGAAAAGACCCTGATGTTGGGAAAGATGGAGGGCACAAGGAGAAGGGGACGGCAGAGGCCGAGATGGTTGGACAGTGTTCTCTCAGCTACCAGCATGAGTTTGACTAAACTGCAGGAGGCAGTGGAAGACAGGAGTGCCTGGCGTGCTCTGGTCCATGGGGTCACGAAGAGTCGGACACGACTAAACGACTAAACAACAACAACAATTAATTTTGATTGACTTGGTGCCATCTTCTGCACTATCCCAAATTTATTTATTTGATCTAGTTATATAAATATTTATGTCCTGCCCTTCTAGTTCTTACTGCTCAGAGTGGCTTACAGCAAAACAACAACACCCATTTATAAAAGACGCTAGCATTCCCATCATCCCTGACCACTGGTCCTGTTAGCTAGGGGTGATGGGAATTGTAGTCCCAAACATCTGAAGGGACAGTGTTTGCTTATACCTGGCATATATGCAGTCTTAGTGGATCCAACTCACTGTTCCCAAGCTATTTGGACTGTGTGTGCTTTAGATGTGCTTTAAATATGCATGTGGTTTGTTTGCAGCCTTAGACAATGGTTTAATCCTTTGCCACAAACTATCATCATAGTTCCTTTCCTCCTCACAGGCACTGATGTAAATGTTGCTATTTGCTTCATGTTATGTCAACTGCATGGGGACGCAGGTGGCGCTGTGGACTTGCCGATCGAAAGGTTGGCGGTTCGAATCCCTGCGGCGGGGTGCGCTCCCGCTGCTCGGTCCCAGCGCATGCCAACCTAGCAGTTCGAAAGCACCTCCGGGTGCAAGTAGATAAATAGGGACCGCTTACCAGCGGGAAGGTAAACGGCGTTTCCGTGTGCGGCTCTGGCTCGCCAGAGCAGCGATGTCACGCTGGCCACGTGACCCGGAAGTGTCTCCGGACAGCGCTGGCCCCTGGCCTCTTAAGTGAGATGGGTGCACAACCCCAGAGTCTGTCAAGACTGGCCCGTACGGGCAGGGGTACCTTTACCTTTACCTTTATGTCAACTGCAGCACAATTTCATCTGAACGTCAGACTGCTGCGCTGCATTTTTCTTAACGGTTTCGTGGAAGAACTTAAGTATGAGGAAGTCCGCTGTATTTACTTTTTTACTTTTACTGATTTACTTTTGATGCACAGGGATATTTCACACCATTGTCAAAGCAGGGAGAGCTTGGTGACATTTGCAATTAATAAGGGCATGGGAAGTTTAACCAAACGAGAAACCACAACCCGATTCCATGTGTGGGAGAGGCAAAATGGCCTATTGGCTGTTGTCTTTTTCTGCGTTTCCACCTCTGGGTTTCTTCACAGAAGAAGCCACTGTTGTTGTTTTTTTCAATTTTTAAAATTAATTTTCCAAATTTTTTTTAGGAAAAGAAACAAACATACATCTTAACTGTATTTAATCCAATCTTAGTAACATTGTTGAGTGACTTCCTCGAATCCCCCTGGCTGATTTTCAGTGTACAGTGGTACCTCAGGTTAAGTACTTAATTCGTTCTGGAGGTCCGTTCTTAACCTGAAACTGTTCTTAACCTGAAGCACCACTTTAGCTAATGGGGCCTCCTTCTGCCGCTGCACCACTAGAGCACGGTTTCTGTTCTGAAGCAAAGTTCTTAACCTGAGGCACTATTTCTGGGTTAGCGGAGTCTGTAACCTGAAGCATATGTAACCCGAGGTACCACTGTATATCATTGTAACAGTTTTCCAAAACAAATTTTCTCATACAATTAACTTAATCACTTAACATCTTTCTTTCTTTTCATTTTAACTTTAAACATATTATTCTCTAACTTTACATATTAAATCCTAAGCCTATTTTCTTCTAATTAAATTATCTTAGCATATTTAACTAAATAGTCTTTGAATTTCATCCATTCCTCCTGGTACTCCTCCTCCTTCTGGTCGCGGACTCTTCCAGTCAGGTCGGCTAGCTCTGAAAAGTCCATCATCTTCATCTGCCATTCCTCCACTGTTAGGGACTTCTTGTGTTTTCCAATTCTTAGCTAACAAAATTCTAGCTGCAGTTGTGGCATACAAAAACAGTCTAACATCTTTCTTGGGCAATTCCAGACCTATTTTTCCAAGAAGAAAGGCCTCTGGTTTCTTAGTAAATGTATATTTCAAATGTATATTTCTTGGGCAATTCCAAACTGTATTTTAGCTGAACAGCTGTAAACCAGGAGTAGGCGGCCCAATTGCCTCCTAAATCCGGCCCGCGGACGGTCCGGGAATCAGCGTGTTTTTACATGAGTAGAATGTGTCCTTTTATTTAAAATGCATCTCTGGGTTATTTGTGTGGCATAGGAATTCGTTCATATTCCCCCCCCCAAAAAAAAATATAGTCTGGCCCACCACATGGTCTGAGGGATGGTGGAGGGAAGATTGCTGACCCCTTGCTGTAAACCAACAGGCAAAGCCATCAAAAGTGAAAAGCCATCCTCACTGCCTTCTGCTTAACAGTCACTTTGACAGAGACCGTTCAACTTTAAGCACCGTGGGAAAGTGGAAGCACCAAAATGGATCTCCCGGGGCCCCACTCTGTGAACCCTCTGGTGAGAAGTCACCTTACAGGGGAACCAGGCACAGGGCATTATCAGTAGTGGCGCCCGCCTTGTGGAACGCCCTTCCATTAGATGTCAAGGACATAAACAACTACACAACTTTCTGAAGGCATCTGAACACGGAAGTTTTTAATGTTTGATGTCTCTGTGTGTTTTAATATTATGTTGGAAGCTACCTAGAGTGGCTGGGGCAACCATGTCGAATGTGTGGGGTATAAGTTAAAATAAGAATAGGAATAGGAATAAGAATAAGAATAGCCACCTCACCTATAATGCCTCAATCTGAGGAAGCACCCATCCTTTGAGTGAGTTGCGGTGGTCCTAGAGAACCTTATGGGAGCATCACTGTGTAGAAGTGGCACTTCATGGTGGATAGATGCCCTCACAACCATAGCAGTAGATGCAGGGACAGTTAACCACAGCATCCATCGTCAGGCTGAGCAGTGTGGCTGGCCATAGCTAGACCAGGGCAAGAGGCAGGCCTGTGGGCAGATCACCCACCAACAATTCTGATCCATCAACTGTCTCCAGCATACCCTCCAACATTTCTCTAATGAAATTAGGGATGTCTTATTTATTTAATTGGGATCAGCTGGCAGATCTTTGGGTGGTTTGCAGTAGGTTGCTGTTCCTGGGGTGCAGGAGGAGGCAAAGCTGCTCAGGAGCATAGTCCCTGGCCCCAGACATGACCCAATGAGGGATGGGCTGCCCCAGGGCATCAGGTCTGGACTCAGGGGGGTCATAGGCCCCACCGCCTGTTCTTCCAGGGGCTGTGGAAAGAGCCTGGGATGGAGGGCACCTGTAGACACAGCTTGATGCATGTCACCCCGGAGGCAACCATCAAGCTATCCCAGTATGTTACAGGTGTATTGATGTGTTAACAGTCATTCAGTGTAAAGGTCATGAAGTGGTTAAGGTGCGACCTCACTTAAGATTCGCAGAGGAGGAAATAAATGCCATTAACAGTAATTCCAAGTGGATTCCCGGTTGTGTCAACTAAAGGATGTGGTTAAAGACTGATAAAGCCAATAGGCTGATGTCAGGGAAATCTGTTACCTGGGTGTTTGAGAAACGTTTTGGGGCATTCCCAAGAAATGAGTCAAATTTGCCTTGTTGGGTTTGGCTCACATCGTGGGCTTCACATTTCAAATTGCCATTGTGCACTGTAACAGTCGCAACTGGCGTTGCATTCAGAGATTTCCTTTACCTACTTTCACAGAGGACCACCGTAAGAGTCAGACTACAATTTTCTTCAGCAACCCAGAATGCGCGAGCTGGATAGTTTTAGCTGAACGTGGCAAAATATTTCTCGCTGTATTCAGTTTCAGCTGAAATCTCTTCTTCTTAATTATCTTTCAATTGAGAATCTCATGTTGCCAACTCAAGCTCTTAAACTGCTAGCTGTTAGCATCACCTCTGAAGTTTCATCTTAATTGGAATGACTACTGGGGTGCTCCCAGACTGTGACGGCTTTGTGGGTCACATCCCAGGTTGTGCAATTGAAGTGGATTTGGCACTCTGGGGCAAAAAACCAGTTCCACTGCAAAACCTGGACTTTATGTAATCAGGAAAGTGGCAATAAACCCCTGGAAAGTGTCCGATAATGGTAGCTTGACATGACATTGCATAACTTCCCTGAAAACAATCAATGTGCCAAATGAAGGATGGAATATAAAATAAATAAAAACTTAGAACCATTTCCACTTTTCAGCTGGTCACACTTGTAGAGGTAGAAAGCTGACCCTCCAGATAGGGATATCGAAGAATCCCGATGAAAACAGAAAATGCTGATATTGGCTTATTTGTCCACAGTGCGACATGCTTGCAAAAGGCTTGTGGAAGTTTAGACTGCATTAATGGAACCAGAGTTTCCAGACCATGAGAAGTAATCGTTTCACTTCGTTCTGCACTAGTCAGACCTTCTTCAAATAACTGTGTCCAGTTCTGAGTGCTGTGCTTTAAGGATATTGACAAACTGGAGCAGGTTCAGAAGAGACAGATAAAAATGGCCAGCAGTAGGTCAGACAAGTCCTACAAGGAAAGTTTGGGTGTGAAAGTTTTAAGTGGGGAATGGACATGACAGCATTCTTCAACCCCCAAAGGGTTGCCACAAAGAAGAAGAAGAAGAAGAGGAGGAGGAGGCTGAGAGACTTCAAAGAAGTGTGACTAGCTCAAGGTCATCCAGCAGCTGCATGTGGAGGAGCGGAGACTCGAACCCGGTTCCCCAGATTACGAATCTACCGTTCTTAACCACTACACCACACTGGCAAAGCTTTGCTCTCTGATTCTTCAGAGGGCAAGACAGGACCTAATGGGCTGAAATTAGAGGAGAGCAGTTTCCAACACAACTCCAGAATAAGCTTCTCAACAGCAAGGGCTGCTCAACAGTGGAGGGATGTGGGCTCTCCCTCATTGGAGACCTTCATGCAAAAACTGGATGGCCATGTGTTGGGATGCACTAGCTCTGGGTTTCCTGCATGCAGCAGGAAGTTGGCCTAGGTAGGCCTACAGAGTCCCCACCAACTCTATGGTTAGTCTCCCCATTTTCCTTATGAAAATCACCCCTCCTTTGTGGTAATGCATGGACACATGCACATTTCTGTAACAGGGCAAATAGCAGCTTGGGGGGGGCAGTCATCAGGCTTACTTAGACGGTGGTGAATTTATCCCACCCATCCCCTAGTGCTGCAGTCGCAATCCAAATTAACACTTGTGTTAAATAAAAACACTTATTTTAACTTAGAAAGGGAGAGAAATGGGTCATCTTATCACAGTGGCAACCAGTGGACTAGGGAAGCTAGTCTTCTAAGTGTTCCTGGTAAATTTGAGTATTAAAGTATTAAAGACCCAGGATATTTCTGCCCAACTTGGGGAGAAGAAGAAGAGGAGTTTGGATTTGATACCCCGCTTTATCACTACCCTAAGAGTCTCGTAGAATCATAGAGTTGGAAGAGACCACAAGGGCCATCGAGTCCAACCCCCTGCCAAGCAGGAAAGCAACTAACATTCTCCTTTCCCTTCCTCCCCCACAACAAACACTCTGTGAGGTGAGTGGAGCTGAGAGACTTCAAAGAAGTGTGTCTAGCCCAAGGTCACCCAGCAGCTGCATGTGGAGGAGCAGGGAAGCGAACCCGGTTCACCAGATTACAAGTCCACCGCTCTTAACCACTACACCACAGGGAGGGAGGTGCAATGCTCTGGCAGGCTCCAAGAGCCCTCCACTAGCTCCCCAAAGCCTACTAGGAGGGATCCAGCTTCCTGTCAGATCCCTGGCTTCTCCTTCCCAAAGCCCAGGAAGCTTCTGCCCAGTTTAGAGAGGGAGGTGTGATGGTCACATGAGCAATGTCAGAACATTGCACTATCAGCCTCCCCAATCACTTTTGCAAGCTGGCGCCTCTGGCCCTAACTGTTCCCCTACGAAAAAATTCACAGCACGCCACTGGTGGCAACCATTTCCTCAAGCACATCAGGTAGAGGATATGTGCAATTTCAGTTTATGTTTGATCGTTCCTCCCAGAGAGCCATGCCCCAACCAGAACTTGGCCATTGTCCCAAAAATTAACACATCACTGAGTGAAACACGGAGAGTTGAGCCTGTCTCCCTTTGCATTCAATCATCTGCAAAGCGTGTCTTATTGCCTTTTAATGGGAACACGACGCAGAGCGACATATCAAATGAAGCTGCCTTTGAAGGCAAATGGCTTACTTAGATGGCAAAGCATGCTGAGTTAACGTATAAGGGGATCTCCCTAAAGAATGGTGTTTAGCATGTTGTTATTCACGTCGGATAAAGGAAGCAAATGCCGAACAGCACTAACAGCTTGATGCTTGGAAAACTGAAAATGTTTGGTGGCATTTCTAGGAAGCCGTGCTGGCCTAGGAAAACAACAAGAACCGCGGACCAGTCTCCAGTTTGGGAATGTTTCTGTGACTCCAAAGCTTGCATATGCTGCTGATCCAGGATTCCAACAGAGCAAAAACACTTTGTAGGGGAAAGAACAATAAACCTCTTTAGCAGTGCATGATTCCCTCTGCTTATATAGCTGTGATTAGAGTCTGCTCTGCAACTTGCCCTCACATCTACGAAATGTAAGACAAGGACTGCTGTCCAAGTTTTTGGTTCATCTCAATTTAGGTCACTAGGGCAGATGGTCGCTAAGGATTTGCAGAGACAGTGTGCTGCTTTCCCCCTCCCTTCTCTGAGCAAGCAAAGGGGCTTCCTGCTGATATGGATGCTTGGTTTGAATTAGATCCACATTTCCACACAGACAGCCTGACCCACAGCTCTTGAACTCTAGTGTGGCACAGAACATACCCACTGCCTGCCAGATTTCACACTTCTCTGAACATGGCAGCAAAGTCCTCAGCAGCTCAAACATGATATATACTGAATTAGCCCGAATATAAGCCGTACCTGCAAATAAACCACACCTTTAAAATTCAAGAGGGGGTGGGGAGACAATACCCGAATATATGCCGCTCCCTTAAAATTCTGCAGGCACTCACACCCATTCCGTTTTACCGTATGTCTGTTTCAGCAGCGATATCATAAAAGCCAAATTTTGTAAGGTCGCAAATTTAAGCCGCACTTTAAATTTTTGTGGTCAGAATTTGGAAAAAAAGTGTGGCTTATATTTGGGACAATACAGTATATATGTAAAGGCATTTTTTTTTTGAAATAAAGTAATTGTGCATCTAAAGAGTTCTTTTTAAGTTGCAGAATAATGAGAAAATGGGACAAAGCAGAATTAGGAGGAGGGACATGTAAAACCAAGGCAGAACAGAAATGGATTTATTTACCCTTTCCAATGTGAATGGTTGAGGAAGGCATTGGATTTTGCAGAAATGAAAAAAAAGAAGAGCAACTTTTGCAGGGTCTAGTGCAATGGTTAGGGAGACTTCAGTCAAGGAGACCTAGATTCCAATTCCTGATTGGCTGTGAAGCTCATTGACCGGCCAATCATTGCCTCAGCCTGACCTCCATCACTTGCCTGTGGAGGAAATCTTCATGATTCAGCCACGATTGCTGTTGCTTCCAGACAGAGGGTCACAGAGAGCAGAGAGTCCTTTCTGATACACCTCTTGACGCCTTCCCCCAAAGCAATGTGAGAAGGAGTCAACTTATTTCGTGATTGGGAGCTAGGGCTGTCAGTCACAGAACTACCCAAATGTCCATGCTCCTCCTACTCCTCTCTGTCCAGTGTTTTTCATTTGTAGGGAGTTGGGGAGAAGTTTAAAAATATATCAAATTGGCCAGAAAAAGTAAAAGAATCCATTGAAACTTTGGGGCCACCATTCTTTGTTCTGGACCTCTTTGGACCCAAATTTCTTTAAATCCCAAAGCTGTCCAAATATAGGGGCACTATATAAACTTGAAAATACTGGTGGGGATTTTTTCCCCTGTCGATCGCCTAACTTTTTGGATGATTGCCCCCCCCCAAGCTGAGCAACTGTGTCCAGATTTTTACTTCTTGAAATATGGCAACCTTATCCAAATATCTCCGAAGAAGGGCACTTCAGTTCAGATTCATGCTTCATCCAAAAGACGTACACATACCTACCAAGTGCCTTTAAATGTAACAAATCTCAAGAAAAGGATAGGTTGATAGTGTCAGTGTTAATGATAAATAGCTTATATTTATTAGTGTTTCTTTTTTGAAAAAAACAAAAACAAACACGTTACAGAGGCAATAGTTATCAATCATCTTCTTTTTAATACTGCCTGTTCGTTCTCTAAGGTGACTTTGATAAAATATCTGTGGTATATTTTCTAAATCATGAGCATTTTGAGTCTGTGATACCATCTTGTATAGAGCCAGACAATCGTTCCCTCTAGCCCAATACTGTCTCAGTGCAGTCTTTACCATATAAACACTGGAAGCCACATTCCTCACCCCTTATAGTTTCACCTGGGAGTGATGGGATGTCATAAAAGCCTGTAGCTCTTGGGACTGGGCTGGTGACAGCTTGCTCTAGGGTCTGTCTGAGCACTTTTACCTCAGCTCAGTCATTTGCAAGCATCTGCAAGTGTGTCTTTGGTTGCCTCTCAAGTTGGGTCCTCTCCTCAGATGTCAACATGAACTTGAGCCTTCAGTGTCGCTGGCCAGTCTTGTGGGATGCTCTTCTGACAGAAATTCAGCAGCGACTTTTAGACTGAAAATATTTCTATGCCACCAGGCTAACACAAACAGCTAACAAAAAAAAAAAAACTGTGCTGTTTTACAGAGAGCCAGTGATTTTTTATTTCACAACTCACACACAGTATGTGAAGTATTAGGTCTATGCACGGCCTCCCTGATCCAAACCAGGATCTGATCTGGCATTTGGGTTGGCTGGCTCCTGCCACAATCTGGGGCCAACTCGTCAGGACCCAGATCTAGGCCCTAAATTGATCTGGGGCCAACTCGTCAGGACCCAGATCTAGGCCCTAAATCGATTTGGGGAGGCAGCCCTGTTATTTCATTGGGGTTTTAAATCCTAATTAAACCTGCACTTGGAAGGGAGGCAATAAAGGACTCTTCCTGATAAACAGGCATCTGGATTCACACAGATTCAACTAAATCATGGGTAGGAAAACTAAGGCCCGGGTGCCGGATCTGGCCCAATCGCCTTCTAAATCCAGCCCATGGATGGTCCGGGAATCTGCGTGTTTTTACATGAGTAGAATGTGTCCTTTGATTTAAAATGCATCCCTGGGTTATTTGTGAGGCCTGCCTGGTGTTTTTACATGAGTAGAATGTGTGCAGAACAATCATAATACAGTGGTACCTCGGGTTACATACGCTTCAGGTTACAAACACTTCAGGTTACATACGCTTCAGGTTACAGACTCCGCTAACCCGGAAATAGTACCTCGGGTTAAGAACTTTGCTTCAGGATGAGAACAGAAATCGGGCAGCGGCGGCGCAGCAGCAGCGGGAGGCCCCATTAACTAAAGTGGTACCTCAGATTAAGAACAGACCTCCGGAACAAATTAAGTTGTTAACCAGAGGTACCACTGTAGTATTATGGTGTCCAGGACTGGGCAGATGATTAGTGGTGGAGACCTCCATCTCAAGAGATGTCCTGGCAGGAGGAAGATGATGATAGTATGGACCCAGATTCATGACACACCCCAGAAGAAGAAGCAATGAGTTGGGAAACAATGGAAGAGGAGGAACAGGAGCAAGCTAGCAAATGCTCTAGTCCTGAACGGAGACAGGACTCTGTGGGAGAAACAGGACAGGAGACAGTGGACACTACGTCACCTGAAAGCCAGGTAGAACCCCCTCTTTCTCCAATGACCAGGCGATCCCTTCGTATCTTAGAGCAGAAGGTCAAACAGAGACATAAAGATTCCGTTGCCAGCCACTGTAGGCAGTCAAGAGGGGTTTGGAAGATAAGAGGTGCTGCAAGTGGGGTGGAGCGGATATTCTGAGCAATGTCTTGAGACTGAAGGGAGCACAATCCATGGCCTCTCTGTGTATTTGGTTTATTAAATAAATTAGAGAGCGGAAGCCCTCTGCGTCTCTGATTTCACTATGCAGCTAGCTTGGGAGTCATGACATATGGTGAATTATTCTGAATAGCTTTGATCCTATGTAATGATCTGGGAGTTGTTAGCAGACCTTGCAGCTTGGGTGAATTAGATTGAAGCAATCACAGCTTCTGGAGTTCAAAGGCTTTATTCACACAGGAGCTATTTACAGAATGAGTGGAGATGAGAGAAAGTAGCAGGCATCTTGTCTCAACAATTTGGGAGAGTACAGCAAGCAAAATGGCTCACTTTTAGGGGCGGCATTTACACAAAGAGGCTTAAAAGCAAGTGCTGGCTAGATGGCTACACAAACAGTCCCCTTGTGTGGTTTAAAGTAAGACATGAATTAACTACAAACAAACGCAAGAGAATGAAATGTATTTGCTTTTCTCTGACAGAAGTAAACCCCACTGAACTCAATGGAATATACTTTTGAGTAGGCAAGTGATGGACTGGGCTGTTTTGCCTGTATTGTAATATCAACAACCTCAGATATGCAGATGACACAACCTTGATGGCAGAAAGTGAGGAGGAATTAAAGAACCTTTTAATGAGGGTGAAAGAGAAGAGTGCAAAATATGGTCTGAAGCTCAACATCAAAAAAATGAAGATCATGGCCACTGGGCCCATCACCTCCTGGCAAATAGAAGGGGAATAAATGGAGGCAGTGAGAGATTTTACTTTCTTGGGCTCCATGATCACTGCAGATGGTGACAGCAGTCACGAAATTAAAAGACGCCTGCTTCTTGGGAGAAAAGCAATGACAAACCTAGACAGGATCTTAAAAAGCAGAGACATCACCTTGCCAACAAAGGTCCGTATAGTTAAAACTATGGTTTTCCCAGAAGTGATGTATGGAAGTGAGAGCTGGACCATAAAGAAGGCTGATCGCCAAAGAATTGATGCTTTTGAATTCTGGTGCTGGAGGAGACTCTTGAGAGTGAGAAGATCAAACGTATCCATTCTTAAGGAAATCAGCCCTGAGTGCTCACTGGAAGGACAGATCCTGAAGCTGAGGCGCCAATACTTTGGCCACCTCATGAGAAGAGAAGACTCCCTGGAAAAGACCCTGATGTTGGGAAAGATGGAGGGCACAAGGAGAAGGGGACGACAGAGGACGAGATGATTGGACAGTGTTCTCGAAGCTACCAGCATGAGTTTGACCAAACTGCGGGAGGCAGTGGAAGACAGGACTGCCTGGCATGCTCTGGTCCATGGGGTCACGAAGAGTCGGACAAGACTAAATGTCTAAACAACAACAAAAACCTACTTTACCGCACTCACCATTTCCCTTCACTTCTGTACAACTCCCAGAGTGCCAACCAGTCCCTTTTCACAGGGAACTCTGAGAATTGTAGCTTTCTGAGGAGAAGAGGGGCCTCCTCACAACTCTCAGCACTCTTAGCAAACCACATCGCCTATAATTCTTTGGGGGAAGCCATAACTGTTTAAAGTGCTAGTGCGGTGCTTAAAATGTTTGGTGCAAATGTGGCCCTAGAGTAGCTTTTCCAGGCGTACGTTGGGAAATTGCAGGTGGTTTTCTTAAGGCTAGCTGGTCCAAGGCAATGGCCAGAGAACAAATCTTGGGACTGCAGTTTGGGTGGCCACCAACTCGTTGCTCACATTAATAACATGTTTGGTGACCTCTAGGAAATTTGAGTGGTTGCTTCCTGTGGGGTGTGGAGACCATACTGTGCTTAGACAGCCTAGTTCATGGGTTTATTCAGCAACTTTCCTGCTGAAGAGACTTCATGTATTTTTTGAAGCTACATGCTGAATTCTTGAGCTTTCCGCTCACTGTTGGACTTTCCCAGTCACCTCTGGGAGGGCGGAGGCAGCTGGTTAGTAGGAAAAGAGAGAGAGAAAGTAAGTAAAAAATTGGCAGCCCCCGAAAAAATGTATCGAGAGTAATAGAGAAAGGGCTGCATTATTCATGAGGTGTCATTTTTGATTTGCGTCAGATGACATATTTTCCTTCATTCGTCCTAATTACCAATACTGCTTTGTGAAATAGAAATTTTTTTTGCGGCGGGGGGGGGTATATTTATGCCTGTCAAACGGCATATTTATGTCATCCCGCATAATTATCAATTTGTGGAACTACATCATCGCTTCTTCTGGAGATGTCACTTTGAATTATTTGGAAGGTATAAATCTGCAAAATGCAAGGGATTTCAGTAGTAGTATTTCATTAAAAATGTACTGCATAGGTTCACTGGGTGAACATAGGTTCACTCTATTTTTTATTTTTTTAAAAGAAACCTACCAGACACTTTTTACAATTATTTTGTCCCCAAAGATGCCATATTGCATTATGAATTAGTTGCCTGCTTAAAGGAGCTGTCTGGTCTGTTTTCCTGGTTTTCCAGTTGTGCGTTAAGGAATTTACTGACGCTTTTTTTTGCATGGGGGGACTAATTAAACTGGTGAGAGCCCCCAATGGGTGTAAACTGAAACTGCAGCCCACATATGCAAATCCTATGCTCCTTGTCTTTAGTATCGATCTGAAGAACCCCCTCCTCTTGTATGAACCTCCCTCACTCCCCAATATCATCAAATGAGCCTTTTCTCCAGATCCTATGGTGACAAGGAACAGGGCCTTTTCAGTGGTGGCCTCTATGCTATGAGATTATTTCCCCTATGAGATTCTTTCTCCTTTATGTTATTTGGGAAGCTTATGGAGATCTTTATTTTTAGGAAGACTTTAAGCATTCCTCTTTATTTCTTGCATTAGGTTTTCCTAGCTGGCATGTTGCTGTGGTTAGAGTGTCAGACCAGGAGAGGGGAGAGACGGGTTTAAATCCCCATTCAGACATGAAACTAAACAAGCAGCTTTCAACCAGTTGCTCTCTTAGCCTAGCTTACTTAACCGTAAGGATAAAATTGGGACCGAGAAGCCGCACACGCTAAAGCTTAACAACAATGGAGCCTAAAGATTCTCTGGAATGCTTATCGATTTCTTTTATTTAATTAAAGCATTTTTTAGCCTGCTCTTTATCTGAAAAAAGTCTACTAGGGTGGCTTACATTAATCAGTAGTATGACAGCCGCTGCTTTTGTGATGCACAAGGAAAAAAGAGATGTAGGGAAGAGGCAGGAGGAAACACTCTTAAGATTACAGTTTGTATAACAACTCCACACCCGTTACATGGTGATCAAAATTGACACAGAAGACTTAAAAGAGTCCAGCAACCTTACGTGTCCAGATCTGACCAATACAGTGGACGCTCGGGTTGCGAATGTGATCTGTGTGGGATACACGTTCGCAACCCGCAGCGTTTGCAACACACGTCTGCACTCACGCGGGTTGCGATTCGGAGCTTCTGCCCATGCGCAAAGCGAGATTTAGTGCTACTGCGCATGTGTGACCGCCGAAACCCGGAAGTAACCCGTTCTGGTACTTCCGGGTTTTGGTGGTCCGCAACCCAAAAAACCGCAACTTGAAGTGTCTGTAACCCGAGTTATGACTGTACTGATGCTAAGAAATGTCATGGTCATATTGGTTTCCTTCTTCTGGTCAGAGTTTGGTGGTAGAGCATCAAGCGAATCTGTTCCCAGTCATCCTGACACCTGGTTTTCTAAAGGTACAGGATTATAAGGAGCTGCTTTATGCAGTCAGACCATTGGTCCATACCTGTCAACTGGCCCTGAGAAAAAAGGGACATTCCATTTTTTCTCACAAGAAGACAGTGGCCCAAATGGCCACCATGATCTCGTGGGATTTTGGGCTGCAGTTTCTTGAACACGGTGCCCCCCCCAAAAAAAACACTTCTGGGAGGGTGATGAGCTTGCGTGGGTCATGTGACTCACACAGGAGTGAGGACTGGGAAGATGGAGGGGAAGGCTATCGATGGTGAGTAGTAGCCAGTGTGGTGCAGTGGTTCAGAGTGGTACTCTCGTAATCTGGTGAATTGGGTTCGCTCCCCTACTCCTCCACATGCAGCTGCTGGGTGACCTTGGGCTAGTCACACTTCTCTGAAGTCTCTCAGCCTCACTCACCTCACAGAGTGTTTGTTGTGGGGGAGGAAGGGAAAGGAGATTGAATCCAAACACCTCTTCTAGCCAAGAAGTGTGGTGATGAGAATGCCAAGGTTGCAGGTTCGATCCCCGTATGGAACACCTGCATATTCCTGCATTGCAGAGGGTTGGAACAGATGATCCTCAGGGTCTCCTCCAACTCTACAATTCTATCGCACCCTGGATTTGGGTTACGTTGTGTTGGAAGGTGTGTTGGTCCCATGTAGCCCAACCTTGTCTATGTAAAGACTGGGTCAACCTCTTTCAGCCCAAGGGCCACATTTCCTTCTGGACAACCTTGCAAGGGCCACATTACATTGCTGGACGAGGCCGAGGGCAAAAGTGTGCAGAGCAACAAATTGAATTTTTAGCTTTGCACAGTAGCCTACACACACACTCGGACAACCCTCTCTGTTCTCCACCCCCAGACAGGAAAAATAAAAAAAAAAATAAAAAATAAAAATAAAAAAAAATAAAAATAAAAAATAAAAAATAAAAAATAAAAAATAAAAAATAAAAAATAAAAAATAAATAAAAATAAAAATAAAAATAAAAATAAATTATTATTTATACCCCGCCCATTTTGCTGGGCTTTCCCAGCCACTCTGGGTGCCTTCCAACACAATATTAAAATACAGTGCATCAAACATTAAAAGCTTCCCTAAACAGGGCTGCCTTCAGATGTCTTCTAAAAGTTTGGTAGTTGTTGTTCTCTTTGACATCTGCTGGGAGGGCGTTCCACAGGGCAGGCACCATTACCAAGAAGGTCCTCTGCCTGGTTCCCCGTAACTTGGCTTCTCGCAGCGAGGGAACCGCCAGAAGGTCCTCGGCGCTGGACCTCAGTGTCTGGGTTGAACGATGGGGGTGGAGACGCTCCTTCAGGTATACTGGACCGAGGCTGTTTAGGGCTTTAAAGGTCAGCACCAACACTTTGAATTGTGCTCGGAAACGTACAGGGAGCCAATGTAGGTCTTTCAAGACCGGTGTTATGTGGTCTCAGCAGCCACTCCCAGTCACCAGTCTAGCTGCCACATTCTGGATTAGTTGTAGTTTCCGGGTCACCTTCAAAGGTAGCCCCACATAGAGCGCATTGCAGTAGTCCAAGCGAGAGATAACTAGAACATGCACCACTCTGGCGAGGCAGTCCACGGTTATTGTATTTTAGTGTTCTGTTGGAAGCCGCCCAGACTGGCTGGGCAACCCAGCCAGATGGGCGGGGTATAAATAAATTATGATGATGATGATGATGATGATTTGGATTGGGGTCTCTTGCCAGTTTCTTGCTGATAATCCCTCTCTCCATGGCCTCTAGCATGTTCCATATATCATGTCTGGGCTGCTGCCAAACAGAAGCACCATAGCAAGAGAGGCTATTGATGGGCCAGGCTGCATTGTATATTTGAGTGGCATTCCGGGCTGAGAACTCCTAAACGGAGGGGAGCAGGGTGCCATTTAGGACAAGCAAGCAGACAAAGGAGCCTAGGCAGTGGCACCGAAGCCCATCTAGAGCAAATCCCTGCAAACCATCTCTGCATTATGATATTGTGTGCCAAAATAATGAGTCCCTTTCAAGAAATGCTCCCTATTGTACTGCAGCTCGCGGTTGCACAATGGCAGATAAAGAGCTGGTAATTTGTACGATATCAAAGTGCCGGCGATCTTTCCCCAGGTTTCCCTCCCTCCCTGGGTCTAAAAGAAGAAGGAGGAGGAAAAGAAAGGAGAGCATATTTCAAGAGCACCAGATTTTATGTCCATGCTCCCTTAGCAGAAGCTAATGATGTGGCTTGATCCTTGAAGCACGTGAGAGCAAAGGTTTGATCTTCCGGTGTGCCGACTTCCAATCCCAACTGATACTTTGCAGAGCACACCTAGCTCAATAATGTCCACACTGACTGGCAGCCTTTCTCCATGGTTTCCGGCAGCCTACCTGGAGATGACGCGGTGGCGCTGTGGGTTAAACCACAGAGCCCAGGGCTGGCCGATCAGAAGGTTGGCGGTTCGAATCCCCGTGACGAAGTGAGCTCCCATTGCTTGGTCCCTGCTCCTGCCAACCTAGCAGTTCGAAAGCACGTCAAAGTGCAAGTAGATAAATAGGTACTGCTCCGGCAGGAAGGTAAACGGCCTTTCTGTGTGCTGCTCTGGTTCGCCAGAAGCGTCTTAGTCATGCTGCCCACATGACCTGGAAGCTGTACGCCGGCTCCCTCGGCCAATAATGCGAGATGAGAGCCACAACCCCAGAGTCGGCCACGACTGGACCTAATGGTCAGGGGTCCCTTTAACTTTACCTTTTACCTAGGGATGAAACTGGAGACTTCTGCATGGAAGGTAGATACTGTGCTGCTGAGTTACAGCCCTTCCCCTCAGCCATGGCCCTCCCCTAGCAGGAAAATGAATAGACATATAAGACAGTTATTGAAGTCCCAGGTTCAGTGTCTCCTTTAAAGCTCTCTGTGAGCTGGAACCAAGGCTGTCGTTTTTTTGGTCTTCTCTCTCAGAAAGGTCATGCTTTTGGCCTTCACCAGCTACAGGACCTCCAACCACAATAAGAACTTCGATTGCTTAAATGCGTTTGTTTACTTGATGGATTAATAACCTGTTTTTTTCTGGAAAAGAGCTTTTACACAAAGCAGACACATAAGCAGTAAAATATTGTTTGAAACCGGGGATGGCTCCATCTGTCAATCCCACTTTAACTCATTTTTTCAGTCTGCCATGTTTCTGCATCCCTTTCCAGGCTGGGGCTATTGACAGCTGCGTTACCCCTGCTTACCAGGAAGGAGAGAGGGAGGTCCACAGTGGCAGGGCCGTTGTTGAGGTGCGAACACACTGGCAGGAGTTCCACCTTGGCTCCGCCGATGCTTTTGCACCACGCTGACCTCCCAGTTGCCTTGACCCTCCCCTCTCCTTCTGAGTAAGCAGCAGCAACTCAGCTGTCAGGAGGTCAGGTGTCCCACACACTTACACATGTCTCTCCAATTACCATGCAAGGGAGCAAGAGACATTATCACTCTCCAAGGACATACTCTGGCCAGGAAAGAACATAGGAACACGAGGTGAACCTACTCAATCAGGCCAAATCCCCATCTAGTCCAGCATCCTGTTCTCACACTGGTCACCCAGATGCCTGTGGGAAGCCAACCTGCAGGATTTGAGCCCCTGCAGTTTCCTGCAACTTGTATTCAGAAGCATCACTGCCTCCAGCCGTGGAGGCCCAGTCCAGCCATTGTGGCTTATAGCCATTGATAGCCCTCTCCTCTGTGACTTTGCCTTATCATCTTCTAAATCCTCTTTGAGGAGGGTGCAGAGCAAGGGCAGAGGTGAGTTTGGCCTGGGGCAAGGTGGCATGGCTTGGAGAGGGTGGTGGTAGCAACCTGAAAAGAGAAATGGAATACCACATTTATTCATTCCCTGGTTGTGCTGGCCCCGGGGGTAACCTGTGAAACACAGTCTAGGATGGGTTCAGAATCCAAAGGTTCTGCTAGAAGTCAGTCCAACAGGGCCAAGGCAGGACACGAGGCAGGAAACCAAGCAAGGACAGGTATAGGATCTCAGGCAGGATCTAGCATACAGTAATGTTGCTCCCACAATCTGGGGTGGGGTCCGACAGCATTTTATGTTTGTTGGGGTAGCGGCCGGTCCTGATCCCCCGGCGACTCACCTCCCTGTCTCGCCCGAATGCGAGCACTCCTCCTGCAAGTACTCAGGTCTCTCCTTCTCTCAGACCTCAGTCTCTGCAGCTCGGGAGACGTTGGTGGGTTACTACATCCATTGGCTGCCTCAGCCTCCCCTGACCCAACCGGTAGTGGAGCAGCTGTAAGTGATGGCCCAGCTGAAGGTAACAAGGTAATCCCCGCATCTGGAGCCAGGGCAGGCTCAGGCCCCTGACTTGGCCCAGCTGGTGCTTGTTGCAGGGGCACCTGTGCAGATTGGGACTCTTCAGGATCAGGCCCCAGATTTGGTTCAAATGATGCCTGAGGCAAAGGATCCGGTGCAGACTGAGTCTCCTCTGGTTCCGAGTCTGAGCCCGAGTCCCAGGCCATCACACTGGTTTTCCACCCCTGGTTTTCCATGATATACCTGGAAGTAGTTTTTCCTTTAGGACAGGAGTGGTCAACTCTCAAGAGACTGCGATCTACTCACAGAGTTATAAACTGGCAGTGATCTACCCCCTTTTTTGGGGGGGGGGGGTTGAGTCAAAGTTGTTGAGTTTTTTCAGGGAGGAGGTAAAATGTTGAGCTTTTTTTAGGGGAGCCACAGTTGTTCAGCTTCTTTGGGGGGAGTCAATGATCTACCAGTGATCTACCGCAGATGTCCAGTGATCTGCCAGTAGATCACGATCTACCTGTTGGACATGCCTGCTTTAGGAGAAGCATGGTTCCTGTTTTCTTATCCTGCTGCCTATATTCAAGGGGATGACAACTGGAAATTATCTTTACTGCCTGATGCCTTTTCACCACCCGAAGTGACAAATTCTCCCTGTGGATCTCTTAATTTAAACATATCTGTATCTATTTCAGCTGAGCAAACAGCCTCCTGTTGCTTTCTGTGTGGAACGAAGGGCAATTGCCCAATAAAATCCTGCTTTGCCCTTTCCAAACAGAACCCACATCCTGTTGCCTGTCTGCTCTCCACAGTCTGACGAGTTAAATACAAAGGGTTTTGTCTTCAGGCGTGGGTGGGAAAATGCCCTCTCTGGGAGAAAAACCCTCTCTGGCCATAAATATTTCCCCCTCTCCCAAAAAGCAAACAGGTCCAAGCTATTTTGATGTTGTTTGCCACAGCTGGAAAGTCAATGTCATAGCAAGGATTACTATTCTAGTAGTTCGACCTCCAAGCTGTGTTTAGAAGAGGCTTGTCTGTTTACAAAGGGCAAAGGTGTCTGCAGTGTGGAAATGCTACTTCCTGCAGCCCAAGACCTCTCAGGGAGAGCAAGTGAGGTGTAGTGGTTAGAGCAATGGTTCTCAATGGGTGTGGCACCCCACATTGGTGTGGCAGGAGACGATGGCACGTGTGGCGGGAATAGGGATAGAGTGGTCTTGAGACCTGAGGTTCTCCACCATGCACAAGAATGCAGGATCTCAGCATATACAAAGGAATGAAACAAGCAAAAATATTTAGAGGGTGGGAAATGCTTAGGTCATACCCAGCTGCTGTAACAGCCTAATGAGCCTCTTCGGTTTGCTGATCAGAAGGTCGGCGGTTCGAATCCCCGCCACGGAGTGAGCTCCCGTTGCTCTGTCTCAGCTCCTGCCAACCTAGCAGTATGAAAGCACACGAGTGCAAGTAGATAATAGCTACTGCTGTGGCAGGAAGGTAAATGGTGTTTCCATGTGCTCTGGCTTCCGTCACAGTGTTCTGTTGCGCCAGAAGCAGTTTAGTCCTGCTGGCCACATGAGCTGAAAAGCTGTCTGTGGACAAACACCAGCTCCCTCAGCCTGAAAAGCGAGACCCCATAGTCGCCTATGACTGGACTTAACCATCCAGGGGTCCTTTAACTTTACCTGTAAACATAAATGACAAAACAAATGCATAGCCCTATACTTGCTTACTCAAATAGATGTCCCAGGGCATTCAGCGGAGTTAACTCCCAAGAAAATGTGCACAAGATTACAGCCATCAAAACCAAACAAGACCAGAACCTGTAGGAAGAACCTAAATTCACAAAAAAAAAACCATATCAGTGTTTATCACACAGTTTTTAATAATCATGTGCTAATCATATTTATATCAATTTGTTTGTGAGTATATAATTATGTTATAACTGTGTTAATTATAATTATATATAATTATTATAATTATAAACTGATTTATATTGTGAATCAATGCTAATTTACCAATTAAATGTAATTATTGCAATAACTATTATACAAATTTTTATTTTATTTGAGGAAGATAATCTAATCACGCATCTGCTGGAAAGGAGGGTGAGATCAATGCAGAAATGTTGGGCGCAACTTGGTGCCTCTGCATCCCACAAAGCTGAATGTTGGAAGATGCAGAAGACAGCAAAAGGCAACACAGCACATAGTTTAGCTCTGCAGTCTGCAGGCCACCAACCTGGACGGCTTTAAAAGAAGGCTAAATCAACAACAACAATAACAAATTACTTATAGCCTGCCCATCAGGCTGGGCCTCCCCAGCCACTCTGGGTGGTCCCAACAGGATATTAAAAACACAATAAAACATCAAACATTATAAACTCCCCTAAACAGGCCTGCCGTCAGATGTCTTCTAAAAGTCAGGTGGTTGTTTATTTCCTTGACATCTGATGAGAGGGTGTTCCACAGGGCAGGTGCCACTACTGAAAAGGCCCTCTGCCTGGTTCCCTGTAACATCACTTCTTGCAGTGAGGGAACTACCAAAAGGTCCTCAGAGGTGGACCTCAGTGTCTGGGTATAACGATGGGGGTGGAGACGCTCCTTCAGGTATACTGGACCGAGGCTGTTTAGGGCTTTAAAGGTCAGCACCAACACTTTGAATTGTGCTCGGAAATGTACTGGGAGCCAGTGTAGGTCTTTCCGGACCAATGCTATATGGTCTCGGCGGCCGCTCCCAGTCACCAGTCTAGCTGCCGCATTCTGGATTAGTTGTAGTTTCCGGGTCACCTTCAAAGGTAGCCCCATGAAGGAATGGGCTACCAATGCCTACTAATTGTGATGGCTCTGAGTTGTAGAGGCTGGAGTCAGATGCAGGTCAGAATGAAGAGTCAGAGTCAGTGAAGTTAACATTTTATTCAAGGAAACAAACATACAACTGAGCAACCCTTCCTAGTAGGTCTTGCCCCTATAGAGCAATGCCCCTATGAAGGTGCCTGTCATCCACCCCTCCTAAGGCTCCTCCTCTCCCAGATGTTTCCCAGGCAGTCTCAGACTGCTTCTGCACACCTCTGTCCTCTGTTCTGCTCTCCTCATTCTTCTGTGTGTTCTTGGAGACCAGAGAGGGGGAAGGTTGTCACAGCATGAGAAGGAGACTCCCGAGTTTCTTCAGCAGCCTCTTGACTCCACGCCTCTGCTTCAGCCTCAGTCTGAACCGCTCCCTATCTCAGGTTCCTCCTGTTCACCAAAGCCTATTGCCCCTTCAGTATCCAGACCTCCTCCCAATCTCTCCCCTCTGACCTCTCCTCAGTGTCCCACCACCAATCCCCAGGCTCTGAGCCGTCCTCCTCTGGGGTCTCCCTTGGGGGTTCCCCAACTGGTGTTCCCCACCATTCCTCATCATCCAGCCAGTTCCTGACTTGTAGTGGAGAATGAGGAATAGATGAGGACTAATGCACTCTGTATAATTAAAGCTATGGTTTTCCCAGTAGTGATGTATGGAAGTGAGAGCTGGACCATAAAGAAGGCTGATCGCCAAAGAATTGATGCTTTTGAATTATGGTGCTGGAGGAGACTCTTGAGAGTCCCATGGACTGCGAGAAGATCAAACCTCTCCACTCTTAAGGAAATCAGCCTTGAGTGCTCATTGGAAGGACAGATCCTGAAGCTGAGGCTCCAATACTTTGGCCACCTCATGAGAAGAGAAGACTCCCTGGGAAAGACCCTGATGTTGGGAAAGATGGAGGGCACAAGGAGAAGGGGACGACAGAGGACGAGATGGTTGAACAGCATTCTCGAAGCTACAAACATGAGTCTGACCAAACTGCGGGAGGCAGTGGAAGACAGAAGTGCCTGGAATGCTCTGGTCCATGGGGTCACAAAGAGTCGGGCATGACTAAACGACTAAACAACAACAACAATGTACTCATGCCCTGCTTGTGCGCTACCCATAGCTGGCTGGTCTACTAGGTGAGTCTTCAGCTTGATCCCGCAAGGCTCTTCTTATGTTCCTGAGGGCAACATCTCTGCTTATGCATTCTTTTTGCTTTCAGGTCCTTCTAACTCTACAGTTTGGTGACACCTGCCCATCTCCTTCAGGGGCAGAGCTGCATTTAAACCCTAGAAGCTGTTTCCTTTGGCTTTCAGGGCAGGTCACACACAGTGTGTGACAAAGGGGAGACTGTTCTCCAGTTGCCCATCTCTCCCTTTCAAAAGACTCTTTGTCTTTGAGATAATGACTTCCCTGTCTGAGGAGAGGCAACCTGATATTGATTATCTACATTCCTCTTCCTTGTGCCCATAATTCCGCTGTGTTGTTTTGATAAGTTCAGTATGTGGCTCTTTCAAAAAGAAAGAAAGAAAGAGACAGCTTTTCTGCTGGGAGGTTTAGAAACATTTTAAAATAAATGAATCCGGTTTCATGAATTATGCTTTTGGATATAATGCATCCTAAAATGGGTGGAGTGGGGGGAATGGAAAGCTATCTCAAGGCTGCAATCTTACAAGCACTAAGCTTGGAGAAAACACCATTGGATACAGTGCGTTTCACTTCTGATGAAACATGCATAGGATCAGGCTGAGTATCCTGTAGGATTCTGTAAGAATATCTGAGTGAGGAGGGAATGGGATATACACCATTCATGAAGCTTTAACCCTTTCAGCAATAGAACCAGGAGCCAATCAGCTAGCTTGGAATTCTGCCTAGTCCAGGGGCAGCCAATGTGGAGCTGTTTTGGACCATAAGTTCCCATCAACACCAGCTAGTATGTCCAGTCATCATGGATGCTAAGAGTTGTAGTCCATAACATTCTTGGCAGCACCATATTGGCTTTCCCTGGCCCAGTCCATATCTTGGGAGGCGTAAACACACATTCACACCTGGGGAGAGCAGCTGATTTGGACACAGCTGTGGGTAGCCCCATCTACCTTGGACCTGCCCATGAAAAGCAAGACTAGAGTGAGAGACTAGAGTCCCTAGAGTGATATCTGCTATTTCCAGGAACTCTTCTCCTTGTGATACTTTTTGGGTAAGGTGAGAGTTTGCTTGGACAGTGTATTTTTGTAATATTTTGTTTAAGTTGTCTGTTGTTGCTTCAGTTATTAGATATATATTTAATATATTAAGTGGTATATAAATTAAATAATAATAATAGGGGGCACAGGTGGCGCTGTGGGTTAAGCCACAGAGCCTAGGACTTGCCGATCAGAAGGTTGGTGGTTCGAATCCCCATGACGGGGTGAGCTCCCATTGCTCGGTCCCTGCTCCTACCCACCTAGCAGTTCGAAAGCACGTAAAGTGCAAGTAGATAAATAGGTACCGCTCTGGCGGGAAGGTAAATGGCGTTTCCATGTGCTGCTGTGGTTCACCAGAAGTGGCTTAGTCATGCTGGCCACATGACCTGGAAGCTGTCTGTGGACAAACGCTGGCTCCCTCAGCCAATAAAGCGAGATGAGCTCCGCAACCCCAGAGTCGGTCACGACTGGACCTAATAGTCAGGGGTCCCTTTACCTTTACTACAACAACAACAACAACAACAACAACAATAAAGGGTATTGGAGACTGGCAACTGGTCCCATCTAAAATGTGACTTGGTGCAAGCAGTAACACAGGTGAGACCTAGTTCTCACTGAGGTTGCAATCCTGTTCTGTGTTGTATCACTCTGAACTGTAGGTGAGGGCCTCATATGTTTGAATGTCCCTCTGGCTTTGTATAGATCTCTTCCTTCCGAATTTTATCCTGGCAAAGAGAGTCTCCCCCCCCCCCCCTCCTGAGTTGAGTAAACTGGATGAGGATGAATGAACGACATTTCAGCATTTCCCAAGCTCCAGGAATTCCTGGTCCATTTGCTATAGGACTTTCCTCTCTCCAGAGGTTGTAAGATGATTAAAGCAATGCAAATTTCTAGGACATGCTCTGCAGTTGACAAATTATTTCACCACTCAGCTTTAGCATGTGCATCCAACAGCACTATTTCCCCCCGTTTCATAACACCACCAATGACCTTGACAAGGGCGTTTCCTGAAGACTAATGACCAGCTGGGATTAATGGTTTGATGCTGCATCTGAGGCCATCAGCGCTTCCCAGCCGGTCACTAATCCCATTATTGCTTAATGGATCAGTTGCATCAAGACTCTGAAGTTAGACTCTAGTGCATGAGAGGAGACATAGAGGTTATTACTATAATAAGACGGGCTCATTTAATTAACTGATAAACCCGCTTCTGGTACTTTTAGAAGGGGGGGGGGGAATTGGAAAGTGATACAGAAAGGCACGAGTATCTGTAGGGCGGGTTGTTTTCTGTAATTCCTCTTTTCCCCTCCCCTGTCAAAAATCTATAGATATTCCTTTGCCATTAGCAGAAACGTGCTTCATCTGCGCGGTCTGTTATGATTGCAATAAAGTTGTTTTTTTAAAAAAGAGATTATTTCTTCTCCCTCGCTGAAGTATTCTTAGAGAGAGAGAAGAAATAGAGAGGGGAAAGACCATTAAAAGACCAGAAAGGGCAGAGGATCAAGGGCAGAAGATCAGAGGGAATAATGGTATGGTACCAGTACAGGTAACTTGTGGCTTCCAAGATGGTTTTGGTCAACAGCTGCCATCATCCCAGACTATTGGCTATGCTGGCTATTGGCTTGATGGGATCTGTATACCAGCAACATCTGGTGGGAGGGGCACAAGATGTTCATCCCTTGTGTAGGACTTACTGTACCTTATCCCTTCTTACTAGTATTTCTGCCCCTTGGTTTTCCAGAGCTTCAGCAGTTATTTTCTCCTCCACCAAAAGGGCTAGACACTTAATTGAGGGCAGATGATGTCAAGACACTGGCCTTTGCTATATTCTGTTCTCCATTGTCTACTGGTAAAGCAACTTGTCTCTCAGATTTGGAATCTGAGGACTTTGTCAACAATGAAAACAATGGCTTTTCTTATCTCAGTAGACATAAAAACCAGCCAGTGAAACATGAACTGCAGTTGGGCTGATACATACATTGGATGCAAGTGATCTATCTCAGAAATTGGCTTAGCTACATAACACTTTCTTTATTTTCCTGCAAGTTTCATGGGTGGGTTTTTTTTGGCACCCAGGCATTTCACGCTTTTTATTGTCCAATTTCATCCCTCCTATAAATAACAGATGTAGCACATTCGGGACTTCAGATTGATTGTTTTTAATACATGGACTGGGATAGGGTGTTGCAGATGTAAAAAAGAAAGAAAAGTCTTCTTTTAAGAGCAATGCAATCACACAACTTGTCACCTTCACATTCTCCTCCTACCGATCATCTCAAAATAAAAGTCACCCCGTAGATTAAAGTGGACAGAGAAATCTTTCTGGCGAATTCTTTAATTGATTTAGATGTTCTGTCATCTATCCGTTGGAATGTGCATATATAAGAAACGAAAAGAAAAGTGAAGTTGAGGTTCAGCATGTGAGTACAACTGCAGCTATTTTTTACCTATCACAATTTTTGGATGGAGATGACTTGACCACAGTACTCCATGGTCTGGTAACTTCCAGATGGGATTATTGCAATGGACGCTACATGGAGCTGCCTTTGTAGATGAGTCAGAAACTTCAAATGGTCCAAAATGCGGTGGGCAGATTACTGACTGGGGTTGTCTAAAGAACTCATATAACCCCAGTTCTCAAAAAGCTATATTGGGTGCCAGTTCATTTCTGGGCCCAGATCAAGGTGCTCACACAAGTTTTTCAATCCCTCAACAATTTAGTCCCTAAATATCTCAAAGACCACCTCATTCCCTTGGGCATTAAGATCAGCAAATTAAGGACCCTCTTGGTAGTTCCACCACCCTCAGGAGTTCAAGGGAAGTGGCCAGAAGAGGACATTGTCTGTGACAATCCCGAAATTGTGAAATTCGCTCCCCTCAGAGGTCTGGAACCTTCCATAATATTCTTTTTTGATTTTCATTTACATACTCCACATACACATATTGTATTACATTTTACATTTATATTTGCTCCTAAGAGCCGAATTCCTTCCTTCCTTCCTTCTTCTGACTTTTTATATCACATCTAAATTTTTCGCATTTTCTTCATCCATTTTGTATATTATTGTTCTTCTTTCGTATTTGTCCATAGAGTGTCTATAGCCAAATAAATCCTCCTTTTTTACAATTCTTATTGTCTGTCTGTATTCATTTACAACTACCATTGGTTAGATTAATCACATTATACATTTTACTTTTTATTGTTTTCTTTATCCACAGAATTTCTTTGTATTTCACATTATGAGGTTTATTTCAGTTCTACTGGTTTCTCTATTTCACCTTATCCTTCCTATGTATGCCATAATTTTTTCCCATTCTTTTTGAAATGTTTCATTGCCCTGTTGTCAAATTTCCCCCGTTAATCTAGCTATTTCTGCATTTTCCATTACCTTCTGTCGCCATTCTTCTACTGTTGGTAATTGCTGTTGTTTCCAAACCTGGGCTAACAATAACCTCGCCTCTGTAGTTGCATATTAGAACCTTCATTATGCAGGTTTCAAAAAATGCTGAAGACATGTCTCTTTGCCCTGGACTTTTGACACCTGAGACTTTCATTTTCAGGACCCACTCTATTCCCCCGACTATGATTTGTTTCAATTGTTTTCATACTGAATTTCAAATTGTTGTAAACCACCCAGGAACCTCCTGGTGAAGGGTGGGTTCTAAATTCAATAATAAGAGTACAAATAAAATATTGGATACGGTGAAGAAACACTAGGTTGGGTTGGTGGGGGGTACTTCTGCTCCACGAGAATATTTTAAACTCCATGGGATTAATTATCAGGAGTAATACCTGTGGCTGGTTCTTTGGTTCAACCCTTTCAGCGACTCTTGTTGTAATCCAGGGGTGGGGAAACTGTGGCCCTCTAGATGATGTTGGACTCCAACTCCCATCAGACCCAGTCAGCATGGCCATTAGAAAGGGCTGATGGGACTTGGAGTCCAGGTGTATCAGGAGGGCATCATTTCCCCTCTACCTGTTGTTTAAAAAGGTTAAAAAAAAGGTAAAGGACCCCTGACAGTTATGTCCAGTCACAGACGACTCTGGAGTTCCAGTGCTCATCTCACTTTACAGGCCGAGGGAGCCAGCGTTTGTCCACAGACAGTTTTTCTGGGTCATGTGGCCAGTATGACTAAGCTGCTTCTGGCGAACCAGAGCAGTGCACGGAAACGCCATTTACCTTCCTGCCAGAGCAGTACCTATTTATCTACTTGCACTTTGATGTGCTTTCAAATTGCTATGCTGGCAGGAGCTGGGACAGAGCAATGGGAGCTCACCCCATCGCGGGGATTTGAACTGCCGACCTTCTGATCGGCAAGCCCAAGAGGCTCAGTGGTTTTGACCACAGCACCACCTGCGTCCCCTACCTGTTGTTTAGTAACAGGTAAATAGGTCTGCCTACTGTGCATGCATCCTGAAATCTTGAAACATTAAAAAAAGTAGAAATGACCTATCTGTAGTTATCACAAGGTTTAGAATTCTTTTCTTCTCACGGTAATCTTGAATATATTCAAAAGGCAGCCTTTGAAACTTTGTAAGAGGTGCCTGGTGTCTGTTACAGGGAATGAGGTAGGCACCATTTTGTCTTTTTGCCTCAGTTAGCAAAGCTTGTTTTTGCCAGCCCTGCTGCTGTGACTGGCCACTGCGTTTATCTTTTAACAGACTGTACTTTTTCATATTCTGATCTTTTGATCTTGCCCTTCTGCACTCTGTGTGTGTTGATATATCTGCCGGTTGAGGATACCCTTCAGGCGTCTGATGAAGAATGAGAGAGTCCATGAACAAACATCTGTTGCTTTTGCTTCCTATAGGGAATGGTGCCCACGTCAGATATTTTCTCTTGTGCAGTCTTATAAATCATAAGACGTGAAACTCATGCCATTCCATTCCTTTCTTGCTTCCTTGCTTTCATTCTTCCACTTTCTGGCAATCACATTTTCATCCCATCTGTGCAACAACAAGAGCTAAATACCTTACATTTTAAAGTGAAACTGAAATTCCAAAGATTCCCATTCTGTATCAAAAACAATTTTTTTAAAAGAAAACCCATTGCAGGGCTATAATAATAGCAATAAATCACAAATATGCAATGCAATGCCACAATAGCTCCCTGTTCTTTCAGAGGATAAATGTAATCCAAATTCTAGGCTTTTCTGTTTCATCAAAAACACAGGCCCTGAACTCTGATATGACTTCTCATCTGAAACATAGATTAAACATGAATTAGGGGTGTACATGGCCTCCAAGACTTGCCTTTCATCTGATTTTTTTTAATAAAAAAATCTGATCTGCTTTTGAGTCGCTTTGTGCATTCTCTGCTTTGATCTGTAATTTGGTTGCTGGGCCACTGTGTATAAAGCAAAGTTCAGTGTTTCCCCATTGATTATAATGGGGAAATCGATAAAGTGCCAAAGTGAATGGAATTTATAGGCATAGAGGCCCTCTAGAGGGGATTGAGTCTGTCAAATTTCAGTCAAATAGGTCCAGGGGCATTTAGTTGGTGTAAAGTAAGAGATTCACTTTCCTCCATAATCTTTAGTTGTGGGGTGTGGGGGCTTGTCTCTTTCTTATCTTAAAAGAATTAAGATATGACCTAGAGGCGTGCATTTTTGTGCCTACATTTTTGGAAACTGTTATGTATGCCGGCGTGGTTGCTTGAGAGCGAACAGGCAAGACTCCCACTGGTCTTTTCAAGGCTTTATTGTCTGTACAAAACATTTACAGTGCAGAGCATCTCAAGTCCATGTCTGCTCAATCGCTAACAGAATCTGGGAGTGGGTGGTCCTTAAACTTTTCCCAGCATAGCAGTCTTTTGACCCCCATCCTACGCCTCCCCTCTCTGCGCGTAAACTGACTGCGCAGAGAGGGCGTGGGCAAAAGAGGACCTGCCTCCCCCCCCGCTTTGCTCAGGCCCAGTGTTGCGGCTCTCTCTAGCATCTTCCGAGCCCTGCATCCCTTCCCCACTGGAGGCGGGGCTTCCCTCCTCGCCGGAGGACGAGCTGCTTTACATGACCTTAGGAGGCTCCCTGGAACGCAACTGCCCTTCCACCTCTCGCCTCTGAGCTGATGGCAGTTCCCTGACAGAAACTTTGCAGCTTTTCACCAGCATTTCTGTTAAGTTGTGGGTGAACATATCAGACGACACAGCGATTCTTCAAACAGCTCTTGTTTATTCACAGGCCAGGACAGAACTGAACTGAAGGGTTCAGTCAGCCTGCTTATATAGAGCTCCAGTACAATGTAACTGTAACAATTTTCTAAAACTATCCAATCACTGAACGTCACTTTCGATCCCTTATTTGCATAACTAACTACAGTATCCCTCTGCTGGCCCAGGTTGAGAACTTCAGTACATAACAATTTCTTTCTGGTGGTTGTTTGTGTCCTGTTAGACTGTTGCAGGTAAACTGACAGGCCTTTGACGGTCTCAGACAGGCCTTACAGTCTGAGACTGTCTAGAACATTGCCTGTGGAGTTCTGGAAAACTCTTGGGTGCGGTTGATTGGTTAAAACAAAGCAACACAGTCTGCTTCGTTTTTTAAACTTAAATGAAGGTTTTAATCCACCACCACCACAAAAAAATCTTCTGCTGCCATGCTTTAACAAACATAAAATAAAATAAAATCCAGAGATCTTCAGGGTTCTGCTGAGAACATTTCTGACAGCCTCACTTCATGGAAAGCTTATGGCTCTAGAGAAACATCGAGATATTGTACAGGAAAACAGAATTGTGCAAATCCTGGGAAAGCTCTGGAGTGAAAGAGAGACCTAAGGCTTTGTGGGGGCTGTGGGGGTGTTATTGAAATCATACTTTGACTCTCTGGAGAGGAGACTCCTCCCTGCCCCCCATCAGCCCAATTTGATTCACACTCCCCATATGAAATGTGTCTATACAGATAATTCTCTCTGCATCAGTAGGGGTGATTGAGAATTTCATTCTTTGAAAAGACTGAAATGATCTGATTTGATCTGTACCTCCCAGACTCATATGTGGGTTGGAATGCAGTTATCCTCCAGATTTTCCACTTCTACAGATTTAAAATACATTTAGAATTTCAACCTTTGGGGGAAACAAAGAAGTTTAATAATGTGCACTTGGGGGGGGGGGCAAAGAGAACAAAATTCATATTTAAATAGTACCCTTTCCTCGATTCTTAAAAAATGACAAATTAATGCAGAAATGGTATGGGAGAGTTTTCTCATGTTCATTCATAAATCTGACACAGAATGGATTTCCCATCCTTATTCCTCACCAAGGAATCACCACCAGCCACCACACACCTGGGAATAGGCTGCAGGACTCCCAGGTAAACCTCGCCACCCAACTGAAACCACTTTGAGGCAGGTGTGAACCTTTCTGCCATTTCATATTTTAAATGAAGCTCTGGGTGGATCAGGCTACATACATGGAAGCATACCCTCCAAAAATTCTCCGATGAAAATAGGGACGTCCTAGTCAATAATAATAATGATAATTTTATTAGTTATATCCCCCCATCTGACTGAGTTGCTACAGCCACTCTGGGTGGCTTCCAGCATATATAAAAACATAATAAAACATTTAAAAAAACCTTCCCTATACATTGGTACATTGGTTTAAGAACAGTCCGGAAACTACAACTATTCCAGAATGCAGCAGCTAAACTGGTGACTGGGAGCGGACGCTGAGACCACATAACACCAGTCTTGAAAGACCTACATTGGCTCCCAGTATGTTTCCGAGCCCAATTCAAAGTGTTGGTGCTGACCTTTAAGCCCTAAACAGCCTCGGTCCAGTATACCTGAAGGAGCATCTCCACCCCCATCGTTCTGCCCAGACACTGAGGTCCAGCGCCGAGGGTCTTCTGGCGGTTCCCTCACTGTGAGAAGCCGAGTTACAGGGAACCAGGCAGAGGGCCTTCTCGGTGGTGGCGCCCCCCCCCCTGTGGAACGCCCTCCCATCAGATGTCAAACAGATAAACAAGTATTTGACATTTAGAAGACATCTGAAGGCAGCCCTGTATAGGGAAGTTTTTAATGTTTGATGTTTTACTTTATTTTCATATTCTGCTGGAAGCCGCCCAGAGTGGCTGGGGAAACCCAGCCAGATGGGCAGAGTATATATAAATTATTATTATTATTATTATTATTATTATTATTATTATTAGGTTTATAAACTCCGCAAAACCGGAAGTAGTGCCCCAGTTTGCCTCGTTCTAAGAACAGAAGCTGAACGGTGGAAGGGCACCGATGGCGGGAGGCTTCCTTAGGGAAAGCCGCCTCAGTTTAAGAACGGTTTCGGTTTAAGAACGGACTTCCAGAACGGATTAAGTTCATAAACCGTGGTGGCACTGTGCAGGGATGCCTTCAGATGTCTTCTAAGGGTAGTATAGTTACTTATCTCCTTGGCTCGAGGGGGTCGCATAACTCCCTACCCTCCAATGTTTCTCAGATGAAAATAGAGACATCCTACCATATAGGGATGTCCTAAGGAAAAGCAAGAAACTGGGACGACTTCTGTAAATCTTGGAACTGTCCCTGGAAAATAGGGATACTTGGAGGGTCTGTGGAAGTCTGGCACTTTGCGCCAAAGTGATTTGATCTTCTCTAGAATTCTTAATGCAAGAGGGACCAGCAGGAAAGCAGCCTGTTTATGACAAATTGCTCAGGCCAAAAGAGCAGAACTTTGCTGCTCCCGTTGTGATTAACCACTCGTTGCCTTGTAAAGCTCTTGGAAGATACAAAGTGCTAGATAAGCACCACTAAGCATTATTAGGAGCTGTAGCTCGGCCAAAAGAATTGGTCATCCGTCTATGTCGGGGGACAAGGCCTCTGGAACAGCAGTTCTCACAGCCTCCATGTGCCAAGGAAAAGTGCCTCCCTTGCAGAACGTAGGAGACCGAAGGGGATTGCGAGTGAAGCTGACGGATATTCCTGTGTGGAAGAGAAAACGCCTTCCAGGATTACTCCACAAAATGGCTTTGAAGAGAGGGTGAGTGGTTTTGGGTGCAAATTGGAAGTGGTACAGTTCAGAAACAGCTCTAGAACCCCACCTGCGTGAACTAGGTCTGAGTTTCTACTGTAGCACAGAGCCGGCACAGCCATTAGGCAGGGTGAGGCTGCTGCCTCAGGTGGCAGAAGCCCCCGGGCAGCACTCCTATGGGCCACATTGCTCTCGCCCAAATTTGGTGCCACCTGGTAAGGTGCACAGCGGTGGCAGAGAGGGTGGCAGCAGCTGCAGCAGCAGCAGGTGTGGTGGTGGCAGAACTGTGGCACATCCCATTTTGCCTCGAGCAATGAAACAGGATGTGCCGCTCCTGTTTTAGGAACACAAGGATACTGAGTTGGTCCATCTCACTCAGTCATGTTTACATTGACTCTTCAGGATGTCAGGCTAGCTCTTTCCCAGTCCCAAGTGGTGATGTCAGAGAACAGATCTTGAACCTTTTGCATGCATCTCTACCCTTGAACTTGGACTTCTGTTTCTATCCTTGAGAGTCATTGATAGCGGCCAAATCAGTGGCAGTGAGAATAGGAAGGCAGGTTAAAGTTAAAGGGACCCCTGACCATTAGGTTTAGTAGTGACCGACTCTGGGGTTGCGGCGCTCATCTCGGTTTATTGGCTGGGGGAGCCGGCGTACAGCTTCCGGGTCATGTGGCCAGCATGACTAAGCCACTTCTGGCCAACCAGAGCAGCGCACGGAAACACCATTTACCTTCCCGACGGAGTGGTACCTATTTATCTACTTGCACTCTGAGGTGCTTTCGAACTGCTAGGTAGGGCCTGCCAATTTCGGTCTCTCTCAGTTCCACACTTGTCCATTCTGAAGCTCAGTTCTCCATGTTTCCACGTCAGTTCACCATTTTATTATTATTATTTTTTAAAAAAAATCACGCACACAAATCTGCAAGAAAATTCACCAGCCCTTTAGTGCAAATTTGTCCTAACATACCAATGCTTGGATGCAAGTTTTGCCAAATATATGCATTATTGCAAAGCAATTTCCCCATTAGTACTGCGTTTTGGTATGCTGTTTTCACAAGTACATGTATTTCTATGGATACTTTACCGCAGTATACAGATTTTTGTGCCCATGAATTGACTGAAGAACTGCATTGCAAAATTCAGAGAAGTGCAAATTTCAAAGGATCCTCATGTTTCAGTTAAGAAGGTGTAAATTAAGTAGGTTCACCTTTAAGCATTGTTGCTGCTTTTATTGTTACAATTTCTGTTTTCCCCCCAAATAATACATTCAACACAGAAAAAAGAAGAAGAGGGAGAAGAAATGTGTGACAGAAAGGGGAGATATATGGCTCTGTATGCAGAAGATTTTGATAGTAGTAGACAAAAAATAAAGTTAATGTTTTTGCAAAAATTTGGGGGCATACAATTCGAAGGCTGATCGCCGAAGAATTGATGCTTTTGAATTATGGTGCTGGAGGAGACTCTTGAGAGTCCCATGGACTGCAAGAAGATAAAATCTATCCATTCTTAAGGAAATCAGCCCTGAGTGCTCCCTGGAAGGACAGATCGCGAAGCTGAGACTCCAATCCTTTGGCCACCTCAGGAGAAGAGAAGACTCCCTGGAAAAGACCCTGATGTTGGGAAAGATGGAGGGCACAAGGAGAAGGGGACGACAGAGGACGAGATGGTTGGACAGTGTTCTTGAAGCTACCAGCATGAGTTTGACCAAACTGCGGGAGGCAGTGGAAGACAGGAGTGCCTGGTGTGCTCTGGTCCATGGGGTCACAAAGAGTCGGACATGACTAATCGACTAAACAAAAAAAAATCAATGGTTAAAATCTGTACCAATACAGAGCTCTGGAAGACCTTGCATGATCAGCTTGTCTGCAAAGTTGCTTGTTCCCCTATGCGTGGCTATTTGATCATCAGCATGACGACAGACAAGTACAAATATTGTATGGGGAGATAAGGAATTTCTGTGCATGCATTTTACTGTACACCAGTGTCACTCAAAGCAGTGGTTCACAGGCTAGTGCTGGTCCACGAAGCATTGGCCGCTAGTCTGCAGCAGCTCCACCAGGTTGGGTGGGATGTTTCAGGGACCTAATACAGTACTGAACCCTAGCATATGGGTGGTAGAATTGCTGGTCCACCACATCAGATAGTTTGAAAAGCCCCCCTGTAAACTACTCAAGAGCCCCAGGGCTATGAGGAGTAAATATACAGTTAGAGTTGTACCAAATGTTAGTCCTACTCAGAGTAGACCCATTGGAATGAACGACATGACGAATGTAGGTCCATTCATTTCAGTGAGTCTACCTAAGTCAACTTTGGTTGGATGCAACCTTTGATTATTAAATACACCTGTGAAAAAAAGATTTGACGCTACGATCTGCTCCTGGAGTCATCAATAACAGCAATAATAAATGGACGCCACCTTGCCAGAACCCTCAGGCTCATTCTAGAATCCACCCTCCAGAACAAGGTTGTAGATTTAAAAATATATATAGCTCCAGAGGCTGGGAATCAGAGTGGGCCCCTGCTAAATTCTGAGAAGGGCACAGAGGGCAGGGGGAGAGAAAGAAGATACAGCCTTCATAAATCAATGCATCTCTCTTTTTTAAACCTTTTTGCTGCCCAGTCCCACAACAACTGCATCGGGGAGATATGCAAAATCCGTTTGAGAAGGAGAAAAGGTGCACCTCCAGGTGAACCTTAATTGTAATTGCCTCTAATTAACACTTCCATAAGCTGCTAATCCCTTCTCTTGCAGCTTGAGTGCCACTCCAAAAGCTGCACAATCATTTTTCGAAAGCATTAAAAGCAGTGGGTGGGTGGGTGGGAGTCAGATGGATTGTTCTGACCTGTTGCTCCATAAACATACTCCGGAGGGATCGTGTGAAGAAATAAGGGAGAAATTTTAGGGGGAGAAGTATGGCAGATAAGGGCAGAGGACATGATTGGCAATATCGCTGGCATTCAGGGGAAGGGTCATAATTCTGTGGCACTGCTGCTGCTTTGGATATAGAAGTCCCATGTTCAGTCCCTAGCATCTCCACGTGTGGCTGGAAGAGAGCCCTGCCTGAAGCCCCATATTAATAATAATATAATATAATTATTTATTATTTATATGCCATACACCTGACCTCCCCCAACTTGACTTTATTTAAAAAATACATTTTTGCCTGCTATGAAGTAGAGATTTGCATTTTAAAGCCCTAAACGGCTTCAGCCAAACCTCGGTTCCCGAACGCCTCCATTTCGGAATGTTTCGGCTCCTGAAAGAGCAAAAAGTCAGAAGTAACTGCTCCAGTTTTCGAACCATTTTTGGAAGCCGAACGTGCTATGCGGCGTCCGTTTTGAGTTTCCCTATTGCATTGAGGCTTCTGTTTTCAGTTTTCAGTTGCTGGACGTTTAAGAAGTTGAACGGTCTTCCAGAATGGATTAGGTCAGGCACCTCCGAAGCACCTCCTCCCCAATCTTCAGCCCGGACATGGAGGTCCAGCTCCGAGGGCCTTCTGATAGTTCCCTCACTGCGAGAGGTGAAGTTACAGGTAACCAGCCAAAGAGCCTTCTCGGTAGTGGCGCCTGAGCTGTGGAAGGCCCTTCCATCAGATGTCAAAGAGATAAGTAACTATACAACCTTTAGAAGACATCTGAAGGCAGCCCTGTTTAGGGAAGTTCTTGATGTTTTATTGTGTTTGTAATATTCTGTTGGGAGCCGCCCAGAGTGTCTGGGGAAAGCCAGCCAGATGGGTGGGGTATAAATAATAAATTATTATTATTATTATTATTATTATTATTATTATTATTATTATTATTATTAAAGGTCCTGGGTTGCTCAGGCGACAAGACCCCCCTCGCAACATTGCAGATATGGGACTCATGAGCCTACTAGCCAAAATGGCTATGTTCTGTTATATACCACATACCATATAACACTGGTCCTGAAAGACCTACATTGGCTCCCAGTACGTTTCTGAGCACAATTCAAAGTGTTGGTGGTGACCTTTAAAGCCCTAAACAGCCTCAGTCCAGTATACCTGAAGGAGCATCTCCACCCCCATCGTTCTGCCCGGACCCTGAGGTCCAGAACCGAGAGCCTTCTGGCGGTTCCCTCTCTGCGAGAAGTGAGGCTACAGGGAACCAGGCAGAGGGCCTTCTCGGTAGTGTTGCCTGCCCTATGGAACACCCTCCCTTCAGATGTCAAGGAAATAAACAACTATCTGACTTTTAGAAGACATCTGAAAGCAGCCCTGCTTAGGGAAGTTTTTAATGTTTGATGTTTTATTATGTTTTTATATGTGTTGGGAGCCGCCCAGAGTGTACAAGGGGCACTACTGCTACTACTACTAATGTCTTGAAAAGGGGATTTATCTCGGTGGCAATGGCAGTCCTGATCCACACCTGGGGGGCGGGATAATTTATTTGTCAGAATGAGTTGCAGACCAGTTTTGAGACAATGCTACCTGGTGATCTGTTGTCATCACAGAGCCAATAAGAATGAGGGCAATTCTTTCAGCTCCCCTCTAGAGCACACCATCCTCTGAATCTGCCTTATGGAAGCACATTGCATTTAGAGACATGACATATTGGTTATTTTCTCACTTTATCTTTCCAGATCACAGTGGAGCAACAGTTTAACACACCTGGAGGGTGAAAACAAGTACAGCTGAGCCTGCAGCCAGCTGGTGAATCACATTGCGAGGTGAATAAAATAACTTGTTTTGTTGCAGTTTGTTAAACCAAGCATACTGAGCCCAGAGAGAAAAGTCCCGATAGCCCTTTACTGAGCAAACTGAACACAAACAGTGTATACCTTAAGAAGGAAGGAACAGAGAGGTTTTGTCATTCAATTCAGGCTTTGTACAGAGCAGGTAGGCAGTCAACAAAACATACAGAGGAAAAACCCCTCAGAAAAACATTTCCAATCAGAGCATGTGGTACCTCACTAAAGATCATGCCACTCAGCATGATTGCTAAGCAACAGCTCCTCCACCATCACCACTCGTGGTTGGCTGACTTACTGATGACAGAATTGAACAAGTTGCAAACTGAATGATCTCTGCTGTAGTACTTCCAGCACAGTTTTGACGCTGATCTTCCCTCAGAATCTCAGGATGCTTCTCTTAAGTAAAGGTAAAGGACCCCTGACAGTTAAGTCCAGTTGCAGACGGCTCTGGGGTTGCGGCACTCCTCTCGCTTTACTGGCCAAGGGAGCCGGCGTTTGTCTGCAGACAGTTTTTCCAGGTCATGTGGCCAGCATGACTAAGCTGCTTCTGATGCAAAGGAATACCAAAACCAGAGCAGCGCACGGAAATGCTGTTTACCTTCCTGCTGGAGCGGTATCTATTTATCTACTTGCACTTTTTTGGGGTGTGCTTTCGAACTGCTAGGTTGGCAGGAGCAGGGACCGAGCAATGGGAGCTCACCCCGTCGCAGGGAATTGAACCACTGACCTTCTGATCGGCAAGCCCAAGAGGCTCAGTTATTTAGACCACAGCGCCACCTGCGCCCCTGTTTCTCTCTTGAGTAAGAACATGCAAGTTTGCCTCAAAGGTTCACTTCAGGCGAGATTGGTCAGCAACTCTGGTGCCAGGTCTTTTCAGCTCTGAAAGTTCACCTCCTCAGCACCTGATCATTCCATGTCTTTCAGGCGCTTTGTCTGCAATTACTAATCTTTTCACTAAGGCACCTAGTGAAGACAAATTTCTCAACTACCCCAGAGTTCTACGGTACCCTGTTTGGAAAACAACCAAGCTCCTTAGATTTCAAGTAAGTTCATTTGATAGATAATGACTTCCATTGTAGATTTTTAATTCAACTCTAATTAACTGGAATACCAGCCCGGCTTATTATTCTGTCACTGGTAAGTCCAACTCCTCTTTCATTGCTTTTTTCAACAGAGCCATATCCTCTATGACAAACCATTGGTATCTATCTATTTTAGAGGTTAGATGGCATTCTGACAGGGATCCTTTAGCTGTGATTATGGTTGGACCAGATCAGTGTTTCCCAAACGTGGATCTCCAGCTGCTGTTGGACTACAACTCCCATGATCCAACATTAGCAGGACCAGTGGTCAGGGATGATGGGAATTGTAGTCCAAAAACAGCTAGAGGTCCAAGTTTTGGAAACCCTTTAAGTTTCTTCCTGCTCTACAATTCTATGATTCCATTATTCAATCTCTGTGAGATGAGCTGTGGGAATAATTCATACTTCAGCTCTTAACTTCCCACCCAATTTTATGGGAGCTGGACCACTTAGAAGGCCTTCAGCCTTAATCTACCAGTGACTGGACAATGGAAGTCAGATCTCCCACAATGGTCTCTTTATTATGATTTTTACTATGCATTAATGGACTGTCATGACATCACACATTCCCCTTGATTTTGGCTTGTGGCCTGGCCCAATTATCCCCAAAGAGAGGCCTTAACAGTAACTGCCATTGTTTTGTTATGTAATGTGAATATTTGTCCACAATGGGGATGACCAAACCAGTTTGGTATCGCTTCAGGTCAAGCAGTAAAGCAGTTGCATTCCGGTAAGGCTTTGTCAATGCTGTCTGGGACCACGATTTGGACACGGCAGAAACCAGGAGGAACAATCAAGCTGAGCAATTGGCTGTGTGGGTTAATTGGTGACTTTGGCAGTCTGGATGCTGATGCCTCGCAAATTAATAAGACATTGCGATTGCATCAATCAACGCTGAATATCGATCTGCAATTGGTCTTAAGACCAGCCCTTGCCTTGACGCTCATGGACAGATATCCAACCTGATCCTGGGCAGTTTTACTCAGAAGTAAGGACCACCAAGTGCAACAGGATGTACTCGGGAATGGAATTGTAGTCTAAAACAGTGTTACTCAAAGTGTCTGTCCACTGAATGCTGCCAGAGCTATTGGCTACTAGTCCCCAGAGAATCAACTGCAGCCCAGGTTGGATGGACCAAATATGGTAGCCGTCTGTGTCACACAGAGGGGTGGGGTGTCCAGCTACATCTGATAGCTTGAGAAGCACTGGTCAAGGAAATAAACAACTATCTGACTTTTAGAAGACATCTGAAGGCAGCCTTGTTTAGGGAGGTTTTTAGTGTTTGATGTTTTATCGTGTTTTTAATGTTCCATTGGGAGCCACCCAGAGTGCCTGGGACAACCCAGTCTGATGGGCAGCATACAAATAAGACCATTATTATTATTATTATTATTAGTCTAAAACATCACAAGGAAAACTGATTCAAAGGGAAATGTTTGAGGGTAGGAGAGTAGAACTCAAACCAATGGCTTCAAGTGATAAGAAAGGAATTTCTGATTAAACATCAGGAAGAACTTTCTGACAGCAAGAACTGTTTGACAGTGGAATGGTCTCCCTCTGGAGGCTAATAATAATAATAATAATAATAATAATAATAATAATAATAACAATTTTATTATTTATTTCCCAGCCACTCTGGGCAGCTTATAGCATATCTAAAAACACCAAGCATTACAAACCTCCCCATACAGGGTGCCTTCAGATTTCTTCTAAAAGTTGTGTTATTCTTTATCTCCTTGACATCTGATGGGAGGGCGTCCCACAGGGAGGGAGCCACTACCGAGAAGGCCCTCTGCCTGGTTCCCTGTAACTTTGCTTCTCGCAGTGAGGGAACCAGAAGGCCCTCGGAGGAGGACCTCAGTGTCCAGGCAGAACGATGGGGGTGGAGACTCTCCTTAAGGTTGTGGACTCTCCTTCCTTGGAGGTTTTGAAACAGAGGCTGGATGGCCATCTGTCATGGATGCTTTAGCTGAGATTCCTGCATTGCAGGGTCCCTTCCAACGCTACACTTCTATGATTCTGTGTTTATCATCACTATCAGGAATTTAGTTAAAAGGAATTTCAGGCTCCCAAAAGACTGTTCTTTGCTCGTGGAATGTGGAGTTTTAAGCCAGAGATATACCTAGCAGTTCGAAAGCACATCAAAAGTGCAAGTAGATAAATAGGTACCACTCCGGTGGGAAGGTAAACAGCATTTCCGTGTGCTGCTCTGGTTCGCCAGAAGCGGCTTAGTCATGCTGGCCACATGACCCGGAATCTGTATGCCGACAGTCAGGGGTCTCTATATTACACACAAATGGATACAATGCTGTCTCAGCACTCCATGCCAGTGGGAAAAAATGCTGTGGTGATGGGGAAGAGAGCAATTGAGACTGGTAGTACGGTATATTCAAAGGTGCACTGGAAATGCCTTGCAGGTAAGATGCTCACCTGTGCATTGCCTTTCTCTGCAGAAAAGACAAAATACATCACTTTAAAAAAGAGGACAACATGGGGCACGGATCTGCATAAATATGGCTTATACTAATGAATATTTATTAATGCAAATTTAGAAACAATTACTGCAATTTGAGAGGAAATATTATAGTGGCAAAGGACATGACCAGGTAATCTGTGTGACTGCTTTGTCTGCTTTATAATGTCAAGACCTTTTCCTCTCTCTTTCTTACGGTTTCTTATCTTTAAGCTGACCTCAACCAGACAGTCTTTCGAACAGAGGACTGTCTTCTCTAAAGCAGAACAAATGAGGATCCTAAGGATGGGAGTGAGCCATGGGGGCAATTTGGAGCAAAAAAATAGCAATGGGATAAGCCTCCTTCCCCCCAAAATAAAATTAAAAAAACAATGCAGCTTTAGAGCAATGGTCACACATGGATTTTGCTTCTCTTGTGAGCTCATTGAGATTGACTTCTTTGCATTCCGCTCTTCTTTTCCACCCCTGTTCACCATCAACTTGTCATTCGCAAATGCTTCCCCTTATCAATCAACAGGAAGCTGTGGGATGTGATACATAAGTAGCAGTCAAGTACAACATTCCTTCTTTTCCTAGAGTAGACATGTTTCCTCCTGGCTGGAGTGTACTTCCTTTGCATGTGACTAGAGGTGGGCATGACTTACCTGTCCAGGTAACAAAAGGACAAGACATGTTGCCACACTCTCTCTCTCTCTGACTTTCTCCATCATTGGAGCAGCTTTTTAGCAGATCCACATGCATATACTTTGTAACTAAGTCGGCCTTCAGGGATCCAACAGAGAACTGATGATGTGAGTAAACCTCTTATTGAGTTTAAATAAGATTGCTGTGCATTTTTTCTTTTAAGAGGGATATAAGGTAACTTACCTGGAACCTAATAGTGAAAGGCTTACACAAGCCTGCAACCAGCTACCTGCTGTGCGTTTAAAAGGGGAATGTAAAACTCTGTTAAGTAAAGGAACTTACTAACGAAAATTAGGAAGCATATTAATAGACAATATATCCTCTGCCTCCCTGAACATTCCCACAGAAGCATCGGACCTATATCAGTTATTTTTTTACTGATATATAGCCAGCCTTTCAAAAAAACTAAGATCATGACCACTGGTCCCATCACCTCCTGGCAAATAGAAGGGGAAGAAATGGAGGCAGTGAGAGATTTTAATTTCTTGGGCTCCATGATCATTGCAGATGGTGACAGCAGTCACAAAATTAAAAGACACCTGCTTCTTGGGAGAAAAGCAATGACAAACCTAGACAGCATTTTAAAAAGCAGAGACATCACCTTGCTGACAAAGGTCCATATAGTAAAAGCTATGGTTTTCCCAGTAGTGATGTAGTATGGAAGTGAGAGCTGGACCATAAAGAAGGCTGATCGCCAAAGAATTGATGCTTTTGAATTCTGGTGCTGGAGGAGACTCTTGAGAGTCCCATGGACTGCAAGAAGATCAAACCTCTCCATTCTGAAGGAAATCAGCCCTGAGCGCTCACTGGAAGGACAGATCCTGAAGCTGAGGCTCCAAGACTTTGGCCACCTCATGAGAAGAGAAGACTCCCTGGAAAATACTCTGATGTTGGGAAAGATGGTGGGCACAAGGAGAAGGGGACGACAGAGGACGAGATGGTTGGACAGTGTTCTCAAAGCTACCAGCATGAGTTTGAACAAAATGTGGGAGGCAGTGGAAGACAGGAGTGCCTGGCGTGCTGTGGTCCATGGGGTCACGAAGAGTCGGACACGTCTAAATGACTAAACAACAGCCAGCCTTTTGGAGAGCACTTTACTAAGTTCTGGGTATTGGAACTCAAGGTCCAATGGGAGAGAAAGAGGGCTGGAGTCCCCTAACAGGAAACCTGAATCAAGTTTATGATTGCAGCGGTAGCTGGCCACCATATAACTATGATTGTCCCCACGAGAAGATTAAAGTCATACCAGAGAACCTGTTATGGGTCTTTCAGTGCTTATTTGATGATGTGGATAACATGTGGTGCTGAGTTCCAATGGCTATAATTCCTTTTTAAGGTCTCCAGTTGTTCCTCCAGTTTGCCTGCAGCCCCCCAAGGGTTGATGACTTCTGCTCCAGCTTGCCCAAGATGAGGTAGATCTGCACAGAGGGAGGAATAGGGCTCAGGCAGCCGCATAAAGAGCACACCCCTATCTGAGATAATATGATGGGATGCAAGTAGGGAGTGGGATAGCTCATGAGACCCTTAATCTCAGGGTTGTGGGTCTGAGCCCCACATTGGGCAAAAGATTCCTGCGTTGCAGGCGGTTGCCCTAGGTGTCCCTCGTGGTCCTTTCCAACTCTACAAATCTATGATCATAAAAGGAGGCGATTCCTCAGGTATTCAGGGTCCAAATCTCTTCTTGTGTAACCTCATTTAGCACCGTTCTAACCCATAGACCTGCCATCTGCCACCAGATTCTCTCCCTCCTCCTCGGTCATCTTTGCAAGATCGCTTAATTATATGTATAGCATATAGTGCAACAGGGCATTTCATAAGTGGCCCTGTTAGGAGAAATGATGGGTTCAAGGACCTTGCACCCAACTGCTTCTTGATTAACTTGGTATTAGCTGATTGCCTTGTGCTTCCTTGAATTTTGATGACTTCATTTTGTGGAGTGGTATTTTGCTTGCTCTTTAAATATCCCTGCCCTTTTGTGCTCTTCTGTGGCCGTGGTACCATTCAATCCCCTTTGCCGTTTCTTTTGTTCTGCATTAATTATATTAAACCCTTATCCAATTGCATCTGGCTGCAGTATAAATGTTTATTCACCCCCCCCCCCATTACCCAAAGGTCTGTTACTTTGGTCCTCCTTGCATCCAGATGGACAAGATGAGCCTTTGATGTTCTTCCCTAAGACCAATACCAGGAAGGGTTTTCTCTTATTGGGGCTGCCTGGGGCACAATATCAGATTTCAGTTGAGTGGGACGAGATGCAAGATTCTCAGAATTGCAAAGCATTGGAAGACACAAGACCTACCCACCATTGGAAGACACAAGACCTACCCACCTTGGAAGAATGGCAGATGCAAGTAATGGACTATATGGAAATGGCGGAAATGACTGGCAGAATCCGAGACCAGGGAGAAGAGTTGGTGGAAGAAGATTGGAAGAAATTTAAAATCTATCTACAGAAACACTGTAAAATTTTTGAATGTTGATGACATTGAAATGAAATGAAGGGGTTCTAGTAATAAGGTAAAATAAGAATATGCAAGAATGGATTGATATTAGATGAAAATTTGAAGTTATAATATGTGAGGAAAAATAATTAAGGATAAACCAACAGGATATGAATTTGCTGAACCAATTTTTAAATGGAATACAAAAAAGGGAGGTGTGAGGAAGTCAGGAAAATAAGTTAACGAACGATGAAAAATTAAAAAGAGGGATTTTTATTTTTTACTTTTTATTTTTCTTTCTATGTTAAATGTTTGTATTTTTGTATTTTTGTGTTTTTGTATTTTTCTTGTGTTTTTTTAAATCTATTGTCTTATAACTTTTTTCTTGTTAAAACTTAATAAAATATCATTTTTAAAAAAAGAGATGCAAGATTCTCAGCAAATGTAAAGGTCTACACTTTGATACATCACTAGAGGCTGAATTTCAAAACATGGTTTATTTTGAATTTTTATGGTGGTTGTTATTATTATTATTATTATTTTAAACTGGTTCTGTATAGTAATCATAGCAAAGTTATATCAGCCAGTGTGGTGTAGTGGTTGAGAGCGGTAGACTCATAATCTGGTGAACCGGGTTCGCGTCTCTGCTCCTCCACATGCAGCTGCTGGGTGACCTTGGGCTAGTCACACTTCTTTGAAGTCTCTGAGCCCCACTCACCTCACAGAGTGTTTGTTGTGGGGGAGTGAAATATACTCAGAGTTGAGTGTGGATATCATGCTCTTTATTCAGCTCAGAGTATTGAGGAATGGAAGTTCCCCCGAAATGTCTGCTTTATATACATTATTTACACAATGGGCCCCACGTGATGGCTAATTCTGGGATTCTCCTGTAGGCCAATCAGGTTGCGGATTCACTTCCACCTGGAGTTGGATTGGGTGGCTCCTGCGGACCAATCAGACTGCTGCATTTTGGATCCTATTCAATTCAGTACATAACAGGGAGGAAGGGAAAGGAGAATGTTAGCCGCTTTGAGACTCCTTAGGGTAGTGATAAAGCGGGATATCAAATCCAAACTCTTCTTCTTCTCTTCTTAAACAGCTTTGGAAAAAAAGTGAAAGAAAACTGTTTTAGAATTTTTAATGAAAATTGGTGTATGTCAAATTCTCTGGCCACTCTCATGGAATCACAAAATTGCAGAGTTGAAAGGGACCCAAAGGACCATCTAGTCTAGTCCAACCCCCTGCAATGCAGGGCCCTCTCTCATTCTTGGAGGAAGAGAAGACATGACTCACCTTCTAAGATCACCCACACTGATTCCCATTGTAGAACTTGACTAAGAGAGGCTGTTTTTTAAAAAACAACAACAACAACAAAAAACAGCAGTAGCAGCAGCATCAGCAAACCAACCAACCAACCAACCAACCAACCAACCAACCAACCAACCAACATCTATTAGCCTAGGCTATTTTATTTTAACTTGCCCAATCCTTAGGGAAAACTTTATTACAGTTTCTTAGGGGCAAAACTATTTGTCCAAACTAGTTTTGGATAAGTTGTTAGTGCAGTTACTATATGATTGTAGAGGGATGAGATATCAGCTTACAGCACAGAACATAGATTTTTCCATGGGAGAAATAGCGTTTTGTGATGGTGGTTGTTTTGTTTTTGTGTGTCTACCAATTTACATCAGATAAATAGGGAGGTGAGGGGAATCCGAGGGAAACACAATCTGCAGCCTTTGAAATCTCTATAGGTATTGATTGTAAGTGCTCTGGCTTCTGTTAGCTGAAGTGATGAGCTCTCTTGGTTGCTGATGTACTACGGAGCATTTGTAAGAGATGGGCTTCTTTGTCTCTTGCCGTGTTGCAGACGATGCTACAGGGGAACTCTTCCACGCATCATCCAATACTGCTTGTGATTCTCAAGAATGCCTCTTAAATATAGAGATGTTTGTAAATGGCTTCTCAAAATTCTCCACACTATTTGTGTGCAGATACATACATACATACATACATACATACATACATACATACATGTGTGTGTGTGTGTGTGTGTGTGTGTTATGTACTGAGTTGAATGGGATCCAAAATGCAGCAGTCTGATTGGTCCTAGAACAATAGGATTCAGAATGCAGCAGTCTGATTGGTCTACAGGAGCCACCGAATCAAGTGCCAGGTGGAAGTGAATCTGCAACCTGATTGGCCTACAGGAGAATCCCGGAATTAGCCAATCACGTGGGGCCCATTGTGTAAATAATGTATATAAAGCAGACATTCTGGGGGAAATTCCATTCTTCCTCACCACTATGAGCTGAATAAAGAGCATGAAATCCAATAATAATGCCTCTTGTTTCTGTTGCTCGTATTTCAAATCCTAATTGCAAGTTCATCATTTTATAATATTTCTTTCAGTAATCTAAAAACAGTTTCCATTCTTCCACAGAACATTCATCATTAGGTCCTCTTATTTTGGCTGTTAACTTTGCCAGTTCTACCTAGTCCATCACCTTGCTTATCCATTCTTCTTTAGTGAGAACTTCTGCTTCCTTCCATTTTTAATTTATTTTTTGTGCCTAGAGAATAGAGATTATAGTAGTGTTATGGTGGAAGATATCGAAGAGAGGATACAGCAGAGGGTGAGAAATAAAAACACCATGGAGAATGAGGTGGGAAGTCGACAAAACAACATATAAAATCACTATGTATTGAAAGGTATATGTTAGTGAAATATACTTGGAGTCAAGAGTGGATTTCATGCTCTTTATTCAGCTCATAGTGGTGAGGAGGAATAGAAGTTCCCCCAGAATGTCTGCTTTATATACATTATTTACACAATGGGCCCCACGTGATTGGCTAATTCTGGGATTCGCCTGTAGGCCAATCAGGTTGTGGATTCACTTCCACCTGGAGCTGGATTGGGTGGCTCCTGTGGACCAATCAGACTGCTGCATTCTGAATCCTATTGTTCTAGGACCAATCAGACAGCTGCCTTTTGGAGCCTATTCAACTCAGTACATAACAGTTAAATTTTGGGAAATTTAATAATAATTAAAAAAAGATTTTAAAAATGCCTCTTGTTTTCCTGGATGGTGGGATGTATGTGTAGAAACTCCTGAATATTGTGTGGCTGAACTGTAGCTCCTATTCAAATGTAATGGTTTCACCTTTTTTGCCGCCTTTGGCCCCATTCCCCACTGATGTGCGGCCCCCGCAAGGTCCCTCACAAGGGGATGCAGCCTTCAGCCTGAAATGCTCTCCGCCCTGCTACGAAGAAAGGAAAAGTTGCTCACTTCTATTGCCCGTCTCTCCATCTCTGCCAGAGACATTCCTCTGTATCTTCTTTCTCATTAAGTTTCCGGTAACTCAAAAAGTTTCCTTTTGAGCACGGTCTGCTAGTTCTCAGTAATAGGGCGCACAGACTACTTCCTTACTCTGAGAACAAATACCTGCTATTTTCTCACCTGTCAGCTTGTATCCCATCTAGGGGAAAGAGAAGCTGCTTGCAGCTTTGACTGTCATGTCAAGTTACATTGGTGGCGAAAGAGCTTCGCCGCTTCCCCCGCTATTTGCAACCTGCTCACTTCCCTGGTCCTCGGAATTGCAACACCTTGCAATCTGCAAGTCATTTGCCGGGACATAACTGCATTAAAAGGGTCCCTCACCTTTGATTTCTTTTTTGCCCTGATGTTCAGAAGCTGTGGCTTGGTTTTTCCTGTTGGGGTTTTATCATCGAAACAAGGTTTACCAGTGTCGTATCGATTCCTGTTTCTGAAACACTTGGCATAGCCAATTTTGAGTTTGACAGACGTTTATAGTTCTGGGCAAGGTTACAGGCAGGGGGGAAAAATATCAAATGGGATTTGAAGAGGCTTTATTATAAGTGATTTGGCCTATATGCTATACAGAGGGTCTGTTTGTGAAGAAGTGAAACTTTCACTAGGACCCAATTGCAGAACTGGAGTTGTCAGTCTAATGGGCACTGTGTCAGCCACGGAAAAATTGTGCAGACTTGGGTTGTGTATGCATTACAGGCTTACAAAGCACATAGGCTGTTCTTTTTCTTCTTTCGGATTGGAGTTGGTGTGTGGGGGGATGTATCTAAATGCAGCATTTAATAAGAAATGACAAAATTAGATACAGGATAGTTATGGGTCATGGCTAATGTCATGCATCATGTCCAACACATGCAAGGCAAAAACCAGGATGCCATCTTCCCATTTCTTTTCCTTGTGCGGAAACGGCAGCCATTTTGGGTGCTTGCGCGATTCCGCACTGCGATTTCCAACTGAGAAAAAACACATTTTTGGGCACGGCACATTTCGGTGGTGCTGTGCAAAATTGCAGCCCCCTAAAAGTGCTTTGCTGGGGGTGAGGGATATACTGGGTTGGTGGGGGTCTTTGTGGTGGAGAAGGGACCGGGGAAAGTTTAATCCTTTTCCTGTCACCCATTTTCCCTGTGAAACTATTGACAGCAACATACTAGAAGCATGTGCATATCAGAAACAGAACAGCGATGGCAGGAAAAGAAATTGGGGGTTGCAGAAGTGCCCCTTCCACAGATTGAAGCAGTAAGGTGGGCAAATAAGGGGTGAGGCGATCTCACAGGTAAACTGAGCCCCAAGTTATTAAGGGCTTCGCATCCCAACAGTGGCACCCTGAACTAAGCCTGGTCATGAACTTGCATCCAGTAGAGATCTAACTCACCTCTAGTTCTGGGAATGAAAAGAGGATTCATGCAGCCACTCACTTTCTGGGTCGGATTCTTTTTCCCCACCTGTGTTTTGTTTTAATCCTTATTCACGCAGCGCTTCCCATGGTCACCTCAGATGAATAGGTTTCGAAGAGGTTTTTTGTATTTATTGCAGGAAACTGCTTGGCCAGAGGCAACCGTGTGACAAAAGAAATGTGTCTGGTCGCCGTGGGAAGTGATATCTCTCTCAAACCTCTCATATATACTGTATATATAAAAACACCTACCGTCTGCCTCCAAACAAGATGAATCAGCTGCCACCAGTTTCTCAGCTCAGAATGCCCCTCTAGTCCACATCATTAAACTGGACAGGAACCTGGAGCTGTGACAAATTGGGAAAGGACCAATTCAGGAATCGATTGTAAACATTATCCATGTTAAATCGGAAAGAAGGAAGAGCAGGGGGTGAAGATCAGGAACGGCTGAGTGCCACACACCTTCGCTTGCAGGTCCATCAGGATTTTGGAAAGTTAGGAAGATAGGTAGCAGCCTGACCTTGAGCCAGACCATTGGTCTTGTTCTTGCTTCTATTTTTATTATATATTTTGTGAACCGCTCTGAGACCAGCAGGTATAGGGCAGTATACAAATTTAATATGTAATGATAATAATATTATTACCCAGATATGTGGAAACCTGATGCAAGTTTTAATCTGTTTGTAGTCTCTTGTTCTTCTAACTTTTCAAAATTTTTATTCTTAAATTCTTATTCATTCTTGTGATTGATAATTTTATTGTTTTATATTTTTGCAAACTGCCTTGTTTCTCTTTGGGTGTTTTGGTTTTTTTTACAGCCAAGCAGTGCACAAATTTTATGAAATAATTAAAAGCAGGAACTCCAGCTAATAATAATCAAAACAGGGGATGAATTTATGGGCAGGGAAACCTGGGCAAAAAGACATGCCTTTACAATATTTTTGGGGTGCTGCATTCTGCATGGCAAAGTTTTGGAGGGAGGGCCCCTTTTCCTGACCACGAAGTCTTTCCTCTAGTCACCAGGCCCTGACAGCTAAGATAGATTCACAGTCCTGAGAGACTACTCTGTGCAGAAGGAAAATGTGGATTATAATCTCTGAACCTCAGTGGGTGAAGGACTCAGGGATGTGAGTTGCTTCATCTCTTATCTGAAACTTTGAACACACAGCTCGAAATCACCTCTGTCTTCCTTCACTAAGACGGGGGCGGGGAATCTCTCCATCAGACCACACAAGTGATAGATTAACCGATACTGCTACAAGCCTTGAAGGCTGTCATTTCTAGAGTGGAGGTGTCAAGTGACATATTGTACACAGAGGACAGATATTGGGCTGTTTTCGGGGGGTGGGGGTGGAATTACACCACATCAGTCACAACCACAAGGAAATAAAAAAGTTTTATTCGGTAGAAGGCTGTAAAATCTTAGCGAGCGTCTGTGTTGCGGCGAGCTAACAGCTGCGAGCTAACAGCCGCTTTTGATTACCAGCCCCCGCAACATCTCAGAGCTTTGATCCAGCTATTACAAAGAACAAAACTATTCGGGAGAAGCAGAGAGTTTCCTCACTGCTTGAGTTCAGCAGCATAAAGTCTTATAATTCCAGGGAAGCCCCAAAAGAACATGAGGATGTTGCTTATTGTTAGCCAAGTTATTGCTTTTGAATAACTCAATGCTTTGGAAAACAGAACTTGTGCAGAGATTGGAGAGTTTGAGTTAGATGTAGAAAAGTCAGCTTCAAATCAACTTGTAGTTAGGAAGCTAACTGCGAGCCCTTGAGTCAATGGCTGTCTGTCAGTTCAGCCTTCCTAGTAGGGTTGTTGTTGTTAAGTATATTTGTTTAATTGGCATTGAAATGGAAAATGTCTGTATGTGTATTGCTAAGGGTTTAACGTTGGAAAATTCCATTGGGGTGTACTGAAAAAAAGCAGGGCTCTCTGAGCTTCTAGATGGGTTAAAAGATAACTGTTGATGTTATCTGCTCTTTCACATGAGTGTTTAACCTTAGATCACGTGAGTAAGGTATTTGGTTGCAAATTGTCATTTTGAAGGGAGTTGAAAGGAGTATTTAGAATACTGGTTTCCAATTAGGGCTCTGGGTACCCCTGGGGGTCTGCAGAAAACATCCAGTGGGTCCGCAGCACCATCCCCTGCCAGGGACTCACATATCTTGTTAATGGCACAGTGTACGGTGGCCATGCTGGCAGGGGGAAAACTTGTGAAAGTGTCACTGGATGGTAAGTGAGCTGGGATTGGGCAAAAACCTCTGACACAGTTTCTTAGAGCTTTTGCAATTGGAGCGGAGTGGGTGGAGGGTGAGAGAGAGCAAATGGCTTGCTCCATGGGGTGGGTTCAGATGCTTATCATTTTAAAAAATTGCTCTCTACTTTTTAACTGAAAAGAACTTCTATTTGCTTTCAGCAACTATCAAGTTTAGAGGAGTCTCTCACTGCTTTTAGGTAGGGTTTTCCATGAATCTTGCCTGATGAGTTTGGGATTCATGTCTCATCTTGGAAGTCCAACAGGGGAAATAGCTAAGCAAATCTCCACTATGGTTAAAACAGCTCACCCTCTGATAATTTAAATTAGTGCAAAAGGCAGCCTGGGCAAAGTTTGTTTTCTTGTTTTCTGTGGGAAGCTATGGGGCTACATTTGGGTGTGGGAGGAAACAGATGAGAGGAAACAGATACATTAAAAAGTTGGTTGTCCCTATTGGGATTGGGTAATCAGGAAGAAGAAAAACTTCACTCCGAATGAGTACTGTATTTAACTAATTAATCTCTTTAAGCCAGGGATGAAATTTAGGCACAGGAAGAAATAATCTTAATCATAATCATCATAATAATACAATTACTACTACTATTACCAACATTACAAAATTCCTGCTGTTTTCTACTCAGTCTTCACCAATACTTTATCAAGCCCTAATGATAGCATTGAGCTGAAATGACACCCACAATTTCACTGCTCCATTTTGAAGAGCTGGGTTTTAGGGGTCATTTTGGCATTTTAAAAAATTGATCAGGAATACACATCTATATCACCAAGCAGTCAGAAAGATATAACAGTAGTATCTCACCATTACATTGTGAAAGTGCCCATCTAATCAAAAAGCTGAAAATAACTGGAGAGGAGTGGAATAAGATATCATTAAGCAAACAGGGTGGTATAAATAGGTATCATTAATTTGTTGGAAAATTAAAGACCTATTAATAACTAAGAAAAGAAAAGTATCATTTATTGGGAATTATTCCAGGGTTTCTTTTTTCATTTTTGGTTGGGGGTTACTCTGAATAGCACAAGTAGAAGTTCCAACAACATTAGCCATACCTCATTTATCTGCATCTATTCTACAGTACATGGTGTAACTGATACTAAAAAGATAAACAGAGTAAAAGCATTCAACTATGCCTATTCTAGACTGTTCCCTTAACCAAGCTAATACTCATTTATTGCATTGTTGGATTCATTTTCTTTGTCCATTCATGGCTCCTTCCTCCTGCAGCTCTCGACTTTGACTTCTCCTGTTTTCTAGCTTGACATATATATATTTCCACTTCTCTTTAGTCAGTCAGACGGAGAGAAGATTTGTGGTTTTAAGTTTCGCCTCCACTGCCAGGTTCCTAGGGTGAAACTTTGACCCTCCTGCGCACAACATCAAAAGTTCAGAGGAAGGTTAAAAGTACAAAGCTTCCTGAGCGAAAGATCACCTTGTACTTTTAACCTCCCTCTGAACTTTTGACTCTCCTGTTCATGACAGCCAAAAGCAACCATTTCACAGCTAGAAACCAAACACAAATTGGCGGAAAGTCCTATTTTTCACAAGCCACTGTCTCCCATGTGAGTCTGCCCAGTCACTGAGTTCTTACTCAGTGGCCCTGCTCATTCGTAGGTCAATACTGAATTTTAACAGGGAGAAATGTAAAGTATTGCACTTGGGCAAAAAAAATGAGAGGCACAAATACAAGATGGGTGACACCTGGCTTGAGAGCAGTACATGTGAAAAGGATCTAGGAGTCTTGGTTGACCACAAACTTGACATGAGCCAACAGTGTGACACGGCAGCTAAAAAAGCCAATGCAATTCTGGGCTGCATCAATAGGAGTATAGCATCTAGATCAAGGGAAGTAATAGTGCCACTGTATTCTGCTCTGGTCAGACCTCACTTAGAGTACTGTGTCCAGTTCTGGGCACCACAGTTCAAGAAGGACACTGACAAACTGGAACGTGTCCAGAGGAGGGCAACCAAAATGGTCAAAGGCCTGGAAATGATGCCTTATGAGGAACGGCTAAGGGAGCTGGGCATGTTTAGCCTGGAGAAGAGGAGGTTAAGGGGTGATATGATAGCCATGTTCAACTATATAAAAGGATGTCATATAGAGGAGGGAGAAAGGTTGTTTTCTGCTGCTCCAGAGAAGCGGACACGGAGCAATGGATACAAACTACAAGAAAGAAGATTCCACCTAAACATTAGGAAGAACTTCCTGACAGTAAGAGCTGTTTGACAGTGGAATTTGCTGCCAAGGAGTGTGGTGGAGTCTCCTTCTTTGGAGGTCTTTAAGCAGAGGCTTGACAACCATATGTCAGGAGTGCTCTGATGGTGTTTCCTGCTTGGCAGGGGGTTGGACTCGATGGCCCTTGTGGTCTCTTCCAACTCTATGATTCTATGATTCTATGAATTCCCCCTTAAAACATCTCTCTGTGGGAGTGCTTTTTATAATTAAAGGATTTGCCCCATGGGCAGGGTTCTGATATTGCAGTCATGTATTGTGTTTCATTTGTTTTAATTGTTTTACATTTTTAAACATTTTAATTGACTATTTTTGTTTATGCTTTTAGTCCTATGCTTGGTACCATATGGAATATTGTGAGCTGCCTTGTATGGACTTTGATGAAAAGGGCGGCATATAAATCTTTTAATACATAAAATGCACAATAGCCAACTGCCCAGCCAATAGTATCTGAGGGATGAGATCCATCTCAACCAATTAGCTCTGATCATGTATGAAAACCCTGGTTGGCTGGCAGCTCCTATCAAACCAACTACATTCCTCAACCATTTCTGAAGGCATTGCTGGACTCCCTTTATCTTCTGCCATTATGGTGACAGATTTTTTTCATGAGAGAAGTCATAGTTCAGATAAATTTTTCCTGCAGTCTTCTTTGGGGTCTTTAAAATATGCACATCCACTCACACTTTTGAATTTCTTCTAGGACTTCCCTTGAGACCACCCCCCCCCCTTAATATTTTAAAGTTCCTTTTAAAGATTCATATTATTTCATGTTCACGCTATTTTGTTCTTTTGTTGGCCCTGGGATCAAGCAGCCATGTAGCTCATATTTCTTCAGAATATTTTCATTCCTTTGTGAGGTCTCAAGTGACATCCCCTCCCCCCCCCAAAAAAAGATTAGAAGGTTTATTTTCTTTAGCCTTTTACAGAGCATTACAGGCTCCTCTTCCTGCTGTTTGAAGTCCATGAAAAATTGAAATTGTGTGGTTGGGATCTTTCTGCAAATACAGGTGAAAGAAGATTAGACGCCTTGTTTCAAATCTATTCTGTGCTTCCACTCCAGCTGTTCCTTTTTATGGGGGACCATTTTTATTTGTTTGATTATCCAGTTGGGGAAAGTCACTTTCCCTACAATGTCCTTCTTCTTCTTGCTTTTGTGATGCCTTCTTAATTTTGTGTGTGAATGTGAGTTGCTAGAATTCAGAGAATCCTAGAGCTGCAGGGAGCCTTGAATGTCATCTAGTTGAACCCCCCATTCATTACTGGAGATCTGGAGCTAACACGTCTCCAACATAGACCTTTCGGTTGGCCCCTTTGAGAATAGGATGTTGGATGGGAACGATTGTGGAATTTGGATATAAAATTTACAGCCGGTTATGGTTTAAGAGAAAATTACAGTGGTACCTCCGGTTACGAACAGGATCTGTTCCGGACGCCCGGCCGTATCCCGAAAACTTCATAACTGGAGGCGCCCTTCTGTGCACACATGCGGTGCGATTGAGTGCTTCTGCGCATGCACACACAGTGAAACCCGGAAGTATACACTTACGGGTTTGCCGCGTTCACAACCCGACAATTACGTTACCCAAAGGCAACGTAACCCGAGAGCCCACTGTATATGAAAACAATATATTGTTGGCATCTAACACCAAGTAAATTGGCAAAAATGTATAAATCTAAATCAAATAAATGTTGGAAATGTAAAGAGAAAGAAGGTTCTATTCATCATATGTAGTAAGGTTAGGGTAGAAGGAAGTGAGGCGCAGATGGGGGTCATCCACCTGGGAAGGGAGCCCATCTCCCTTATATAAGGAGGATGCCACATAGAGGAGGGAGAAAGGTTGTTTTCTGCTGCTCCAGAGAAGCGGACACGGAGCAATGGATCCAAACTACAAGAAAGAAGATTCCACCTAAACATTAGGAAGAACTTCCTGACAGTAAGAGCTGTTCGACAGTGGAATTTGCTGCCAAGGAGTGTGGTGGAGTCTCCTTCTTTGGAGGTCTTTAAGCAGAGGCTTGACAACCATATGTCAAGAGTGCTCTGATGGTGTTTCCTGCTTGGCAGGAGGTTGGACTCGATGGCCCTTGTGGTCTCTTCCAACTCTATGATTCTATGATCTAGGAGAAGGAAAACTCTGACCCTAAACCTCCACTGCCTTGTGGGATATCACTGGGAGAAGAAAAGGCTAAGGAGGAAACCCTTCACAAATCCAAAGCGAAGTCCCTCAGACAGTTGGATGGTGCCTTGTACACCTCCTTCTGGCAACTCCTGCGGCCAAGCTGGTGCCGGACGTATCGCTCTGCTTTCCTTGGACCATATCAGCAAGACCAAGATTGGGGTCATCTGGGCAGCCCAGGACCTCCATACACACTGCCTAGGCATGCGCCACAGGGAAGTCACTTTGGTGCTGCTAACACAGCGGTTTGGTTTCACTCCTGGAGGTGCACTTCATTGTCTCTTAAGACAGATGCCAACACCAAGAAGCAGCCAAAATATGAAATTCTGAGGATGGACTCACAGTTCCCCAATGTAGATGCCACATTTGAGGCCTCTGAGAACTACGAGCAAATAAAACACACTTATATGTCTTAGCTTAGCTAGGGTGACCATATTTTACATGGGTGATGATGATAAACTGGAGGCTGCCCTCCCACCTGGCTCTTCATGCTGTGCAGCTGTTTCACGGGGAACGACTGTCAGCCTGGAAGTACGAAAGAGCTTGAGGCTCATCAGGACTCAGCTCAGTATGCAGAGAGGCTCTCTCAGTGCTTCATTGCTAATGATATTGATGATGGTAGCAAGAAGCGTGCAATTTTGCAGTGTGTTTGTGGCGCAAAGACATATGGCTTAATTAGAAGCTTGGTAGCACCTGAAAAACCCCATGCCAAATCCTTTGAGGAACTAATTGGAGTTGTCTCAGATCGTCACAGCTCCATGCCATGGGAGACTGTGCAACACTTTAAATCTGAGCAGCTTCTCGCACCCACCTGGAGTGGCTGTGGAAGTTTTTGCAGCAGGATTGAATGCCACAACAGAGGAAAAGGACTCTCCAGCAGAACAGCTACAGCTCCTTTTTGCTGCAGGTGGAAATCATGAAGGTCACCTTTGATGACCCCAGAGAAAATGTAAAAAGGGGAAGCAAAATCATATTGCCATTGTCATAGAGAGCAGGAGAACATCATGGCCTTCCTCCATTGGCCTGGTTTGCACTACCTACCATTATGCTTTGAAGAAAGCACAAAGGTCCAGGCTGCATGTGGTTTTTGTTTTGTAAGGTAAAAAAGATAAAGGTAAAGGACTCCTGGACAGTTAAGTCCAGTCAAAGGCAACTATGAGGTTGTGGCGCTCAATTTGCTTTTAGGCCGAGGGAGCCAGTGTTTGTCCACAGACAGCTTTTCAGATCATGTGGCCAACATGATTAAACTGCTTCTGGCGCAATGGAACACCGTGACGGAAACCAGAGTGCACGGAAACACTGTTTACCTCCTGGCCACAGCGGTACCTATTTATCTACTTGCACTGGCGTGCTTTCAAACTGCTAGGTTGGCAGGAGCTGGGACAGAGCAATGGGAGCTCACCCCGTTGCAGAGATTCGAACTGCCAACCTTCTGATCAGCAAGCCCAAGAGGCTCAGTGGTTTAGACCACAGTGCTACCCATGTTTTGTGAGCTACCTTTCAAAGTTGCAAGATGCTGCAGGGAATATGCCTGGGAGTAAGTGCTGTCAGACCCAATGGCCCTTGCCTCTTTGAACTGACAGTCATAAGACAAAAGCAGACCTTCTATGCCTGTCTGGCGTCTCTGGCGAGCATCCCATTCTCACAATGGCCAACCAGATCCCCCTGGGAAACCTGCAAGGAGGCTTTCAGCACAAGAACACTCTCCCCTCCTGAGATATTCAGAAGGCAGAGCATAGCCATCAGGGTTTGCACCTACTAACAGCCTGACCTTCCATCGATTTGTCTAATCCTCTTTTTATAACGTAACAAGAAGAAAGGCTTTGGGGGTTGAAATATACTTGGAGTCGAGAGTGGATTTCATGCTCTTTATTCAGCTCACAGTAGTGAGGAGGAATGGAAGTTCCCCTGAAATGTCCGCTTTATATACATTCTTTACACAATGGGCTGCGCGTGATTGGCTAATTCCGGGATTCTCCTGTAGGCCAATCAGGTTGTGGATTCACTTCCATCTGGAGCTGGATTGGGTGGCTCCTGTGGACCAATCATACTGCTGCATTGTTCTAGGACCAATCAGACTGCTGCATTCTGAATCCTATTGTTCTAGGACCAATCAGGCTGCTGCATTTGGGATCCTATTCAACTCAGTACATAACAGGGGTCTAAAGGTAATATATATTCTATTAATCCCTTCCTTGTGTGATGCACAGAGATCCAAACGCTCGAGGTCTGGTTTGTTTCAGGGTTGGTTGTTGTTCTTTTTTACATGCTCAAAATAATTACTGGTATATCAAGTCTTACCTTGGAGCCAAATACCTTTTCTGGGGTTGTGCCACACCCACCAATACCAGGAAGGTTTGCCAGAAATGATGCGTGGCACCTGAGCTTGTTACATCCTGACAAAGCTCATGAAGTCTAGAAGAAACAGCAGAGGAGTTCTGCTGTGACTCAAAAGCAACATTAAGGATATTAGATATGGGCTAAGTCAGAGACACCCTCTGTTTTGACAATGGCCCTTTGCTGACATCACAGCATAGGAAGAACTACTTTTATGAGTCACCAGATGGAAGTCATTTTTGCTCTCAGTATCATTAATGTCATTGTGTTATAAAGATCAATCTGTTCCTTTCCTGAGTCTGTGCAGTACTGAGGCCTGGTCTGGAGAGAGGTGAGGTATGCAGGGCCAGTCTCTCTATCTCTCCATGTATGAAATGGATTGGGCCAGTGGCAACAAGTCAGGGTAGCACCTACTCCAAGTCAGCCTTCTCATTTTCTGGTTCTCAGCAACCACTGCTGTGCACATTGTAGGTATATCTGGTATCTCCAAGGTTTTGGCAGATTCCTGCAGGAGGATACCTGCTTCACAGGTGGCATAAATGTAGGTGCCCAGAGGACTCTGTCTGGTGCACAGGGATGAAAGGATCTGTCCATTTTGGCTCTCTCTGTTTCTCATTTTTCCCACTCTGAATTTCAGTTCTCTGCATTTCTGCATTTATTTATTTTTATTGCTCAAGAAAATGGTTGAGCATTTTAGGGCAAATTTCTCCCAACAAACACACTTTTGTATGCAGTTTAGACCAACATACTCATGTTCGCAAGCAGTTTCTCTTTCTACAATGCATTCCTTTGCATGTTATTTTCTTTTTTTTATTCTCACTTTTGCCTGATATATGACTTTTGGTAAACGTTGTTTAGTTAGAGAACTGCATCGTAGAGTTCACATCAGTGTGAATTTTTAAAAAGTGTCTGTGCTTCTCTTCCTCATATCATTTTGCAGACCCTCCAAGTGTCCCTATTTTCCAGGGATGCCTTATTTAGAGAAGCCGTCCCGGTTTTTTATTTGATCCCGGAATGTCCCACTTTCCCTTAGGATGTCCCTAATTAAAGCCCTTCACAGCCTAGGACCCTTGTACCAACAGGATTGTCCGAGTGTGTGTACAAACTAGGCTACTGTGCAAAGCTAAAAATTCAATTTGTTGCTCTGCGTACTTTTGCCCTCGGCCTCATCCACCAATGCAATGTGGCCCTTGCAAGGTTGTCCAGAAGGGAATGTGGCCCTTGGGCTGAAAGAGAGTGACTCAGTCCTTACATAGCATCTTAGGACCCTCGTAATTACGGGACCGCCTCTCCTGGTATGCCCCACAAAGGACCTTAAGGTCCATAAATGGCAACACCCTAGTGGTCACAGACCCTAAGGAAGTCAGATTAGCCTCAACCAGAGCCAGGGCCTTTTCAACACTGGCTCCGGACTGGTGGAATGCTCTGCCTCATGAGACCAGGGCCCTGCAGGATCTGATTTCTTTCCGCAGGGCCTGTAAGACAGTTGTTCCGGCTGGCCTTTGGCTTGGAATCAGTTTGATTCCCTCCCCCTCTTTCCTTTTTCCTTTTTTCTCCTGTGATGGAACTCCTATTTGGAGACTTCCCTGACTTTTTTCTGGCCCATGTAGGACCAGTCTGGATAGTTGGCCTTGGTGGGTAGGGCGGGGTATAAATAAAATTTATTATTATTATTATTATTATTATTATTATTATTATTATTATCATCATCATCATCATCATCATTGGAGAAATGTTGGAGGGAATGCAAGAATCAAAACTCAGGCCTGCTATTGGAGGCATGGAACACAGACAGAGCAACAGAGAGACTAGAAGACAATGTCTAATAGTTTTGTTTTCCCTCATTTATGCTGGCAAACAATGTCATGGGTAGGCGTTACACACCGCCATCATAGCTCATGCTGGACAATTCCATTACCTTTTGTGATAAATAAAAGCCAATTGCATTTGTATTTGTCAATAAGTGTACAACAGAAGACACATGCTAGGCCAGACATTTGTTAATTGAAGACAGTCCGTCGCCTTGCGGCTTTATCTTGACTTTCCAAATGGTCCAGAGGCAGCTTAACAGCCTCCCTGCATTTAAGGAACATTGTTAAGTGATGCATGCGTCATTTTTAAAAAATAGAATAACAATGGGCTGCTCTGTAACACTATGTTCATTCCGTTTCCCTAAATGCAAAAATTACTGGATGTAATTTAACGGGAGGCTGTAGAGATGGCCAGAAGGCTTTGCAGGGCATATTCCCATGCACTTGGCTCTTATCCAGCTACATTTAGCTTTCAGTTGGTAACTCACAACACGGATGATGGAAACTGGGGCAGCAGACATGGCAAACAGCCAGACACTCTAGCATGTATTTAAAGCTGGTATAACATAGTACTTCTGCCCTTGATACAAACTTTGCCTTGGCTATGAACATGCAAATTGGTCTTAGTCATAATACCTTCTCTCAGCCCATCTTCAACAGGGGGTGATGGCGATTCCTGGTACTGTTACTACGGTACATAGAAAACTGCCTTGCATTGAAGCAGACTAACAGTCCATTTAGCACAGTCCATAGTGACCGGTTGTGGCTCTCCAGGATTTCAGGTGGGTCAATCCAAGCCCAACCTGCAGATGCTGGGGGTTGAATTTGGGTCCTTCTGCATGAAAGGGTGGCTGTCTGTGTCGAAGGTGGCTCTCACCCAGCTCCATTTGGTACACTGGCTGAGACCATATCTGCCAGAGTGGTGCATGCTCTGGCCATCTCCTGCTTGGACTACTGCAATGTGGGACAACTTTTGAAGGTGACTCAGAAGCTACAACTAATCAAGAATGTAGCAGCTGGATTGGAGCCGCCAAGACCATATAACACCAGTCCTGAAAGACGTACATGGGCTCCAGTACGTTTCTATGCACAATTCAAAGTGTTGGTGCTGACCTGAAAGCCCTAAATGGCCTCAGCCCAGTATACCTGAAGGAGCATCTCTATCCTCATCATTCAGCCTGGACACTGAGGTCCTCTTCTGAGGGTCTTCTGGTGGTTCACGCACTGCAAGAAGTGAAGTTACAGGAAACTAGACAGAAGACCTGGGTGGTGCCCACCCTGTGGAATGCCCTCCCTTCCGATGTCAAACGGATAAACAAGTATTTGACATTTAGAAGACATCTGAAAGCAGCCCTGTTTAGGGAAGTTTTTAATGTTTGATGTTTTATTATATTTTTAAATTTGTTGGAAGCTGCCCAGAGTGGCTGGGGCAACCCAGTCAGATAGTCGGGGTACAAATAAAATAATAATAATAATAATAATAATAATAATAATAATAATAATAATTTGCTCTACCATTACCTTTTCAATTTATCGGCTGTTCTCTTCACAACAGCTAATAGAAACAGTAAATTTCTAAGCAGCTTACAAAATTTTCAAAGCATTAGCACAAGCTGGAAGGTTGTTGTTATGCTCAGGTCCTGCTTTCAGGTTTCCCATTAGGGCCTTGAGATCTATGGATGAAGGAAGGTGTACAAATGTAATAAAAAATAATAAAATGAACAGGATGCTGGACTGGATAGGGCTTTGGCCAGTATGATCATTTTATGTTCATTCAATGGTTGAAATACAGTCTGCCTGGCATCCCTGAAAGTATTAACTGTGAGGATGTGGGGCTGTTTTTAAATGTTTGTAGTTATATGGCCTGTTGTCTCCTTGCCAACAAAGGTCCGTATAGTGAAAGCTATGGTTTTCCCTGTAGTGATGTATGGAGAGCTGGACCATAAAGAAGGCTGATCGCCGAAGAATTGATGCTTTTGAATTCTGGTGCTGGAGGAGACTCTTGAGGGTCCCATGGACTGCAAGAAGATCAAACCTATCCATTCTGAAGGAAATCAACCCTGAGTGCTCACTGGAAGGACAGATCGTTAAGCCGAGGCTCCAATACTTTGGCCACCTCATGAGAAGACAAGACTCCCTGGAAAAGACCCTGATGTTGGGAAAGATGGAGGGGACAAGGAGAAGGGGACGGCAGAGGACGAGATGGTTGGACAGTGTTCTCGAAGCTACCAGCATGAGTTTGACGAAACTGCAGGAGGCAGCGGAAGACAAGAGTGCCTGGCGTGCTCTGGTCCAGGGGGTCACGAAGAGTCGGACACGACTAAACCACTAAACCACAACAACATTTATATGGCCCCCAGGCTGAAAATGCTTCCCTGCCTCACCACAAAGGCTTTGTTTTTGGTTTTCTGTGTTTGGTCAAACAGTCAGGTCATGTATCTACAGCAGTAACCAGAGGAGAAATGACTGCTGGGATCAGTGCAGAGAACAAATGCCATGTTGTGTTTGCAGCAGCACAATGTGACTCCTTCATCTGCACACCTGCAACAAAACATGTCTCTCCTGTGCTGGCCTCTACTCTCTTACAGTTTGACTTCACCCCCAAGTGCTTCCACTGTCTCTCGAGACAGATGGATGCCAACAAAAACTCTGAAAACAAACTTGGCTGGTCTAGGTTGAGAACGGCCACTGTCCGTTAGGGATCTGCTTTCCAACTCAGGATTTAATGATGAAGACATTGACTAGATGCCTGTGATTATGCTGTGTCGTTGCAACCAGCCTGTGAACATTCTGTTTTCTCTTCCCCACCCCCCAGATGCTGGGAAAGAACAGGCTGTCCACAATTTGGCAGGTTCAAAGGCGGCAACCTCTTCCATTGCTTAATTACTTGGAACCTGCTTTTGGAAGCTCTTGCCACTCATAATTCAAGACTTACCAGTTGAGCTGAAGCAGAAACATTGGAACGACCAGGGGTACAAAGAACATGGCCAGCTCTCTTTCTAAGTGTGTACAGGCATTTTTCAAAGGCAATCCCTCTGGCTGCTCCAAAGTCAAAACAAAGGGCCCCTCCAGACATGCCATTTATATAGCTTGCTCTTGATTCTGAAGTATTTCGGAGCAAAAATTTAAGCGGCCTCTGTTTTTTGGAGCGTGACTGTGTGTGTTCCTCCCACTCATCCACACCAATCACAGGATGTGATCAGATGCGTTCTGCAGCCACATATCTCCCATTCCCTTGCTCTTCCAAACTCAAAGGGAGCAATCCTATGCCAAGATCTGCTGGAATGAAGAGCTTAGGATGTAGCCCAACAGAACTCTCCCTTCTTGTGGCTTTCAGAAGCAGTGTGGCCTCCGACCATAGAAGCAGAGCAGAGCCATGAATCTCCTTCTTCATAAGTCCCTGAGCTCCATTAAGAGCCTGCAATAAGAAAATCAACACGGTCTCCCTTCTCCCCTCTGTAATAATCACATGCGATTCTTTGGGTGCTTCTAGAACAGCATTTCCCAAACTTGGGTCTCCGGCTGGTTTTGGAAAACAACTCCCATCAACCCCAGCTAGCAGAACCAGTGGTCAGGGATGATGGGAACTGTAGTCCAAAACAGCCAGAGACCCAGGTTTGGGAAACTGTCCTAGACAGAGGGCTCTTAGCACCCTCTCTGTGCTGGGCCTGGGGGTTAACCCATGCAACACGGTCCAGGTCTAGTCCCGAATCCAAGGATTCCATGAGGAGTCAGTACAACAGGGCCAAGGCAAAACAGGAGGCAGGAAACCATGCTAGGTCAGGCACAGCATCTCAGGCAGGTTCCAGCAAGCTGCATTGTTGCTCCTGCAACCTGGGACAGGGTCCGACAGCCTTTTATCTCTGTCGGGGTAATGGGCAATCCCCCGTGACTCACCTCCCTGTCTCGCCCGAAGGTGAGCACTCCTCCTGTGAGTACTCAGGTCTCTCCTTCTCTCAGACCTTAGTCTCTGCAGCTTGGGAGATGTCAGTTGGTTACTAGACCCAGAGGCTGCCTCAGCCTCTGCTGACCCGACTGGTAGTGGAGCAGCTGTAAGTGATTGCCCAGCAGAGGGCAACAAGGTAATCGCCTGACTCGGCCGAGCTGGCTCTTGTTGCAGGGGAACCTGTGCAGCCTGGGGCTCTTCAGAATCAGGCCCGGTTCCGAGTCCAAGCCCGAGTCCCAGGCCATCACACTGATTGTTGCTTTCCCATTTCCAAGAGTGTACCCTGACTGCCATGCACAGTCTGCTTCATTCTAGCTGTGTAACGGGCATGAGCAACACAAGGAAATCCTGCTGGATCAGACCAAAGGCCCATCTAGTCTATCACCCTGTTCTCGCAGTGATCCAACAGATTCCTGTGGGATATTTGCAAGCAGGACCCAAGCGCTGGAGTTCTCTCCCTGCCTATGGTTTCCACCAAATGTATTTGGTGGAAAGGCCTGCTCTTGTTATGAGCATTTCCCTTTTCTTCATGTGTAACCATAATGAAGGAGCATCTCCACTCCATAGTTCAGCCCAGACACTGAGGTCCAGCTCTGAGGGCCTTCTGGCAGTTCCCTCACTGCAAGAAGTGAGGTTGCAGGGAACCAGGCAGAGGGCCTTCTTGCTGATGGCACCCTACCTGTGGAATGCCCTCCCAAGCAGATGTCAAGGAAAAAAACAACAATCTGACTTTTAGAAGACAACTGAAGGCAGCCCTGTTTAGGGAAGTTTTTAATGTTTGTTGTTTTATCGTGTTTTTAGTATTCTGTTGGGAGCCACCCATAGTGGCTGAGGAAACCCAGCCAGATGGGCGAGGTCTAAATAATAAGTTGTTGTTGTTGTTGTTGTTGTTGTTGTTGGAACTCACTCCCATAGGAGGCAACAATGACCCCCAACTGGGATGGCTTTAAAAGAGCATTGGACATATTCCTGGAGGAGAGGGATATCACTGGCCACAAGATATGGTTGCTATGTTCTACCTCAATGGTCCAAGGCACCAATGCTTCATTTGCCAATTGCCAGAAATCACAAGAGTGGAAAGTGCTTTTGTGTTCAAATCCTGCTTGCCGGTTTTCCACAGGCATCTAGTTGGCCACTATGAGAGCCAGATGTTTGACTGGATGGGTCATTGTCCTGATTCAGCAGGCGAATAGTTGCTTCCCCCCTAAATGAAATGTTTTAGCCAAGAGACAATTCTCTAGATGTTGTTGAACTCCAGCTCCCATCAGTATTGCAAATGATCAAGGATGCTGGGAGTTCTGGGGACTCAAGTTGGGAAAGGCTGAAAGATGAACCTTGGTTCGATCCATCTTGGCTCTCTGCTTAGGTCCTTACTGAGTGTTTGCTAATGGTCAGTGTATAGTCATCACTCTCTTGGCTGCAAGATTTATTTCTTGGGAGAGCACACAGAGCTAATACTCTCCCCCCCCCCCTTGCTAGTGAAATAATGTTTTTTCTCTCCATGAAATAAATCACTGGCCTTCATTATTAAAACACTTCTTGGGAAGAAGAAGAAGAAAAAGACTTTTAAAATTTCTTCTGTGGAAACCAGCCAGCAGATGGTATTAATATACCCAGAGATCACAGGCCAAGAATAACAAATGAGGAAATGCAGAATATAAAAAGGGGACATTTAATATGTATAGACGAAAAGGGATGGAGCAAAAAACTGGAACCACTGATGAACATTGGCTGAAGCTGGGAGATGAGCACATGGTGAGCTTGGTCACATGATACCTCCTTTCAGACAGATCCCAGTCATATATATGTTTTCCGAGTACATCATAATTAGGATTGCAAAGCTGTATTGCAACAGCTATTTTCAGGAAAGGGGAAAAACACTGCAGGTTTTTCTGGGAACTGATCTCACTTAGCCAGGTCGGTAGAGTGTGTACGTTATACATTTAAAGCACACATACCCCACAAATCCTAGGAAGTGTAGCTTACCCCTCACAGATCTACAGTTCCCAATCAATGAACTACATTCAGTGAACTACAGTTCCCAATATTTTTGCAGGGGATGAGCTTTAAACGTATGGTGGGTACATAGCCTCTGTGTCCTTTGACCTGTCAGGAGAGCTCTCTGGATAAGGAGCCTTTAAAAATGCTGGGACAACTCATCTATGCAACCCAACCTAACGCAGGATGAGGTCATGGAAACATATTAGGAGTTCTGGAAGGCAGTGTACTTGATGTTTGTCATTAGGATAGAGAAATATCCATGAGGGCATGGCTGGTGGTGGTGGATACAAACTGGGAAAGGTCAGAAATCTACTCCCTTGATGGTAATACGGAGAAGAGGCCAAGTGACTTCCTTATATAATATGCTAGTTATACAAGTTCTGGCCTTTATATAACAGGAATTGGGAGGCAACTGGTTTCTCCTGCTTATATGATTCTTAATGGCCTTCCTAATCCTAAGCTGCTGCGTTGAGCTTGGTTCTAGAATCAGATAAGCAGGAGAAACCAGTTGCCTCTCAGTTCCTCTTGTATAAAGGTCAGAACTTGTATAACTAGCATGAGGATTATCAGCTTGTGCTAACACATAGGTCGGCTTTTTCCCTGGTAGCACCTGCATTATGGAACACACACCCTGCTGAAATAAAATGCTTTCCCATTTAATAATAATAATAATAATAATAATAATAATAATAATAATAATAATGTATTAATTATACCCTGCCCATCTGGCTGAGTTTCCCCAGCCACTCTGGGCAGCTTCCAATTGAGTGTTAAAAACAATACAGCATTAAATATTAAAAATGTCCCTAAACAGGGCTGCCTTCAGATGTATTTTAAAGATAAGTTAGCTGCTTTATTCCTTCACATCTGAAGGGAGGGTGTTTCACAGGGCAGGCACCACTACCAAGAAGGCCCTCTGTCTGGTTCCCTGTAACCTCACTTCTCGCAGTGAGGGAACCGCCAGAAGGCCTTCGGCACTGGATCTCAGTGTCTGGGCTGAATAATGGGGGTGGAGACGCTCCTTCAGGTATACTGGGCTGAGGCCATTTAGGGCTTTAAAGGTCAGCACCAACACTTTGAATTGTGCTCGGAAATGTACTGGGAGCCAATGGATATATTTCAGGACTGGTGTTATATGGTCTCAGCGGCCGCTCCCATCACCAGTCTAGCTACCACATTCTGGATTAATTGCAGTTTCCGGGTCCCCTTCAAAGGTAGCCCCACATAGAGCGCATTGCAGTAGTCCAAGGGGGAGATAACCAGAGCATGCACCATTCTGGCAAGACTGTCTGCGGGTCGGTAGGGTCTCAGCCTGCGTACCAGATGGAGCTGGTAAACAGCTGCCCTGGACACAGAATTGACCTGTGCCTCCATGGTCAGCTGTGAGTCCAAAATGACTGCTCACCTGGTCCTTCAAGGGCACAGTTACCCGATTCAGGACCAGGGAGTCCCCCACACCTGCCCACCCCCTGTCCCCCCAAAACAGTACTTCTGTCTTGTCAGGATTCATTGCCTTCTTCCGTGATAAAATGCTTTCCCATTGCCTTCTTCCACAAACCAACCTGGGCTGGTTGGCTGGGAGAGAGGAATGTGCTTCAGAGATGGCAGATTATTCTGCTGGCTTCCTGAAATAAATGCCAGCAGTCACACCACTGCCTTTTGTATTTGTTAAAAGCTGCCCAGAGTGGCCGGGGCAACTCAATCAGATGGGCGGGATATAAATAATAAAGTTATTATTATTATGGAATAGGAAGTCTCTATTTTCATTAGAGAAATGTTGGGCTATATGCACCCACTTACACAGGCATTCCCTTGATCTCTCCACCACAGTCTTCCATTTTAATTGCCGTGTTGGGACTGTGTAATGGGATGGTTTAATTGCATATTTTAAGTATAGATTTCCCTTTTGAAAATGTTTGTTTGACTGGTTTTTATATTTTGTAAACTACTTAGAAGCTTCCTTTGGTATATAAATGGAGGTGGCCACAATGAACGATGGCCTGCCACATTCTTAAGAGCCTGGTGAACTAAGCTAACAAATCATCTCCACCAGCAGATTGAATGAGGCCTGGGTGGCCCAACCCACTCCGCTTGTGGTCTGCGATTCAGCTTTGTGGTCACAAGTTTCTTTGGGTCTGCTTTATAGCCTACTGAAAATTTGAAGGCAATTTCGAGGAAAAGCTTGTAGGCACCAGGAGATAACGCTAGTTAAAGGTTTCCTAAAGAACCTCAGAAATGTAGCTACATGGAAAAATGCCTTGGGGCAGAACTTGTGGAAACTGTACTTAACAGCGTGTTCCATGCAAGAGAGCTTCTGATTCATTATCCCTGGAAATCCACAAGAGCTTTTCCCATTAGTTCAGACCCACACAACTGGTGACCGAGATGTCTGAGCACAGCCTCGCGGGAGCTTAATAAACCTCCTGTTTTCGATGCAGCGGCAAAAGTCCCTGCAAATAAATAAATTAATAAATAAATAAAATAGCCAGCCAATTTGTTGTTGTGTGTTTTTTTTTAAAAAAAATCTGACAGCTAATGTTATCAGAATGCCATCTGTTTCCTAGTGTGATTGGGAAAGGGGAACCTGCAGGAGCTATACTAAGATGTCTATTTGAGTTGTAGTAATGGGATCCCAGTAGGCGTAGGCTTGTATGTTATAGCAAAATAAACACGATTCCTGTTCTTTCATAACTGGCCGAGGTTCCCCCCACTCCCAGGAATCTAGAAAACAACCCTGAAATCACATTACAGAAAGGTAAAGTAAATTCCCCAGTATATCTTTCTTGAGAACTGTTCAGGGTCTATCAGTACAATCCCCTACAGTTATGTTAACGCATTGTCATTCTGAAGTTTTATGCTGGAAATTTTTATGCTGTGGACTTTTCCGCCATGTTGTGTGATTTTAGAAGAGGGCCTTGCTTTTGCCTTCGGTTGTTTATGGTGAGGGCCTTTGGCTATACACAATAATTTGATTGACTTATGGATCAGAACAATCCTAGCCATGTCTACTCAGGAGTAAGTCCTATTGAATTCAAGGGGACTTAACTTCCAACTAAATGAGGTTAGAGCTTCCTCACCCTCAAACTGCTTGAAAGTTCGAATAGGATTCATATGTGGTGGACCTGTAATTTAACTAACAAAAAAAAAAAAAAGGGGGGGGATATAATGAAATGAAAAAAATGTTCAAAATAACTTATGTTAAAAAAAAACAGAAACTTTTTTACTAGGAATTATAGGTACCGAGATTTCAAAGGATCAGAGGAAACTGTTCGTGTATGCTACAATGGCCTCCCAGATGTTACTAGCCCAGAGATGGAAGGAAGAGACAGTCCTGATCAGAGAACAATGGCAAACCAAATTGATGGACTATACTGAAATAGCAAAACTTACTGGGAAGCTCAGAAACCAAGAAGACAAGAAATTTAAAAAAGAATGGGAAGTGTTTATAATTTATATACGAAATCATTGTAAACAGGTTAAAACATTAGCAGGATTTGAAATGCACTTGTAATGTAACAGAACGTATAGATAAAGGGACCCGTGACGATTAGGTCCAGTCCGAGGGAGCCAGCCTACAGCTTCCAAGTCATGTGGCCAGCATGACTAAGCCGCTTCTGGTGAACCAGAGCAGCGAACGGAAATGCCGTTTACCTTCCCGCCAGAGCGGTACCTATTTATCTACTTGTACTTTGACGTGCTTTCGAACTGCTAGGTTGGCAGGAGCTGGGAGCGAGCAATGGGAGCTCACCCCGTCACGGGGATTCGAACCGCCGACCTTCTGATTGGCAAGTCCTAGGCTCTGTGGTTTAACCCACAGCGCCACCCGTGTCCATAGATAACTTAGGAAGATGGAAAATTGGAGAAGTACTGATATGCAGTTGAAAATAGAATTAAAAGGACCCATGGAAAGCATGGGGGGAAGTCAGGAGATTTTGTATTGCTTTAGGTTGTATGTTTATATTTTCAAAAACCAATAAAAAAGGTTATAAAAAAAGAAAGTTCGAATAGGGACATCCATTTGGTAAGCCACCGATCCGAAAGAAAGATATCTCATGTCCCCACAAAAAGATCCCTACATTTATTAACTTAGTCATCTCTCTCTCTCTCTCTCTCTCTCTCTCTCTCTCTCTCTCTCTTAATGCAAAATCACAGCAGTGCTTGATCACAAGTATTCTATAGACTGCTGAGGGGGGCAATGACTCAGAATTTGACAGAGGGGGAAATGGATTTTAAATTATTTTTTCTCTATTGGAGGCTGGAAAGCAAGCCACAGCCACCAGATAAATTCCAAGAGAAGTTCTCGGAATCTGTCGACGCGCAGCATGTGTTTGGAAACAGAAGGTCTTGTTGAGGGAAACTGTCTCTCTGTCCATTAATCACATGGTTTTGTTGCAGGGCTTGATCAGATACTAAAGGTCCTTAAGTCCTGTGGATAATGTGCTAGAACTGGATTTCTACCAATGAATTGAACTGCAACATTCTCTCCATTGCTGTATTTCTACAGTTTGCAGCAAGGGTGAGGAACCTCTAGTGCTTGGGCCAATCTTCTTGGCCTGCCAGGGGTCTAATTTGGACCACAATAAGATTTTCCCCAAACCACGCCCCTATAAGTCAGTTGATGTCACTGGTTAATGTTTGCTGGTGGGAATGGGGGCACAACACTCCCTGTCTGACCTTGGGCATAGTCACTCTAAGCCAAGGTTGGAGAACCTGTGTCATGATTTTGCCATCTTATATTTTGCTAGCCGATTGATTTATGGGCATTTCATTGTATTCTAATCTCAATTTTAATTGAACATGTCATTCACTTTGGGAGCTTTTGAAAAGAAAAGCAATATATGTTAGAGTATAATCAAAAGGATGATCAATGTGATGGCCTGGGAAGCCGGCTCAGACTCGGAGCCAGAGGAGTCTCAGTCTGCACCGGATCCTTTGCCTCAGGCATCATCTGAACCAAGTCTGGGGCCTGATCCTGAAGAGTCCCAGTCTGCACAGGTGCCCCTGCAGCAAACACCAGCTGGGTGGAGTCAGGAGCCTGAGCCTGCCCTGGCTCCAGATGCGGGGATTACCTCGTTGCCTTCAGCTGGGCCATCACTTACAGCTGCTCCACTACCGGTTGGGTCAGGGGAGGCTGAGGCGGCCCCTGGGTCTAGTAACCCACCGACATCTCCCGAGCTGCAGAGGCTGAGGTGTGAGAGAAGGAGAGACCTGAGTACTCACAGGAGGAGTGCTTGCCTTTGGGTGAAACAGGGAGGTGAGTCACCGGGGGATCAGGACTGGCTATTACCCCAACAAAGATAAAAGCCTGTCAGACCCTGCCCCAGGTTGCGGGAGCAACATTTGCTGTTTGCTAGATCCTGCCTGAGACCCTGTGCCTGTCCTTGCCTGAGTCCTGCCTTGGCCCTGTCAGACTGACTCCTTTGGATTCTGGACCGGACCTGGACTGCATTTCTCAGGTTACCCCCAAGGCCAGCACAATCAATGTGGATAAGGAGTTAGAAAGATTCATGGAAAGTAAGGCTTTCTGCCTATTAGTCATAGAATCATAGACTCATGGAATGGTAGAGTTGGAAGGGACCCTGAGAACATCAGTTCTTCCTGATGTTTAGTCAGAATATCCTTTCTCGTAACTTGAAGCCAGTGGTTTGTGTCCTGCCTTCCAGAGCAAGAGAAAACTAGCTTGTTCCCATCTGACAGCCCTTGAGATATTTAAAGATGCCTAACATTACCTCCTCTCAGTCTCCTCTTCTCCAGCCTAAACATAACCAGCTCCTTCAACTGTTCCTCAAAAGGCTTGGTTCCCAGACCCTTGACCATCTTGGTTTCCCTCCTCTGTATACAATCAAGTCACCACAGTCATGGTGACTGTATGCTACATCCCGGAAGCGTGTCAGCATGTCTCTGAGCACCGGTTGCTGGGAAACAAAAAAGAGGCGAGTGCAAATGTTTATGGGCTTTCCAGAGGGTCAAAGGGCAAGATGCTGGACTAGAAAGGCCTTTGAGCTGACCCAGCAGGACTCTTCATCTTCGCTCCCCCAGAAGGTAGTGATGGCCATCAAACTGGATGGCTTTAAAAGAAGATTAGACAACTTAATGGAGGAGATGACTATCAATGGCTACTAAACCTGATGGATCTGTTCTAACTCCACTGTTGGAGACAATGTGCTTCTGACTACCATTTTCTGGAAACTGTAGGAAGGGACAATGCTGTTGCACTCAGGTTCTGCTTGCTGGTTTCCCACAGGCGTCTGGTTGGCCAATGTGAGAAGATGATGCTGGAAGATGGACTTTTTGCCTGAGCCAGCAGGGCTCTTCTTCTATGTTCTTTATGAGGAGGAGAACATCTAGGTCAAAGCGTTCCTGTCGCTTGTGAATTATTTCCACTTTGGCAAGAACGAACAAGTTTCATGTTGTGGCTTTAAAGAGGAGTGAATGGTGAATTTTTGCCTTTTTGCATCGATGAGTGGAACATTGTACCCATTAGTGGCCCAAAGACTTCAAACAATCCAATATTTCAATGGCAGGGACATTCAGACTGCACATCAAAATGCCGGGTTGCAATCCCTTGGGGGCAGACAGAGAGATCTGCCAAAAAAAAGTGTGCTCAAATAATTTCACTGAAATAAGGTCAGGTCACCTCACTGAAGGGGATTGAAGCAGGTTCCCTGTGGATCAGGGCTGGATGTTTTTGCAGGGAGAGAAGAATAAACTTTAATCCTCCCCAACCAAACGACCTTCTTTGGCTTTGCACAAACCAGCAGCCATGCCTTTAGCACTGAAGCATATGGGGATGTTATGGCTGGAGCCAGTTTATGTGGCGGAGAAAAGATGTTTTGGGAGCAGCATGGTTGCCTGATACAATCTCCCTTGGAGCAAAGGCTCAGCTCATTCCTAGCTCTGTGATAAAATGCTTCCCCGTTGCCTTCTTCCACAAACTGAAAATGCCCAGCCCAGTTATTATCAGAGGGAGAAAAGCTTTTCTCTGTCTGTTTTCTCTGCACCATGTATCATTGTACAAATCCCGTATCATTTCACCTCTTATTTGCCTTTTCTCCAGACTACAAAGCCCCAAACGCTGCCACCTTTCCTCACAGGGGAGTCCCTCCACCCCCTTGATCCTTTTGGTGGCCCTTTTCTGAACCTCTCCCCACTCTGCAGTCTCCTTTTTGATGTGAGGTGACCACTCATGCTCACACATGAGGGTTACAATGCTTTGCATCGCTTTGAACTGAGAATACAAAAGCTACCTCGGCCAGAAGACTCATTTACATTACACATGGCTTCGCTCCGCTTTGATTTCTGTGTTCAGCATAAACGTTTTAACATAAATGATGCAAGAGTGAGGCTCAAAGCTTAACACGTGAAAGCATCGCAGACGTTCACAGCTGTGCTGACTGATCTTCGGAGCTGGTGGACTTCTATTTTCTAGATCTGAACAGGCTTGCCGGCTTGCCCCCATGATTGAGGGGACCAGGACTTCTTCTTTCTTCTTCTTCTTCTTCTTCTTCTTCTTCTTCTTCTTCTTCTTCTTCTTCTTCTTCCTGTTCCTCTTCGATCACACATAGCCAAGTAAGATTGTCTTCCATAAACACAATTTTAACAGTGAGTCCGTAAGTGACTGTGGAGGTGGAGGCCAATTCTGGATCCACATGTCCTTCCACAGTGGGGACATAGGTTTCCGGACAGGAGCTGATCACGGTGAGGGTTTGCCAAACAGGCCTTCCTCTTAGCACATTTCTCCCTTTCATCCTGAGTTCAATAGACAATAATCAGATATCCGCACAACATAACTAGTCCAGCAAATGTTGAAGAATCATTGCTTCAACAATGGCGATTTCTTCTTCTTCTGGTACACTGCGTATGGCGTTTGGCTTACACACATAGCGTGAAAATGTTGCACAGTGTGTGTGCATGCTGTGTGTATGTTGGCCTGGGATATTGAGTGGGCCCATCCCCCTCCTTGAAAATTTAGGCAGGCCCAGGCCCCTCACCTCCCTCCAGGTGGCACCTCTGTCTCTGAACACCATGATGCATTTTTCACTAAGGCTAGCATTTGAGTTCCCAGTCCCAATAGCCCAGAGATGGTGAACCTGTTGCCATCCAGATTTTGCCGGACTACAACTCCTGCCTGTGTTGTTCCAACACAAGCCTGTGGGGAGAACTGTAACGGAGCAATAAGAATCCATCTCTCTGCAAAAAGTGACTATGCTTTGAACAAAAGTGACCATTGCAGCCCGGGAGTCCACTTGTTAAGGAGTCATTATGGTTTATTAACCAAATAATAAATCCCCATTATAAAGATGGCTTTAATAAGACAGCATTATGGACCCATTATGGCTTAATGTGTACCTGCTTCGTGCTGCTCTATGTGATGGAGGATTTTATTTCCTTTCCCCCATGGCTTTGGTTTCAAAATACCAGAAAATTTAATGCTGGTGAAGTCTGCCCAAGTGGAAACCAAGGAGATTGCTTGGCTGTACTGTTCCCAAAGCAGGCATTTAGCACGGGGAGATATTCCAGCCTTTGGAGTGCCGGTGACAGGAAAGGAAGCTTCCCAGAATGTCGAGGGCTTCCCAGAAGTCAAATGTAGTGACCTGCTATAGGTGTCACCCTGAGGAAAGGTAGGTAGTTCTTAGCCAAATACATTGGATGCTGTAAGCAGAAGCTTGGTAAATACAATCGGTGGGAACAGTTAGGGCCAGGGGCACCAGATTGCAAGGGCTGTGGGTGATGTCACACATGTGACATCCGGACGTCACATGGACCACATACCACTGAATGCAATCATGGTGCTCTGAGGCTGTTGGATTCTGGAACTGTGTGAGTCTTCTTTCTTGAGACCCAAGGTACTTTCAGGTGATCTGTTTCTTGTGCATTTATCCTGATTTGTTTGCCGTGAGGTTAGAATGACACTGCATCAAGCATTATCTTCCTGTGCATTTCTCTGTCACTTTCCTTACTGCAGAAAGCCTGGCCTTTGGAGGAGATGGATCTGCTGTGCAAGACCTCCAAATCAATTTTAATTGTGCCTCTAGAGTTTGCCACTACGTGGTTGAATCCCACCCCAAAACTTCAAGAGTCTGAAAGCACCTGCACATTTCCTGTGGTTGCTTCCTCTCACTTCCTGTCTATTCCTTCTCGATCTCTAAAATGCCAAACAAACATACCAATATAGTTTTGTTGCCATCTGCTCTGTGTTTTTATATCTGTAGAATGGGACATTCTGTTAGAAAGATCGGCTGCTAAAGTTGTCAAAGCGGTCTCTTTATCAGTGCTAGCCAAGAGTTTATTGTCTATAGTCAAGTCTGATGAACAACGGTGTAGTGGTCTGGGGTCATTGGGGGTCAGTCAAGACCCTTTACCATTTCCGCAGCAAGTTCTCCAGCATCCTCACACTACTCAATCAGCACAAAAGGGGAGCTTTTAAGCCACTCTTTGTGCCAAAGCTAAGCATCAAGCCATATTGAAAACAAGAGTTTCAAGAGAATGGTGTTGTGCAAGTTCTGTTACATACAATGGAACTTCAAGGAAAACATGGCTGAAGTCTCTCTGGGAGAAGATATTGGAGCACTCCAAATCATTTGCCTAGGTATATGCACGGAAAATGGTAGCTGAAAGGTGAGATGGTTTCAATGCTAACTGTTATTATTACATAATTATAAGATCGTTGCATAATCTTGGAAAGTTGTATCATCTTAAAAGGAGGTGTGACTGTCATGAAGGGAACCTGTGCTTCTGAACTTGCCACTGCATTACTGCTTTTAAGTATCTCTTTACATGACTAATGAGTGCAGGCGACTGGTTCCCATGGGAACTACGAGCTGGAGATGCTTCCAGAAGGTAAGCTAAAGAGGACAAGCCTTCCCCACTCCTCTGGCTTGGGGTGATGACATCACTGAGTGCACAAGGACAAAAGATCTGGGACTAGTCTTGTGTTGGGCTGGGTTGGTCAGAAACCCAGAGGCTTGCTCTCTGTGCTGAAACAAAAGCTATCACTTTGGGGAGCCCGTCCCTAGGAACCTAATGGGGGGGGGCAAGATTTTGAATTGCTACAGCTGTGAGCCTTTCTATCTTATTCCCAACCTCATTATATGTGTAAATAAAACCATAAACCATAAAAGACAGCACCGTCTCTGGTGACCAAGCACTGGTATGTACTGGCACCCTTGGAGACTGGGATGCATGTAATTTTTTTTTTTATTCCTTCATTAATTATAATGTTAGAGATTTGGGGGGATGCCTTAAACCCTAGAAATTAATAAATGGTAGGTTTTTTATTACTGTGGTACCTCGGGTTACACACACTTCAGGTTACATACGCTTCAGGTTACAGACTCCGCTAACCCAGAAATAGTACCTCGGGTTAAGAACTTGGCTTCAGGATGAGAACAGAAATTGTGCTCAGGCGGCATGGCGGCAGCAGGAGGCCCCATTAGCTCACCCCGCCATGGGGATTCAAACTGCCAACCTTCTGATCATCAAGCCCAAGAGGCCCAGTGGTTTAGACCACAGCACCACCCACTCCCTGCCTCACCTGGGATAGAGGTGTTAACATGACAAAAAATATATATTAATGGCCTATCTGAGAGGAATCTTGGGCCTGGGCAGGCAGAAGGTGGCCATGGTAACTAGGTGTGAAGTGAAAGGAAAAGGGTGTCTTTTAGCAAGGTCTGTTGGGAAGAAGACAGGGAAGAAAAAAAGATTGGGATCCATCATGGGCAGGCTGGCTGAAGGCTGGCTGGGGGAGATGTTTTGGACTGCTGTGGGGAACGAGCCCCTCTTGAAATGACTATGCTGTAAGATCTGGACTCCCTCCATGCAGACTGAATATGTGAATAAATCATATTTCTTAAAGCTATGACAGTCTCTGCTACGTCTTCAATTCTTCAAAAGAACACAGACCCGGGGTGAGTGCCTGTGGCCTCCTGGAATCTTGCTACTGGTTGGCAGAGAGTAGGGTGACCCCCAACTTTGGTAACAAGAGTAATCTGTTAGTTACAAAAAAGCAGCTGAGTAGCCAGGTAAAAAAGAGGAGAGGGCTGCTGCGCCTTACATGGTTGTGCAGAAGAGGTGAGATGTCAGTAGGGGCAGCTTTCAAGCAAACCTTCAGCAGCTGACAATCCCTCTGTTACACAACCATTAAATATGCAGAAACCCTGCTCTCTTTTCCATCCTGCCACCCTAACAGCTGCCCAGACAGTCCCTTCATCACTTTGTAAAGTCTTATTCCCCACCCCCCAAATATGCTCCAATACCTGCTGTGAACTTCCAACCTCTCAGCAAATGAGGGAAGAGAATAATGCAAAGCTGAGAGATTATGCCAGGCATAGGCAACCTCGGCCCTCCAGATTTCTTGGACTACAATTCCCATCATCCCTGAACACTGTTGGCTAGGGATGATGGGAGTTGTAGTCCCAAAACACCTGGAGGACCGAGGTTGCCTGTGCCTGGATTCTGCTATTTTCCCCCTTTGCTAGCACCAGTGACTCAACAGACACGTTTCACTCACCACTGTATTCTGCCCATAAACCACATGTAGTTGGGGCCCCTGGAAATGCAGCTTTTCTGTTCGATCGCAAGCCAGTGGTTTGAACAGCAGGGCCAAATAAATCACTTTTGCAGAGGAAAAGCTGAAGAGCTGGCTACGCTAGGTCCAGGAGGGACCTATGTCTGAAGAGCAGCTCTCGGAAGGGACCATGTATCAAAGCAGCTTCGTGGTAGTGCATATTCTTAGCATGCAAAAGATCCCCGGGTTAATCTCTGACATCCCTAGGTAGGGCTGGGAACATCCCCATCTGGAACCTTGGAGAGCTGCTTGCGGTCACTGGTGGAGGAAGAGGAGTGTGGGAGGAGCGCACCGCCCCCAGCAGCACAATCCCGGTGGGATGCCAGCGTGGCTGTCCCCCGCGCTGAGCGCCACACCCCCTGGAAGCGCCACACATGGAGCTCCGCCACTGCTTCCGGTCAGTGGGGACAGTATAGACCTAGATGGATTAATGGTCTGACTCAACAAATGGCAGCTTCCTGTATTCCTCTCTTCCTCCTAAAGGTAAAGGTAAAGGGACCTCTGACCGTTAGGTCCAGTCACGGACGACTCTAGGATTGAGGCGCTCATCTCGCTTTACTGGCCGAGGGAGCCAGTGTACATGTGACCAGCATGACTAAGCTGCTTCTGGCAAACCAGAGCAGCACACGGAAATGCCGTTTACCTTCCTGCCAGAGCGGTACCTATTTATCTACTTGCACTTTGATGTGCTTTCGAACTGCTAGGTGGGCAGGAGCAGGGACCAAGCAACGGGAGCTCACCCCGTCGCAGGAATTCGAACCGCTGACCTTCTGATTGGCAAGCCCTAGGCTCTGTGGTTTAACCCACAGCACCACCCGCGTCCCATCTCTTTCTTTTTTAAAAAAAATATATATTTATTAAGATTTTTAAACATAAATGCAAATATAATGAACAATATAGCATATGTCATAACATAGTTTCTTAACTTCGTTGAACTCCCTCATGTCTCCTGCTCCCACTTGCATCATTGTCAATTCTTGCCCGCAATTTATCATCTTGTTTACATTCTTATATCCCATTCATTTAGAATATAATCTAATAATTCTCCCAAAGGTTTATAATTTTTCCTCAATCTCACTTATCATCCTAATTGCATCATCTAATCATCATCTAATTTAGTGGTGGTCAATTATTTATGATCTAGCCTCCCTCTTAACATTCAACCAAATTACAGTGCTGTTTTAGGTAAATCTTAAATTTCTTCCAATCTTCTTCAACCTTCTCTTCTCCCAGGTCTCGGATTCTGCCGGTCATCTCGGCTAGTTCCATATAGTCTATCAGTTGCATCTGCCACTCTTCCAGTGTGGGTAGATCTTGAGTTTTCCAGTGCTTAGCGATGAGTATCCTTGCTGCCGTTGTTGCATACATAAAAAATGTTCGGTCCTTCTTTAACACCTTCTGGCCGACAGTACCCAAAAGGAAGGCCTCTGGTTTCTTAGTAAAGGTATACTTAAATACCTTTTTCAGCTCATTATATATCATTTCCCAGAAGGCCTTCACTCTAGGGTAGGTCCACCAGAGGTGAAAGAATGTTCCATCATTTTCTTTACATTTCCAACATTTGTTATCAGACAAATGGTTTATTTTGGCAAGTTTAACTGGGGTCATGTACCATCTATATATCATTTTCATTACATTTTCCTTCAAAGCATTACATGCAGTGAAGTTCAGCCCGTTGGTCCACAACCTTTCCCAGTCCTCAAACATGATATTATGCCCAATGTCCTGTGCCCACTTTATCATGGCCGATTTAACCATTTCATCTTGTGTATTCCATTTTAACAGCAAGTTATACATTCTTGAAAGTACCTTAGTCTTAGGTTCTAACAGTTCTGTTTCCAATTTCGATTTCTCCACCTGGAACCCTAACTTTTTGTCATTTTAAAAAACTTCATTAATCTGAGCATAGTGTAACCAGTCTCGCACTTTATCCTTCATTTTCTCCAAACTCTGCAATTTCCAATTGTCTCCATCTTTTTCTAATATTTCCCAATATTTTGGCCATTTGGCCTCCATATTGGGTCTTTTTCGGGCCTTAGCTTCCAGCGGTGAAAGCCACCTTGGAGTTTTGTTTTCCAATAAGTCTTTATATTTTGTCCAGACATTAAACACTGCTTTTCTGACAATATGGCGCGTCCCATCTCTTTCTCCTAGCTGGGGCTGTTAGATCAATACAGGCACTCTCCCAGAGATGGTGTCTATGGTCCCAGCCATAGCCCAGCCAGGGCTATTTTTTCCAGGCGAAACTCACAGGAGCTCAGACTCAAGTGGGCACCATTGCCATTCTAAGGGAATGAGGTAGGTGTTCATGGTGAGTTCGGGCACCTCTTTTTCCTAGAAAAATAGCACTGAAGGACCCCTTCAAACTGTTGGGATCTACAGAACTACATGATTTACAGAGGAGTTAATCTGGCCCTGACATACAGGAGCAATTTTTAAAAAATATGTATTAGATAGGAACGATCTGAACATGCTCACAACGTCCTTTCTGATGGTGCCACCTGAAGGTTACGGGTGTTTACTTGTGCACTACTGTGATAAACTAGAATCTTCATATTGCCTGTTCTGAGGGATGACAGATGCTGCTCATTCTTTGATTTGAAACCTGCAGAAGAGAAAATATGAGGGGACCTTTGCTCTCCCCATTAAACAAGAACCCTGAACTGACATGAGTGATGCAAGTGCCGTCAAAGTAGAAGGCTGACAGAAAATTCTGGTCTCTGCCTGAGACAGACCCAGAATGGTGGGCATCTATTCTGAAGCAGACTTGGCAGTGTTTGACCAGCTCTTCTATGAGTCTTAACACATGTGAAATGATCTTCACTGCTAGCTGCGTCAGTGAGAGTGGAGGACATTAAGATGGTCCCCACCTGAAGTCTTATGGAGGATGCTGGATTTCAGAATGTTTGGGGGTGCTTTGATGGAAGTGTAGAATACAGCAGCGTTCCCCAACCTCATGCCCTCCAGATGTTTTGGATGACAGCTGTCATCAGCCCCAACCCACTTGCCAGATCTACTTCCTCAATCTTGCAACAGGGCCGTATTGCACACTGATGAGACTGTGGTGATGGTGACCAGGAAATAATCTTTGCTGTTGGATAGCTCAGTTGCTTAGAGCGTAGTGCTGATGGCGACATGGTTGCAGGTTTGATCCCCATATCAGCCAGCTGCATATTCCTACATTGGACTAGATGTTCCTCAGGGTGTCTTCCAACTTTACAAGCCCTTCTTGGTAGTGGTGCCCACCCTGTGGAATGCCCTCCTATCAGATGTCAAAGAAACAAACAAGCTTTGGAAGACATTTGACTTTTAGAAGACATCTGAAGGCAGCGCTGTTTAGGGAAGCTGTTTAGGGAAGCTTGGCTTCGGCTGGGGAGGGCAGGATATATATAAAATTTTATTATTTATTATTAATAATATTTGATGAATTATTGTATTTTAATATTTGGTGGAAGCCACCCAGAGTGGCTGGGGAAACCCAGCCAGATGGGCGGGGTATAAATAATAAATTTATTACTAAGATTCTCTGATTCCCTGAAGTTGCACTCAGCTGAGCTGTTCCAGATGGAGAAAGAATTTGTGTGTTCAAGAGGCGATATATTGGAAGAGAAGTCACCACTGCAAGGATTCCACACATTTTTCTTCCTGGTTACTCAGATCCAGCCTGACTTGCTGGTGGTGGTTATAACAGAGTCTGACTGTGGTTGGATCTGAAGCAGCCACTTCCAGAGGGATAAATTTGGCCTTGTTTTCTCTGAGGATGCTGACAAAATCCTTGAAACAGTGAAGGCTGGAACACTTTGCTAAGATCAATTGTCATCCCTGCTAGCCAAGGCCAGCTGAGCTGAGCTGCATCATGAAGCGTGTGTTTGTGAGGGGGAGAGAATTCCTCATCACGAAAGGAAGGCGTTATTTCTAGGGATGTTTCAACACCTTCCACACGCACTGCACCAAGAAGGTTTTGGCCATTACATGGCAGGACTGAGTCACAAACAAAGATGTGCCACATTCCAGCATGGTCACACTGCTGTCTCAGAGACATCTATGCTGGCTTGGTCAAGTCCACAGAATGGAAGATCGCAGAATCCTCAAGGACGTGCCCTATTACAAGCCTGGTAGATGAAGGGAACGCAGTGGATGTAGCCTACCTTGATTTCAGCAAGGCATTTGACAGGGTGCCCCATGATATCCTTGTAAAGAAGCTAGTAAAATGTGGTCTTGACTATGCTACCACTCAGTGGATTTGTAACTGGCTGACTGACCGAACCCAAAGGGTGCTAATCAATGGTTCCTCTTCATCCTGGAGAAGAGTGACTAGTGGGGTGCCACAGGGTTCTGTCTTGGGCCCGGTCTTATTCAACATCTTTATCAACGACTTGGATGATGGACTCAAGGGCATCATGATCAAATTTGCAGATGACACCAAACTGGGAGGAGTGGCTAACACCCCAGAGGACACACTTCAAAACGACCTTGACAGATTAGAGAACTGGGCCAAAACAAACAAGATGAATTTTAACAGGGAGAAATGGAAAGTATTGCACTTGGGCAAAAAAAATGAGAGGCACAAATACAAGATGGGTGACACCTGGCTTGAGAGCAGTACATGTGAAAAGGATCTAGGAGTCTTCGTTGACCGCAAACTTGACATGAGCCAACAGTGTGACGCGGCAGCTAAAAAAGCCAATGCAATTCTGGGCTGCATCAATAGGAGTATAGCATCTAGATCAAGGGAAGTAATAGTGCCACTGTATTCTGCTCTGCTCAGACCTCACCTGGAGTACTGTGTCCAGTTCTGGGCACCACAGTTCAAGAAGGACACTGACAAACTGGAATGTGTCCAGAGGAGGGCAACCAAAATGGTCAAAGGCCTGGAAACGATGCCGTATGAGGAACGGCTAAGGGAGCTGGGCATGTTTAGCCTGGAGAAGAGGAGGTTAAGGGGTGATATGATAGCCATGTTCAAATATATAAAAGGATGTCACATAGAGGAGGGAGAAAGGTTGTTTTCTGCTGCTCCAGAGAAGCGGACACGGAGCAATGGTTCCAAACTACAAGAAAGAAGATTCCACCTAAACATTAGGAAGAACTTCCTGACAGTAAGAGCTGTTCGACAGTGGAATTTGCTGCCAAGGAGCGTGGTGGAGTCTCCTTCTTTGGAGGTCTTTAAGCAGAGGCTTGACAGACATATGTCAGGAGTGCTCTGATGGTGTTTCCTGCTTGGCAGGGGGTTGGACTCGATGGCCCTTGTGGTCTCTTCCAACTCTAGGATTCTATGATTCTATGGGAAACTGGGAGGAGCACAGAGAGAAGAAACGCTAGGGTGCATCTGCAGCAGCACAACCAGATGCCTTCATCTGCCCCACTGGCAACAAATAATAATAATAATAATAATAATAATAATAATAATAATAATAATAATAATTTTTATTTATACCCCGCCCTCCCCAGCCAAGGCCGGGCTCAGGGTGGCTAACAAGCAATAATAAAAACAAGTTGAATGAATACAACTTAAAAATAAGATTAAAATACAACATTCAAATATTGAAACATTAAAATATTAAAATGCAGCCTCATCACAGGAGGAGAAAGGAAAAAGGAAAAAGAAAGAGGGGGAGCGAATCAAATTGGCTCCAAGCCAAAGGCTAGGCAGAACAACTCCGTCTTACATGCCCTGTGAAAAGAAATCAGATCCTGCAGGGCCCTGGTCTCGTGAGGCAGAGCATCCCACCAGGCCGGAGCCAGTGTTGAAAAGGCCCTGGCTCTGGTTGAGGGTAATCTGACTTCCTTAGGGCCTGGGACCACTATTTATGGACCTTGAGGCTCTCCGTGGGGCATACCGGGAGAGGCGGTCCCGTAGGTACAAGGGTCCTAGGCCGTGAAGGGCTTTAAAGGTTGAAACCAGCACCTTAAACCTGACCCTGTACTCCACTGGGAGCCAGTGCAGCTCCAAAACATGTTTCTCCTGTGTCGGCCTCTACAGCCACAGCAGGCGCCGTAATGCTCCAATGGTTTGACTTCATGCCTGAAGGCGCACTCTTTCATCATCTCTCAAGACAGATGGATGCCAACAGCAAGAAACCAATGCCCCCAAAAGTAAGTGCCTCCCCCATTTGATTCCCTGCTGTTGGGATCAGATCAGTGTGTGGCTTATGGACCAGGGTCTCCCCGTTCCAGACTGAATTTGCACAAGAAGCAAAAGCACATTTCTGTTTCTGCTGGAAAATAAATCCCCTTTTCCATGCACCAGATGCCCCAGCACTTGTTTCCAGATATCACATCCTTACATCACCGAGGTACCTGTTTGAACAGGACCTCGCTTGGATCTTTCCGCTCTGGTGTCTATACCATGAAAGATATTTCGCTTGTCTACCCATGTTACTACATGTGTCTCTCTCTGCATACACACACACAGAGAGAGAGAGAGAGAGAGAGAGAGAGAGAGAGAGAGAGAAGAAAAGGTAGCCAGGGGAAACATCTTTCATACTATCCCATATCTGCTGCCTTGTTGTGCTGTTATTTGCCCAAAGGCACATGCCTTTCTGGTGTCATTACCGAGACTTCAGAATTCAGATTACCGTATCGAGTCTGCTTGCATCTGCAATCCTTCTTCATCTCTGGTACGCGCACACTGAGATTGCAAAAGCCAATTCCGACTGCAGCAAACTGCTTACAAGAGCGTAATGATATTTATTTGCCACTTTTAAAAGCTAAGAATATAGGTTCTGTTTACTGTGTTTCTATGCCCTGTTTAGAATCATAGAATCATCAAATTGTAAAGTTGGAAGGGACCCTGAGGAACATCTAGTGCAGGGATCAGCAATGTTTTTGTGGCTTGGGCCGGTTCACGGTCCCACAGACGCCGCGGTGGGCCAGAGTGTGTGTGTGTGCATGCACTCATGCGCAAACGCTATTGCCGGCGCTCCTTCCGGCATGGAGGAGGCATGCACAGCTTCCCATTGGCTGCAGGAGCAATGGCTGCTGCAATAAACAGCTGTACAAGTTTTTGGGAGGCAGAGACACAAGAGGGCATCAGAGGTGGGACGGAAGGAAAGAGGGACAGAGGCCAGTGCTGCCCGTGGCACCCCTGACTATCATTCAAGGCACCCTTGGGTGCCACGGCACACTGGTTGAAAAGCACTGATTTATGGGGAATCATTGTGTTAGCTCTTGGTTGTGAGGGTTGCTTGGGCTCCTTGGAGGAAATAATCTAAATGGATTAAATAACATAGGGACCATGTCCTGGTCCAAGTTTCAAACTTTTGTATGCCCAGGCATGATCCCTTTCCCTCATGCCCTTACAAGCATTTTCTGAATTTCTGAATTGGGCAAGTATTCTAAGTAGGCAGAGTTAGGTGTTCCCAAACCAGGGCTTTCTTTTAGCCGGAACTCATTCTGGCACCTCTCATGCATAGCTGTCAACTTTTCCCTTTTCTTGCGAGGAATCCTATTCGGAATAAGGGAATTTCCCTTTTTTAAAAAAGGAAACATTGACAGCTGTGCTCTCAGGTGGGCACCATTGTCACTATAAAAGAACAATGGAGGCATTCATGGTGAGTTCTGGCACCTTTTTCCCCTAGAAAAATAGTGTCCCAAACCATTAATTCAATTGGGCTTCTGTGCACCAAAGTTTTCAGAGGACCAGGGTGTAGTAAAACAATTTTTGAGCTGCGTACGGGGAACTGTCCAGTTAGTGCTGGTCCACAACAGGGCCTTTTCGGTGGTTGTTCCCTAGTTGTGGAGAGCCATCCCTAGTGATGTGTACCTGTCTCTATTGTTACATTCACTAGGAATTTGAAAACCTGTTTACACCAGGCATTTGGTGCCTGAAGCATACTGTTCCTGGCCACCTTGAGCTCATGGGATGGGAGTGTTTTTAATTCAAATTGTTTTTAGACTGCTTTAATCAGCTTCAGAATATTTTTGCTTTGTTTTTGCCTTTAAACTGTGTATCTTCAAATATCTGAAGGGCTGTCACATGGAAGATGCAATAAGCTTGTTTTCTCCTGCTCTGGAGGGAAGGATTCACACCAATGGCTCCAAGCTCCAAGAAAGGGGATTCTGACTAAACATCAGGAAGAACTTTCTGAAGGTAGGAGCAGATTGAAAGTGTAACCGGCTCCCACAAAAGGCGTGCAACATAGCACTTACTGTCCAAGGGGATGGTGACCTGGGGAGGGTTTTGGTACAGAAGAAAGCAGTGAGGAGGATGGGAAGAAAAAGATCCCCCCCCCCCCAGTCTTCAGGTTGTTAGAACTCATTGAGTAGGGGGAAGAATTTGCTGAAATAATGAATGAAGTTAGAATGCAAAAAGGGAGGTGTGAGGAGGTCCAAGAAACAAGTTAATGAAAGGATGTAATTTGAATTTGTATTTTCCCCCCCTGTCATCTATGTTTTTTCATTCTTTTTCTGTTTTGTTGTTATTTTCTTGGTTTTTGTATGTTTCTAATTTTTTTGTATTTTTGAAAATCTGAATAAATATCATTAAAAAAAAAAGAACTCATTGAGTAGGGCTCTCCTGTCACGCCCTGTCCTATCTCCCTCCCCAAATTTAAAAGCTTGACGTGATCAAATACAGGATAGTGGAGGAACTGCTAGATAAACAGTCATGTACATTTAATCTCCTCCTATCACATATTCTGTCTGCTATGCACTTACACACTTATGTTACGCTTCTGAGGCAGCTTCCCAACAGGAAAGTGTGGTAGCTCAGTGGTAGAGCATCTACTTTGGATGTAGAAGGTTCAATCACCAGTATCTCCAGGTAGGGATGAAATCCTGTCTGAAATCCCAGAGACTGGCTGCCAGTCAGAGTGCACAGTACTGAGCCAGATAAACCAGTGGTCTGGCTCAGTATAAGGAAGCTCCCTCCATTCCTTTTGGCAAGGGACAAAAGTTTCAGCTCTTGGGGAGGCCCTCTTGGCTATCACAGTTAACAAAACTGTTTTCTCCCACTTCCCTTTATTTTCTCAGTACAGTCAAACCTCGGTTGTTGAACATAATCCGTTCCAAAAGGCCGTTCAACTTCTGAAACGTTCAACAACCGAGGCACGGCTTCCAACTGGTTGCAAGAGTTTCTTGCACCCAAGTGGAAGCCGTGTCAGACGTTCAGGTTCCGAAAAACATTTAAAAAACCGGAGCATTTACTTCCGTTTTTTTGGCGTTCAGGAGCTGAAAGGTTCGAAGATGGAGCCATTCGAGAACTGAGGTTTGTAATGTGGCAATTCAAGCAAAACTGGGCAGGTAAAAACCATGAATAAAGCAACACAGATTTGATTGTTCTGTAATAAGAATAAAAGTTTACGGAGCGGTGGACTAACCTTCCTTGAATGTTTTTAAGCAGAGGTTGGATGGCCATCTGTCATAGATGCTTCAGTTGAAATTTCTGCATTGCAGAGGGTTGGACTAGATGACTCTGGGTTTCCCTTTCAGCTCTGCAATTCTATGATCTGTTTGCCACCCTGGGCTCCTTGGGCAGCAAGGGTGGGATACAAATTCGATAAATAAATTTGATAAATAGCAGAGCAGAGCAGAGCAGGAAAAAAATCAGAGCCAGGTTATATGGCTCACTCCCTTTCAGTTTCCTAGACAGAGTCAAATGACACATCTGAGTGGGATGAGAAAAGCAGGTGCTTCTCCTATCAAGTTTTCCAGGCCCTGGAGGAACAGAGGGAACATTTGCTATTTGCCTTATTAATCACAGAATGCTATGTTGTTTTATGCCAAGACAGGAAAACACTAAATCTGCAGATGGAAGCAGAAAGGAAGTTGGCTGCAGTGAGAATTCTGATGGTATAGTTACGGTACATCTATTTCATTGGGGTGGGGGAAGTCCCGCATTTCAGGGATGGAAAAATACCCAAACTGCTGACTCCAGGAACATGAGAACAAAATATCACCTTTGCCCATCTTCCTACTAATGCCAAAAGGATTAATGATGCCAATTCCCTCCCCCCTTTTGGGGGCTCTTTTGCCTTTTAGAGGTGTGTGACAAGTGACTGAATTGTCTTCCTCCATCTCATCATAAGGCCAACAAGAGAGAGGCATTCATTGCTTAGGTACTGCAGAGGGATGTGATGGATCTGAAATTGCTGCAAATCTTCGTCTGGAGACCATTGACCGCAAAGACCTGTGGTTGGAGGTATTCCTGGTGTTACCTTAGCTCTGCACCTTTACTCTGTCAGTTTTCAAATTGTGAGGGAGAAAGAACATTCTCCCACTCGACCTTTATTTAAAAATAAGTTGCATTCAAGAAATTGGATCTTCTGGGAGAAGTATCTTTTGATAATATCATCTCTGAGTTGGCTGACAAGAAAGGTAGACAAAAGATGACAAGATAACTTCAAAAATGTTCTGAATGTCGTTTGTCATTGTGTGTAAAAATATTTCATTTAGTCATAAAATCTTAACATATGGCTTTAAAAAAAATAAAAAATACATGCATGCTTATCCTCCGCCCCCCAGCTGAGCAGAAAAATGAAACTGACAAAAGGTGCTGTGAGAAGGTGGAGTTGGCTTTATATTAACATTCTACCCAGGTCCTCTCAGTGTCTTAAAATGCCCCTGGTAGTGTTGCATAGCAGTGTGAGTAATGGACTCAAAGCAAGGAGACTTGAGTGCCAGGTTCCCCTAAATTCCAGAAAGGTGTTAGAATTTAATCAACCCTCCTGAATCGCCGTACCCAGCAGGGATTCAAATACCAGGATAGCCAGGCCAGCCTGATAATGGCCGCCAAGCATGAGGCATTAACTTAACCCCATCCAGCTCAGAGTTAGTTATCAGGACAAAGGCTCAAGCTGTAAGGTGAATGGTTGTTTGCAATTGCAGTTGGCCAGGATGTGAGCTTGGGGAAAAAATATGGCGTCTGTAAACTGCAGCAAGCTGAAGCAGAGGGACAGAGGACCATGGCTGATTTCTGCCAGCATCCAAGACTAAGGCCATGGGAGAAGCAACAGCCTCTTGGAGTTTAATGCTGTGAGCCACTCCATCAGAGGCTTAGGTTGTAGGTATGTGATGAATAAGCCATATATCATAAAGACACCACAGTCTCAGCTGTGCCTCATTTCCAAAAGGAAACATGAATCCTGGGTAAGTGCCTGGACCCCTGGAATCTCCACCGCTCAGAGACTGGGGTGGCGTGTAAAAATAGAATATGCAAAGGAGAACTTGTTGATCCAGCTGAAAGTCTGTCTAGTCCAACGTAGAGCAGAGAGAAAGTGGCCTCCTCAACTTTTCTGCCCCATTTGCAGGTGGATAAAAATGTGTGTCGAGGGGAGAGCATTTCATGGAACGTTCTCTTGGGGAGGCAGAATCCAGAATATTATTTGCCAAGACATTATGTCCCTTTCCTAGCAGTAGCCAACCAGTGTCAACCTGCTGCCAGCAATTCCCGCGGCCAATTGCCCAGGAATGTACAAACAGAAGGACTGTTCTTACCATCTGCTTTTTATTTAGTATTTACAGAGAGAGGCTATAAAACCCAGCCTCTTGGATAATGACGTTGTCCTGAGTGAACCTCCACCCCTCCCCCGACTCTTCCACTTCCTCATTTGTCATTCTCATTGTCTCCTCTAGGGGTGCTGCAATGTGCTCTCTGTCTTTGAGCTCTTTGCTCTTCTACTTTTAAGGCTCACCAGGTTGTGGGAGATGGAGGAATGTTTTCTAATGACAATGTGTCAGCTGGTTGTTGTTCCAGCCCTCCCATGATTTCCCAGTTTCCCCCCTCATTTGCCTCTGAGATACTATCTCCCTCAAATCCCTGTTGTAATTCTGAACTGTCTTCCTCTTCTCTGGAAGGGTCAGGCTGGGATGGCGGTCTCCACCATTCCTCCTCTGCCCAGTCCCTGACAGCTAGATGCTTCTGGGAAGTTGAAATGCAAAACAGGGAGGTGGGTGGAGCTAGGTGGCTTAACCCCTTTCCTCCCTGGATGTTTTGTAGCTCAAAATCACTGTCACGGTCCGGTTCACAGGCGATCGAAGTCCCAGCAGGGGACGTCAGGACTGGGGGCAAGATGGTGGGGTGGGAGCAGGAATGGGGGTCCAGCAGCCAGGAAGCCAAGAGTCTGAGGGTAAGAGAGCCAGGAGTCAAGAAGCCAAGGGTCCGAGGATCAAGAAGCTGAGATTCAAGGATCAGGAAGCAAGAAGCCAAACGTAGCAAAGCAGGAAGCATGTTGCTGAGGCAAAGAGCCAAATGGAAATGCTGACCTTATATCCCTTCCTACCTCTTGCCACCAGATGCTGTGAGTTACCAATCAGCCTCACCTGTGAGTCTGTGCCTCTTCAGAACAAACTTAGAAAGGCCCCAGTCCTGCAAAGTCCTATTGGTCACACCTATTACATGCACACCTGACAATCACCTTGCCCAAACCTCTGTTTCAGCCTGGCTAGGGAGTGTCAGGGATGGTGGTGATTGGCGGCAAGTGGCAAGATGGGATTCCAGGAGCATAATCTGCAGATGTGTGTGTGTGTGTGTGTGTGTGTGTACACACACGGTGAATCTTTTAAAAGAGGCCCCGTGGAACATGTGTACTCTGTATCCACGGGGCCCGTTTTAAAGGACTCACCCTGTATATATTGCATATCATTTAATTTAATTTATTGCAATTATACCCCACTGTTTTCCTCCAAGGTTCTCCAACTCTTCATTTTAATACCCATAGCCAAGTGGAGATGTGGAGCCTGGTATCCCTGATGGCTCAGAGAGGGAAAGAACGAAGTGGCCTCTCTCTGTACACCCTTCCAAGGCCAATTTTAAAATGAAAAGGAACAGGAAGGGGACCCATCGCATAATTTGCAGCTAGAGCCTGTGAATGTGACCCGCAGAGCCTCTCCTCATTATTTGTTGCATTCCAGCCAACACTGTGGCTTAGAGATTGCACGTTTCTGCTGGAGAAATCATTTATTCCATATATACACAAGTGGAGAATTCCAGATCGCTTGTACTTCATCTTCGCAAGCTCTTTGGACTTGCCAGCAATCAGTCACTTCAAATGCTTCCAAAGCTCACTCGGCAATTAATTGCCAAGAGTTGATCAGGCTTGAAAGTGATTGTGCCCAGAGAAAAATGAATGGGATGGAAAATGCACTTAATTACAACTGTCAGCGTCGGAAAAGAGACTGACAGACCACCTTCTCTGCAGGGATAGCGGTTACAGCTCTTGAGCATCATCTGCATGTAAAAAGTAGGATTGAGGCTGTTTCAAAGAAGCCTACCAAACACCAAGCACTGCCACCCCTCCACATGAAGCTATGGATGACCATGACAGTGTAGTTTGGGGATTTTGCACATTTCCCGGAGAATGTGCATAATCAGCAATGGATGCCAGAGAATGTGAATTGATCATAGGACTCTCATACATGCAAAACATCTGTGAAAATGCCACGAAAATGGCTGGGGTTAGATCTCATACAACTCCCGTTTTGAAACAGCTGTACTGGTTGCCATGTTGTTTCTTGGCACAAATCAATGTTTAACCCCCTACATGGCTCAGGTCCCAAATAACTTTCCTACAGGAAGACTGGCAAAGGGGGCACTCTCAGTTGGCACCTCCCACTTACAGCTTTCACAAATGTTGAAATGTTGAAGAAAAGGCTGGGCTCCACTACTGAGAAAGCCCTCTGCCTGGTTGCCCGTAACCTCAGTTCTCTCAATGTGGGAACCACGAGAAGGCCTTCAGAGGCTGACCTTGTCAGGAGCTCAGCCTACACTCGAGTAGGACTCTGGCAGAGACACATGTCCTACTGGCATGTTCTCTCCCTCCTGGTCTTTCGTTCGGGAGCTTCAAAAGCTTTCTTCAGCCCAAACATCACAGTGACCGATGCCAAGCGACACCGGCACACTTAGGGATCCACAGAGTCTTCGCAGCTTGCGTAACAGACCTCAGACACTCAACATTTTGGCTAATCTACTCTATTACATATAAACACACATGGAGCACTGCAACATGGCTCCCTCTCTCTCTAGCATCAGACAGCAAAGAGACAAAGAACGAAGGACAATAGTCCCACTTCACAGAACAATAATACAAACATCCCTTCTCCGTCACTTCCCACTCTGTGGAGTCAAAACATATACCATCATGTGAAAGACAAAAACCCCATGACTGCAATCATGGAACAGGAATTCTAACAGACCTCAGTGTCCGGGCTGACCGATGGGGGTGCAGACGCTCTTTCAAGTATACAGGGCTGAGGCCCTTTGGAGCTTTAAAAGGGTGTAGCTAGCTGCTCTGGCACCTGGATTGGCGGGGATGGGGTAAACTGCCCACAGGGGCAGCACAGTGATCCACGGGGGCGGCAGCGTGGCAAGCTGCCCATGGAGTCCGCCTGGCAGACAAGCCCCAGGCTGCCATTTCAGGTGGTGCGGGGCCCAAGCCACCATGTCACTCCCAGGAGAGAGGTGTGGCTCAGGCGCGCTGCAGGCCAGGCCCCACAGTAAGTGTTGCCCCCTGCGGTGTGCTATTTTGTCCCCCCTCTCAGGGATGACACCTGGGTCAGCTGCAGCCCCTGCACTCCCCTTCCTACGCCCTTGTTAAAAGGCAGCACCAACATTTTGAATTGTGTCCCAAAATGTACTGGGAGCCAACGTAGGTCGTTTAGGACCGGTGTTATATGGTCCCAGGGGCCGCTCCCTGTCACCAGTCTAGCTACCGCATTCTGGATTAGTTGTAGTTTCTAGGTCACCTTCAAAGGTAGCCCCATGTAGAGCGCATTGCAGTAGTCCAAGTATGCACCAGTCTGCGGGCAGGTAGGGTCTCAGCCAGCATATCAGATGGAGCTGGTAGACAGCCGCCTTGGATGCAGAATTAACCTGTGCCTCCACGGACAGCTGTGAGTCCAAAATGACCCCCAGGCTGTGCACCTGCCTTAGAAGCTTTTCCGACTGGCAACGCAGCACTGCTGTCACGCAGGAGAAAAAGCTTTGCTAATCACCTGAAGCTTCCCTGCTCAGATGTCTCCACGCTGCTGTTTATGGTGCACCGTGAGGACGCGAGCTGCTTGCCGTTTTTCTGGAGGCTGTTGCTTAATCACATCGCTGCTTCAGGGCAGGGTGAAACCCCTGAAGAACTGGGACACTCATACCTTTTGGGGGGGGGGGTTACCATCTAATGCTAACAGATCTAGGTCACCCACTCCCCCTTTCCCGGCCGCCACTCCATTCTCCATTCCTGCATCATCTTTGTTTTCAGAATCCTGGGGGTTTACTTGAAAGGTCTCTGCTCAGTTTTATCTTTAAAGGGATGTGCATTCAAATCGGAGCATCTCCACACAGTGGATGGCATAGAATGTTGCAAAAAGCCTTTTGAGTCATCTCTCTTCCCTGTGACCTGGGAAGAAGTGACGAGCCCCCCCCCCCCCCCGATCAAACACACTGGCATAAACATCAAAACCCACTACATGATAGGATGATGACAGCAGCTCCATCCTCACCTGTCTCCCACTGTCACCATCAGCTATCATCCCATCAGAAGTTGCGGAGCAAGGCATTTTTCCCTCGGAGGAGTTGTCAGCCCACATCCCAGACGCTAAGAACTCGGGGTTTGATCAAAGGCAGCACCTTGCAAGAAATGGAGCCCCCCTCCCGCCCCCATGGCATGACAACTACCTGAAAAGCTTACGTCTGCCCCTTTAAAAGTACGATCTTCTCCCAGCAATCTTGCAGAAGGGCGTGCAATTTTAGGTTGCTTCACCTTTCTGCTTCTGATGATCCTGTCAGGGGCAAAATACAGTGGTACCTCAGGTTACAGACGCTTCAGGTTACATACGCTTCAGGTTACAGACCCCGCTAACCCAGAAATAGTACCTCGAGTTAAGAACTTTGCTTCATGAACAGAAATTGTGCTCCGGCGGCCCGGCTGCAGCAGGAGGCCCCATTAGCTAAAGTGGTGCTTCAGGTTAAGAACAGTTTCACGTTAAGAACGGACCTCCGGAACGAATTAAGTACTTAACCAAGGTACCACTGTACTTGTTTATAAAAAGAGGGAGGAAAGGGGGGGGGGGGGAGATTCTCAGAATACAGACTAATACTATCAAATGCCAGTGTTACAACAAGATCCAGTGAATATAATGAACATAACTACTGCTCAGTCAGCAGTGCATGAGACCCTTAATCTCAAGGATGTGGGTTCGAGCCCCGGATTAGGCAAAAAGATTCCTGCATTGCAGAGGGTTGGACTAGATGACCCTGAGGGTCCCTTCCAAGTCTACAATTCTGTGGTTCTGTTTCAGATTCACTAACTTTGTTGGGTCTACTCTGAGTAAGACTGGCACCGGCTGTAACCTATAGAACTGTATGCCCGTTACCAAACTGTGCATTTGTAAATCTCAGAGCATGTGCAGACTGCACTGGGTTGTCTTTTTTGGGGGGGGAGGTGGGGGGACAAAAACGAAGCAAAAATGAAAAACCCCTAAATCTTCATAGCATCTTGTGATAGTTTCTCAAATTTGTGAAATTTCTCAAAACTTCAGATGCTCAAAATTTAGCCTTTGATTGTAATTAGAATCCCGAGCCAGACTCCAGTTAAGTGCATGTATCTGTGTCATAGAGGTAAAGGTAAAGGGGCCCCTGATTATTAGGTCCAGTCGTGGCCAACTCTGGGGTTGCGGCGCTCATCTCCCTTTATTGGCCGATGGAGCCGGTGTACAGCTTCCGGGTCATGTGGCCAGCATGACTAAGCCGCTTCTGGCAAACCAGAGCAGTGCATAGAAACACCGTTTACCTTCCCACCAGAGCAGTACCTATTTATCTACTTGCACTTTGACGTGCTTTCAAACTGCAAGGTTGGCAGGAGCAGGGACCGAGCAACGGGAGTTCATCCCACTGCAGGGATTCGAACCACCGACCTTCTGATCGGCAAGTCCTAGGCTCTGTGGTTTGACCCACGGCGCCACTCGCGTCCCTTATATAAAGGTAAAGGGACCCCTGACCATTAGGTTGGCAGGAGCAGGGACCAAGCAAGGGGAGTTCACCCCATTGCAGGGATTCGAACCACCGACCTTCTGATCGGCAAGTCCTAGGCTCTGTGGTTTAACCCACAGCGCCACCCGCATCCCTTGTCGTCAAGAGGGGGTCTTAAATTAAGATGAATTGCCTCCCCAGAGGCTAACAAGACCTTTGCAGAACATCCCCACACTCGAGTCCGTAACTTTCCAAGACTACTCCATTGCCTTGAAACTAGAATATTATCCAGGAAAGCCCCTCCTTTTTCATATAGACCACGATGACAAATCTTTTGTGCAAAGCATTTTTCCGAGACCTTTATTCCACTTTATAAAACTAAAAAGTTGACAAATTGCTTTCTTCTTCAAGCTGAGCACTGAGTGGGATTCTTCTGGCTGATATATTGCTCAGCCCCATTGAAGAAACTTTGCATCTTGATCCTGGGCTCTTTATAACTTCCTAAATGTAAGGTAACAATTTACCAGGTATTCCAAATCATCTGCAAAGATGACATTGTACCCATCTTAGCTGCTTCCTTGACTCTTTGTTTATTACCTGGCCATGGCTTAAAAGCTCGAGGCTGTATAAAAATGTCACGGCTGCCTAATTCTAAGGCTGCTATGATAAGATAAGTTGACTGCTTTTATATTAAAATGCATCATGTCACTTTACAAAGAGAGGATGTAAACACTCTTTAAGAAGGCTGGAGAAATCTCTCTGTGTTTAACTTTAGCACAACCTTATAGGATGCTGAATTGGTAGAACCGGGCACTTTCTTTAAAAATCCACTAGGCAATCAAGAACAGACCCATTTCCCTACTAAAAAGGTCAGATTGTATCTCAATCGATATTATAGATCTTTTAAAGAATCACCACTTTCTGGTTTTGCCAAAACAAACAAGCAAGCAAGCAAACTCCACATTAGGAGTCATGTTAGGTTTTTCTTCAGTTGCTTTTAAAAGTGTGGGGCATAGAAATGCTGCCCTAGATCATATTGGGAAGAGCAAAATGTGGGGCAGAGCCATTCCTAATAGCTCTCATTGGAAGACTTGGGTTGCTGCAGCTTGGAGCTTCTTCAACCTGACTTAGTTTTGTTCATTTAATGTGAAAATCAAGAATAAGAATCCATACCCTCCAACATTCCTCTGCTGAAAATTGTGATGGATGTCTGTTGGTGCTACGCTCTCACGAATGCTAACTCTCAGGAATGTGTGGCACCACTGCAAACACCAGCTCATTCTCCTTCCGGCAGCACTACAGGAAGGGAATGGGACATTCTGGGATCAAATCAGATGGCTTCTGTAATTCCAGGATAGCGTGTTGTCCTTCATGGAGATGTGGTGGGGGCCGACAAGACACCCCAAAGATTGTGGGGCGGGCTAATTGATCTTTGGCCATTGTTGTGATTGGGCCTCCCTTGGTGTTGGGAAGAAGTTAATGTTGCCATTTTGTGATTGACAGCCAGAAATGTTAAAACTCCCTACATGAAGCATAGAGCTTCCTCTTTTCGCTCCGTGCATTGGATTGCCCGTCCGCCCTCCCTACATTTAGGGCTGTTCGTGTTGTCCTTGCTATGCCTGTCATGGGGTCATCTGCTTTTGGGGCAGGGGCCCGGTAGGAATTTTGTCCATTTGGCTGATTGGCTGGTGCCATTTGGTTTTTGCCTGCTGCGTAGCAAATCATCACAACTTGTAAGGTTGAGGTTAGGCATTGGTTTTTGGTTTGGTTGGTTGAGAGGCATAGATTGGCTGTGCCTGCCCCTCTAATGCTGCTGCTGCAAGGGATTCTGTTAAAGGAACCCAGGGGCTCACCATTGCTTTTGTCTGAACCCTGTCAAGGGGCTAGGGCCACACAAGAGCCCCTGGTTGCATTTGGGGAGGGCTGAGGGCAGGTTCCATGCTCCGTCACTATTCCCCAAATGTATTCCCCTTCTCTGACTTTCGCAGCCTTGCGAAATGTCAGTCTGTCCACCGGGGGCAGATAGTCGCAACCAATGCCTAAGCAACCACTCACATGTTTGTATTTTAATAAAGTTGTGACCAAAATTATGCCAAAAACCTTAAACAAAAATTCTGTGTGATGTGTGAATTATTTGGGGTGCCTTGGGGACCTCGACATGCAAATCCTGGGAAAACTGAAGGGTACACAAAACACAGCCTTCATTTGAGAGTTTCTATCCCTCGACAGTTTCATTCGAAAGAGCACATGGGGGAAATTGAACACAGGCCTCTTCTTCCCTGCTCCAATTATTTAGGAACATGGAAATCTACTTAGACTTAAGTGGAATCTAGACCCATATAAAAATGCTTTTAAAAAAAAAGTTTTTTTATAAAACACATTGAACTTTCCATAAGGCTCACCTTTGGGATTTTGTGTCACCTTGTACATTGCACTTAAAACGTTTCATTTGCAGCTGTATAACTGAGCCCTTAGTTAGGCTGTTGATCCAGATAGCTGAGTATTATCTACAGGTCCAGGCAAGGAGCAGCTGGAAATTTTTGGTGCCGGAGGCTAACCCAGAAATAGTGCCTCGGTTAAGAACTTTGCTTCTGAATAAGAACAGAAATCATGCGGCGGCAGCACTGCAGCAGCAGGAGGCCTCATTAGCTAAAGTGGTGCCTCAGGTTAAGAACAGTTTCAGGTTAAGAACAGACCTCCAGAACGAATTAAGTTCTTAACCTGAGGTACCACTGTATGTATATAAAGGTAAAGGGACCCCTGACCTTAGGTCCAGTCATGACCGACTTTGGGGTTGCGGCGCTCATCTTGCTTTATTGGCCAAGGAAGCCGGCGTACAGCTTCTGGGTCATGTGGCCAGCATGACTAAGCTGCTTCTGGCAAACCAGAGCAGTGCACGGAAACACCGTTTACCTTCCTGCCGGAGCGGTACCTATTTATCTACTTGCACTTTGACGTGCTTTCAAACTGCAAGGTTGGCAGGAGCAGGGACCAAGCAACGGGAGTTCACCCCGTTGCAGGGATTCGAACCACCGACCTTCTGATCGGCAAGTCCTAGGCTCTGTGGTTTGACCCACGGTGCCACTCGCATCCCTTATATAAAGGTAAAGGGACCCCTGACCATTAGGTCCAGTATGTATATATGACACCATAAATCCTCAGTTAAACACTAATCTTTAGAGGTCTTGCTTTTACCATATTTTATTGCACAACATTGTTCATTTTAATCGTTCAGTGCCATTAGCATCTTCAAACCCCACAGGCACCCCTAGTGGCACACATATCTGTGCGTGTTGGCTTCTAGCCTGGCAGCACTTCATGGGATATCACAAGACCATGCAAAGTTTGTTCTTAAAACATTTCTACAGCCTTTTGTGCACTCACATGGAGATATCTGCAAGCTGGCTTCTCTCCCGGCAGCGGGGCTCCTTGTGTATAAACCTTGTGATTCAAGTTTGGTGCCAGATGCCTTATAATATCAGCAGGGGCTGCTGAAAAGTTTTCCACCCCTAAAATGAAATTATGGAAAAAGAACACTGGGTGGGAGCCAGGAATGGAATTTTTTGTGAACGAAGAAAATTGTGAGCTCGGTTCTGGTACTAATCACAAATTCCTGGGCTAAGCCAGTAAAGTTGATAGTGATTTTTTTACACCTTGCGATGGTGGAGCACATAGTTTTTGACTATGTGTTGTTTGAAGAATTGCTTCTTTCTCTGGAGGAGAAACCAGAAGCCAAAACATTCCCCCCCCCCTTTGGAATAACCAGGCCCAGAACACCTTGGCTCCGCTCAAGCCAAGAAGGTTTGGCCTGAAATTCTTTCCATACCAAATTGGAACATTTTTGTAATGGGGTTGAAATGAAAGAACAACAGATATGTCTCCAATATAGAGCTTCTTGTATTCATTGTCATTAAAGGGGGATCGAATTATATGAAGGGGCAATCCTATGGCAACATTGTGGGCTAACCAGCCTCATATAGCCAACATGCTTAAGTCTAATTAACACTTGAAGGGGTTAAAACCATAGAGTAAGCTGTCCTGCCAGACTTAGCTATGCCACGTCCCTGACATTGGGAGGAAATATGTAATCAAGCCTATTGTTCCTCCTCCAGTCTACCTGAGAAGCTCAGTAGGTGAAGAGGTTTGAGGTGGCTACTACAGCTCAGCTACATCATCATCATCATTATTAATAAAATTAAAAAACCGCTCTTTGTCTCAGTACAGTTTACAAGAGAACAATACAAGATTAAAGCACAATTAAATAGTTAGAACAAAAACAAAAGAATAATCCTGCCCCCATGGCTCTCTTGTGTTCCTATACCAATAATTTAGGAAATTTCACCACTTTGTAACTAAGCTATGTTGTAATGCCTGTGCAACTTTTCTGACTGATGTATGGAAAAGTGCATGAACCAGACCTTTGAAGAGTTTATAAGTAAACCAAATTTCAATTTACCAAACCTGTGGTTTATTCCTATGCTGAGGGAAGAAGGAAACTTTGGAAGGAACTTGGAAAGGCATCTTTTAAAGGTCTAACAGCCAATATTTCCATGCTTTACCTTGCTGCATATTTTGTGATTCCTTCAAGTCTCTGTTGGGGTTCTCTCCTAAAGAGTACCTGCACCAAACCTGGATCCTGGCATTCAATGAATTCTCCTTTCTCTCTCTCTATTTTTTTGAACCAACAAAGATCCACTAGGATGAGTAGCTTAGGATGCAGTGGATTTTCAGTTTAGTCAGTACTTAATTCCCCAACCCAGCTCAGCCAAAGATATGCCATCATAACTTGCTTATCCCAGAGATATGGTTGGGGTGTGGCAGGGGCAGGCCCAGAAGGCAGGGGACTTGGGTTGATTCTTAAGTCTGTTCTGCGTGATCACATGACCTGGCAACCCAGCAAAGTACACTTATTTTAGAGAAATGTTTTTCCTCTGCCAGACTAAGAGCAGCAACAACAGCCCTTCTGCTGAACAGGGTTTGGATCTGATGTAACTTTTCACCAGCTTAACTTACACACCAGTTTGTTTTACCTCAGCCTCTTGTGCACAGAACTGCTTTAGAACACGTAACATCAAGTTTTAACAGTTATCTAAGAAATATTTGCCGTTAAGCATTCTTTGAAGAGAATTCCTGAATTTACTTTGGTTGTGTAACAAAAGAAAAACCTGGACAGCGTTCTGAGTTCAGATACTAAGGTTTGCAGAGCAAGATGTGGCCCCAGAGTTATGAGGTTTCCCACCTGTGAGATATTGATATATTATTATATATAAAATATGTTTTCTTTCATAAAATGTATATACAGTCGTACCTTGGAAGTTGATCAGAATCCGTTCCGGAAGTCCGTTCAACTTCCAAAACGTTTGAAAACCAAAGCACGGCTTCTTATTGGCTGCAAGAAACTCTTGCAGCCGATTGGAAGCTGTGGAAGCCCTGTCGGACGTTTGACTTCCAAAAATAGTTCACAAACTGGAACTGTCACTTCTGGGTTTGCGATGTTCTGGAGCCAAAACGTTCAAGAACTAAGCTGTTTGAAAAACAAGGTACGACTGTACTACTTGATTGCAAAAGAAACCTGAAAGCGTTTCACAAAAAGGATAAAACAATGAAATGATCAGTGAAAATTGTTAAAAGCAACTATTAAGGACAACAATAAGCTAAAAATCGTGTGTTTGTGTTGCTGCAGGAGAACCAGGATTCATTAATCTCTCGTTCCAACCACCACTTGAGCTTTCTGCAGTTCATAAATCATATGCACATTTTCAATCTTTCCCCCCTACCTCTTCTGTTTTGTGAGAGCGTTTTCCAACTTGGTTTTGCCTCCCTTGCTTTGATTCATTTCCTGGCACTATTTGCCCCGGTGGCATAAGGCTCAAGCACATCTCCACCATTCGTACTTCAAGGGGGCCAGACTTTTCGGTATGTTATTTCTGGGCATTCCCTTCCCCTCCTTCAGTTACGTTGCTGATCTGACTTATTCATTGCGTTTGGTACATGCCCCTGGCCATTTTGCTTGTGATGCTTATTCAAAGCGAGAAGAATTTAAGACTGATACCAGGCAGCTGTAAAAATACTACTTGGAAGAGTGACTTAACATTCTGTAAGCACAGCTACAAAGACTTTCCGAAGCCTCTCTAGGTTAGCCCCGACTCAGCCAAGGCCAACCCAATGAACATCCAACCTGGGCCCTCAGATGTTGTTGGACTACAACTCTCATCATCCCTGACCGCTCGTCCTGCTAGCTAGGGATGATGGGAGTTGTAGAATTATAGAATTGTAGAGTTGGAAGGGACCCAAGGGCCATCTAGTCCAACCTCCTGCAATGCAGCTATCTCAGCTAAAGCATCCATGACAGATGGCCACCCAACCTCTGCTTAAAAACCTCCAAGGAAGGAGAGTCCTCCACCTTTCATGGGAGTCTGTTCTGCTGCCAAACAGCTCTTACTGTCAGAAAGTTATTCCTGATGTTTTGTCGGAATCTCCTTTCTTGTAACTTGAAGCCATTGGTTTGGGTCCTACAGTCCAGAACAGGAGAAAACAAGCATGTTCCTTCTTCCATGTGACAGCCCTTAGGATATCTGAAGTTGGCCATCATATCTCCTCTCAGTCTCCTCTTCTGTATGCTAAACATACCCAGCTCCTTCAAGCACTCCTTGGAAGGCTTGGTTTCCAGACCCTTGTGCTGGTCCCGGGGGGTTACCGTGCGGCGTGGTCCGAGTCCAGTCCAAGGTCGAGGGTGTGGTATGGAGGCTGTCCGTCAAGGCTGAAGCGGGGTCCAAGGCAAGGAGCCAGGTGTGGTCAGGAACTCTGGTAGAAAAGCAAGACAGGGTGCCGGCAGGAACAGGTTACCAACAATGTTGCTCCCGCAACCTGGGACTGGGCTGGCTGGCTTTTATCTGCCCCGAGGCATAGGGCGGTCCTGGTCCACAGGTGACTCGCCTCTCCTGGCCTGGAGGCGAGCACTCCTCCTGCGAGAACTTAGTTCCCTCCGCCTCCCTCCGCAGCTTAGGAGAGGCTGGAGGGTTACTGGACCCAGAGGCAACCTCACCTTCCCCTGATGGGGCTGAGAGTGGAGCACCTGCAGGCAATGGGTCCTCCATCCCCTCAGAGGCCAGAGCAGACTCAGCTGGTGTCTGCTCCTGAGGATCCGGCACAGGTGAGGGCCCTTCAGGTTCAAGCCCCAGCCCCGGCTCAGCTGGTCCAGGGACTCCTGTGCAGGCTGGGATTCCTCAGGTTCAGCCTCTGAATCTGATTCCCAGGCCATAACAATCATCTTGGTTGCCCTTCTCTGCACACGTTCCAGCTTGTCAACACCCTTCTTAAATTGTGGTGCCCAGAATTGGACACGGTATTCCAGGTGTGGTCTGACCAAACACAGCTGGGGACCCAAAGTTGTGAAAGGCTGGTTTAGTTTTTCCCTCCCTGGAAAGAGGGATTGATTGCTAAACCCCTCAGAGAATTGTAGCTCTGTGAGGGGAATAGGCGGGGTCTCCTAGCAATTACCAGCACCCTTAACTACAGTTCCCATAATTCTTTGCAAGAAGCCATGACTGTTTAAAGTGGTATCATGGTGCTTTAAACATATGGTGCCAATGTGGTCTCAGTCTTCACACGGTTGCACTGTTTTGTATTTCAGCTTTCCATCTCTGACAGAAGGAGTTATGCAGGATTTTGGGCCCTAGCCAAGACATTTGCCTTTGCACCAAATGATCTCTACCACTGTTTCCCCTTCTTGATTTAAATCAGATGTGGGCAGTTCGAACCACACTTCAGGATATGAAGAGCAAGCTCTCCTGTGCATATAATTCTCCAGTAGTTCGAAAGGTAAAGGCATGATATTTCCCCTGAAACAAATAAAGAACATTGTAGGATCTGCGGGGGAATCTATTCATCAAATTCTAAGGCAGTGAAATGATTAAGGAAAAGCGTCGAGCAGCCACTGTGTCTCCCTGCCTCAGAACCCCTGCCATTTCCTTCGCCTTCATTATTTTCATAGTAGCTGGAATGGAAGGAAAGGTAACTGGGTGACAGGTTTGCAATGATGAGCATTTGTAACCTGTGGAAGAAATCCTTATTTCTGGATCCATATGCAAAACATTTGTTATACTCAAGATCCAGCTCTCACCATTTTTCTCATCGGAAAAAATGATTAGTGTGATTGTTGTTGTTTAGTTGTTTAGTCATGTCCGACTCTTCATGGCCCCATGGACCAGAGCACGCCAGGCACTCCTGTCTTCCACTGCAGTTTGGTCAAACTCATGCTGGTAGCTTCGAGAACACTATCCAACCATCTCGTCCTCTGTCGTCCCCTTCTCCTTGTGCCTTCCATCTTTCCCAACATCAGGGTCTTTTCCAGGGAGTCTTCTCTTCTCATGAGGTGGCCAAAGTATTGGAGCCTCAGCTTCACGATCTGTCCTTCCAGTGAGCACTCAGGGCTGATTTCCTTCAGAATGGATAGGTTTGATCTTCTTGCAGCCCATGGGACTCTCAAGAGTCTCCTCCAGCACCATAATTCAAAAGCATCCATTCTTCGGCAATCATCCTTCTTTATGGTCCAGCTCTCACTTCCATACATCGCTACTGGGAAAACCATAGCTTTAACTATACGGACCTTTGCTGTCAAGGTGATGTCTCTGCTTTTTAAGATGCTGTCTAGGTTTGTCACTTTCTTCCAACAGATTAGGACAGGGGTCGGCAAACTAAAGCCCGTGGTCCAGATGCGGCCCACCAGGCTCGTTAATCCAGCCCGCAAACCTTGCGAACCCTGCCACCTGCCCGGTCAGTCCCCGTGCTAGACTGGCACGGCGTGGAGGCCTTGCCATGTGGAGACTGACTTCCGTGACATTGGCATGGCTTCGGATTGGCTGCAGGAAGGTCCTGCAGCCAATCCGAAGCCGCAGAGACCTCTGGGCAACACCCCTTCCTTCCTGCTGAGGCGACCGCATATGGCCAAGAGCCGAGTGGGAGGAAGTGGTGGCAGCGGGGAGGCTGCCTCCGATGCCCAGGCCAGTGGCATGGGCTCTGCACCCCATGAACCCTTGGCTGAGGCAGAGGATGATGACGACGCTGCTGAAGATGCGGCGGTGTTGGTAGTTGTGGCGTGAGTGGCAGAGGAGGGGTCTTTTCAGGAGAGGGTGGGTCCAGCCCCCCACAGGGTCTGAGACAGTGGACCAGCCGCCTCCTGAAAAAGTTTGCTGACCTCTGGATTAGGACATTAAAGGCTGTTCTCATGCCATCAAAGAGCTTAACAAAAGATAAGGAAAAGAAAGGATCGGGGGCAGGAAGGATAACCATGTCAGATCGCTAACTCCTCAAAATACAAATATCTTCCAGCTAGACTGCTCATATGCTTTTGAATTATGGCGCTGGAGGAGACTCTTGAGAGTCCCATGGACTGCAAGAAGATCAAACCTCTCCATTCTTAAGGAAATCAGCACAGAGTGCTCACAGGGAGGACAGATCCTGAAGCTGAGGCTCCAATACTTTGGCCACCTCATGAGAAGAGAAAACTCCCTGGAAAAGACCCCGATGTTGGGAAAGATTGAGGGCACAGTTCAAGAAGGACACTGACAAACTGGAATGTGTCCAGAGGTGGGCAACCAAAATGGTCAAAGGCCTGGAAACGATGCCTTATGAGGAACGGCTAAGGGAGCTGGGCATGTTTAGCCTGGAGAAGAGGAGGTTAAGGGGTGATATGATAGCCATGTTCAAATATATAAAAGGATGTCACATAGAGGAGGGAGAAAGGTTGTTTTCTGCTGCTCCAGAGAAGCAGACACGGAGCAATGGATCCAAACTACAAGAAAGAAGATTCCACCTAAACATTAGGAAGAACTTCCTGACAGTAAGAGCTGTTCGACAGTGGAATTTGCTGCCAAGGGGTGTGGTGGAGTCTCCTTCTTTGGAGGTCTTTAAGCAGAGCCTTGACGACCATATGTCAGGAGTGCTCTGATGGTGTTTCCTGCTTGGCAGGGGGTTGGACTCGATGACCCTTGTGGTCTCTTCCAACTCTATGATTCTATGATTCTAAGGGCACGACAGAGGACAAGATGGTTGGATAGTGTTCTTGAACCTACTAACATGAGTTTGACCAAACCGCGGGAGGCAGTGGAAGACAGGAGTGCCTGGCATGCTCTGGTCCATGGGGTCACGAAGAGTCGGAAATGACTAAACGACTAAACAAGATTGCCCATACACCAGGTGCACTGGGCTAGGCGCTTGGCCTTCTCTTGGCTTCCTGTGTGGGCATGTGGGACACCACAGGCTTGTCCCTCCAATATTGGGCCTAAAGTGATTCCTCTGCATGGAGAATGCTATCAATGGCTACCAGCCACAATTCTTATGTTTTCTTGCCATGCAAGTTAATTAATTTACTTATGTAGCATACTACCCCAGCAGTAGATCTATCATTGGCTGGCTGGCACCAGCCTGTCTCGGGAGCTACAAATTATGCCGCAAAACAGCTTCTCAAAAAGTTTCAGAGCAGTGACTCATAGGTGGTCTGAGGCCTCTGGGTTGAGCAGAGCAGAGGTATAAATACTAGGTATTTGGCTTTCTGCCTTTGGCTGAAGAATCTCCTCCTACCTTCTCGGCCTCTCGGCCTTCAGCCTCTGACTTGAGGGATGGTACCCTGGGGGGGGACGGACGGACACACTCTGGGTCTGAGTCACAGCATAACTGCCAGCCGTCGCCGTCTGCTCCTGACAATTTGCAGACAACCCTAGGAGAGAACAAAGCAGCGTTTGCATTTCCATCATATGAGCTCTCATAGCTGGGTAAAGACTATCCACTGGAAAGCTAAAAGAGGAATACAGTAGTGTTAAGTGGATGTGGCTATTATATCTAAGTACTGTAATTATGGTGGGGTTTTTTTGAGGTTTTTAAAAAGTGAGCCATTATGTATAATTACAGAGGAGCATCCCTTAGCAAGGCAAAGAGATCTGTCCTCCTGAACTAAAAAATGCTATCTTTAACTCTTCGGAGATAACTATTGAATGGGAACGCGGCAAGGCCCATGAGAATCATAGCGTTTTTTCCCTTCATTGCTTCACTCGACTCTTCTGGTGAAAATTAAACAGACTGCTTTAATTAAAAGTCTGGAGCATCACCAGTGAGCGGACCAAAATGAAAGTGGCGTTTCAATTCAGAATCAAAAGGGACTTATAGATTTTTTTTCCACCCTTGATTACAAAGGCAGAAGCTCATTGGACAGCCCACCTTTTGCCCTTTGAGTGGTGAGGTGAAATGATAGTTAATTGCTACTGTTGTTGTTTTCTTCAAATGTCAAACTGTGTGGCAAGCAGAATTGATTTCGACTCGTCTGGTTCAGCTGGCAGGTGGTTCCATCCACTTTCTCCCTGTTGATACACACAAAAAACAACGTACGTGGCAGGGGCTGTTGATGGATCCCAACACTGCATAAGTAAAATAAACTTAACCACCACTAAACTGGGAGAAAATGGACGGGTTATGATGAAATCACCAGGGCAACAGAGAATCTGGAAGGACACAATCCAACCCACTGAGAACAGAGAAAGCTGCCTTATTCTGAGCCAGACAATGAACTCAGTGTTATCTGACTGGCAGCAGCTCATAGGATCACAGAATCCAAGAGTTGGGAGGGACCCCAAGGGTCATCTAGTCTAACCCCCTGCATTGCGGAAATCTTAGCTAAGCCACGCCTGACAGATAGCCATCCAACCACTGCTTTAAAAGGAAGGAGAGTCCACTACCTCCCGAGGGAGACTGTTCCACTGTTGAATGGATCTTACTGTGCTGGGCCCGGGGGTAACCCGAGAAACGCGGTCCAGGACCGATCCAGAATCCAAAGGTTCTGCTAGGAGTCAGTACGACAGGGCCAGGGCAGGACACAGGGCAGGAAACCGGGCAAGGACAGGTGCAGGATCTAGCATACAGCAACGTTGCTCCCGCAACCTGGGGCAGGGTCCGACAGCCTTTTATCTTTGTCGGGGTAGCAGCCAGTCCTGATCCCCCGGCGACTCACCTCCCTGTTTTGCCTCCTCCTGAGAATACTCAGGTCTCTCCTTCTCTCAGACCTTAGTCTCTGCAGCTCGGGAGACGTTGGTTACTAGACCCAGGGGCTGCCTCAGCCTCCCCTGACCAAACCAGTAGTGGAGCAGCTGTAAGTGATGGCCCAGCTGAAGGCAACCAGGTAATCCCTGCATCTGGAGCCAGGTCAGGCTCAGGCCCCTGACTCAGCCTAGCTGGTGTTTGTTGCAGGGGAACCTGTGCAGACTGGGGCTCTTCAGGATCAGGCCCCAGACCTGGTTCAGATGATGCCTGAGGCAAAGGATCCAGTACAGACTGAGTCTCCTCTGGTTCCAAGTCTGAGCCCGAGTCCCAGGCCATCACACTTACCATCCTGATGTTTAGTAGGAATTTCCTTTCATGTAACTTGAAGCCATTGGTTTGAGTCCTACTTTCCAGAGCAGGAGTAAACAAACTTGTTGCCTCTTCCATGTGACAGTCCTTGAGATATTTGAAGATAGCTGTCATATCTTCTCTTCTCCAGGCTAAACACACAGCAAGAGCTGTTTGGAACGGTCTCCCTGAGAAGTTTATGGACTCTCTGTCCTTGGAGGTTTTTAAATAGAGGTTTGATGGCCATCTGTCATTGATGCTTTAGCTGAGATTCTTGCATTGCTGGGGGTTGGACTAGATGGTCCTATGGCTCCCTTCCAGCTTTACATTTCCATGATTCTATGCTGGAAATAGAAGTGAGGAGGAATTAAAGAACCTTTTAATGAAGGTGAAAGAGAAGAGCGCAAAATATGGTCTGAAGCTCAACATAAAAAAAAACCAAAGATCATGGCCACTGGTCCCATCACCTCCTGGCAAATAGAAGGGGAAGAAATGGAGGCAGTGAGAGATTTTACTTTCTTGGGCTCTATGATCACTGCAGATGGTGACAGCAGTCACGAAATTAAAAGACGCCTGCTTCTTGGGAGAAAAGCCTAGACAGCATCTTAAAAAACAAACCTAGACAGCATCTTAAAAAGCAGAGACATCACCTTGCCGACAAACGTCCGTATAGTTCAAGCTATGGTTTTTCCCAGTAGTGTGTCGCGAATTCCTCGTGGCGCTTTTAGCAGAATGCTCAGAGTCCCAGGTTCTTTAGTGCAGTATTGTTTAATGGGAGCTAAATATATATACAAATATCTACAGAAGCAGTTCAGACAGAGTACCTGCACCTCGAGGCAAAAGAAGACTCCACACTCATCCACACTACCACAATTACTGTTGAACAGGCTTTTCTTTTAAACCGGTGACAGCCAATCACATTACTGCTGAGTCATTCCACACAGAGTATTGCATCAGCCTGTTGCAAACTGAAGCCTGCAGACTTACACAGCATCCTGTGAATCCCAACATAGTGATGTATGGAAGTGAGAGCTGGACCATAAAGAAGGCTGATCGCCAAAGAACTGATGCTTTTGAATTATGGTGCTGGAGGAGACTCTTGAGAGTCCCATGGACTGCAAGAAGATCAAACCTCTCCATTCTTAAGGAAATCAGCCCTGAGTGCTCACTGGAAGGACAGATCCTGAAGCTGAGGCTCCAATACTCTGGCCACCTCATGAAAAGAGAAGACTCCCTGGAAAAGACCCTCATGTTGGGAAAGATTGAGGGCACAAGAAGAAGGGGACGACAGAGGACGAGATGGTTGGACAGTGTTCTCGAAGCTACCAGCATGAGTTTGACCAAACTGCGGGAGGCAGTGGAAGACAGGAGTGCCTGGCCTGCTCTGGTCCATGGGGTCACGAAGACTCGGACACGAGTAAATGACTAAACAACAATGCTGGATCACAAGAGTGGTCAGTCTGACCCCTGTTGGAAACTCACAAGCATATGATCACTCTCCCCTCCTGCAGTTTCTAGCAACCGATAATCAGAACCATTAACCCCTTCTGGCCATGGAGGCAGAGCGTAGCCATCATGACTAGTAGCCATTGAGAGCATTATCCTCCATGAAATTGATCTATGATCCAACTTAATATAAGGCAGTTTCATAGGTTCCATCACTTCCCATCACCACTAATGAGTTCAGATGAGAAACAAAGTAGCCCTGTAAGAGCAATTCAAAGCATGTTAGAGGTGATGGAGTATTTTTAAATTGTACGCTTATTTCTTTACGGATCACTAAGGATCTAAGGATGAGCACTTGCTTTATGAAATTGTCTTTTTTTTTTAATGAAATTGTCTTTGATCTGGGGAGTGCTCCATTCAAAATAATGGAGTTTTTATATTCTGTTGGAAGCCGCCCAGTGTGGCTGGGGGGCAACCCAGTCAGATGGGCACTCTACAAAATAATAATAATAATAATAATAATAATAATAATAATAATAATAATAATAATTCAATGTTCCTTGAGGAGTTTCTGTTGTTCACTATGTTTTTCTGAAGTGGGGACTTTCCTGAACTATTCTGGACCTGATTTAGAGGCTGCTTTGGGTCATGACGGTCACCCATTGATCTCAATGGAAGCATCCAAGTCACCAATGTGCACTCACTCGTTGGTCCAGATGAATACACACACTGGGTCTTCTGGGCCTGGGTGATATAGCAGCAGCCAATCATTGCTCTTCTGCTTCAAGCCACAAGAGGAATACCGTATTGCCCCGAATATAAGCTGCACCCGCAAATAAGCCGCACCTTTAAAATTCAGGGTGGGGTGAGAGAGAGAAAGACAATACCCGAATATAAGCCACTCTCTTAAAATTGGGTTACTGGTTGAAAATCACTGCAGTTGGTAGAGTTGTAACTCCAAGCCAATTTAAGCCTTTGATCTTGCAAGCCCACAAAAGTTACCGTACAGTCGCTAAAAATTGAAAATCGCTATTCAGTTGCCACAATTCCGCAGGCACTCACACCCGTAAACGGCAAATGAACAGTCTCAAGCTCACAAATAGGCAATAAAACATTTTTTTTGGTTCCGTTTCACCGTATGTCTGTTTCAGCAGCGATATTGTAAAAGCCCATTTTTGTAAGGTCGCAAATTTAAGCCGCACTTTAACTTTTCACGGTCGGAATTTGGAAAAAGAAGAAGTGAGGCTTATATCCAGGCCAATACGGTAATAACTCTGCTTCCAGACTGCAGAAGTCCAAATGACATTCTGTAGCCAGGTGAATTGCCCCTCCTCCTTTTCCAATCCCAAATAACTTACATTGCAAACATGGGAGTGGTGCGAAAGGGTTAACTGCCCCCCAGTCTTGTTTGTGACTAGAACTCCCCACCCCCATAGTTGTAGTGGGTGGGTGATGCTTTTTGGGGAAGGAAAAGTTAAGATGATAGACTTTGACTGCGTTCATACAACGTTTTATTGTAGGATATAATAATAATAATAATAATAATAATAATAATAATAATAATAATAATAATAATAATAATAATAATAATTTATTTATACCATGCCCATGCCCATCTGGCTGGGCTTCCCCAGCCACTCTGGGCGGCTTCCAAAAAAATATTAAAATACTGTAATACATCAAACATTAAAAGCTTCCCTAAACAGGGTTGCCTTCAGATGTCTTCTAAAAGTCTGGTAGTTGTTGTTCTCTTTGACATCTGGTGGGAGGGCATTCCACAGGGAGGGCGCCACTACCGAGAAGGCCCTCTGCCTGGTTCCCTGTAACCTCACTTCTCGTAGCGAGGGAACAGCCAGAAGGCCCTCGGTGCTGGACCTCAGTGTCCGGACAGAACGATGGGGGTGGAGACGCTCCTTCAGATATACTGGACCGAGGCCATTTAGGGCTTTAAAGGTCAGCACCAACACTTTGAATTGTGCTCGGAAACATACTGGGAGCCAATGTAGGTCTTTCAAGACCGGTGTTATATGGATCAATGCAGACCAAGATTTTGCTTGTTCTTAGATAGAGCACCCCTAACCTAGATCTACTGCATATTTATTGCCCGTGAAATGCTCTTTTTGCATGCCCTTAAGTCCAACGGGGGCATAATGGTAGAGATTCCCACGCCCTTCCTCTCTATCAAATTGTCTGAAACATTTATTGTCAGCTCAGGGCACAACCAACTGCACAAATTCCAGGATCTATTCTCCAGCTTGCTTTAAAAGCAGAGCCCCTCACTGAGTCAGATTGCATAATACGCACAATTTAATTTTCGTATCAATGCATGTTTATTTATTTATTTTAAAAGCGAGGCAGGAAGACTAGGGAGCCAGAGGCAGCACACGGGCAATGAACTCTAGCGGCAAATCCATCTTCTTGCCGCCTAATTGAATAGCACCGGCTTTCAGGCTGGAAGGTCAAACGCTTTAACAAGGTGCTATGCTATGTGACGAACAAGGGGGGGGGAGGGAGATCGGCAGGATAATAAGAAACATGATTTAGCAGGAAAAGCAACTGCCTACGTCAATGGACTCAGCTATACAGCTGCAAATCAAACATTACGTGTGTTGTAAAGTGTGTTATACAAATGTGACACTAGATGGCGATGGTGAGCTATGGGAAATTCAATATTTTGAAACATTTTTTTAAAAAAGCATTTCCACAAAGCTTTTTCTATATGTCTAGATTCCACCTATGTCTGCAGCATTGCTCCAATACTTTGGCCACCTCATGAGAATGTTGGGAAAGATGGAGGGCACAAGGAGAAGGGGACGACAGAGGACGAGATGGTTGGACAGTGTTCTCGAAGCTACCAGCATGAGTCTGACCAAATTGCGGAAGACAGGAGTGCCTGGAGTGCTCTGGTTCATGGGGTCACGAAGAGTCAGACATGACTAAACGACTAAACAACAACAACAACAAAGGAAAAGCAGGACATTCCAGAATCAAATCAGAAACCAGTGGATCACAGTGGATTCCACAATCCACTCAGCATGCAAGGAAGAGCATGGAATCCTAAAGGTCTGGCATTCAGGCATCTCTACCCTACAGCATATCTGACATGGGTAAACCTGTGGTCCTGGCAAACTCTGTTTGGAGTTTAGTCATTGCAAATGCACATAACAAACTCTCCGAGTCCGGCACAATTCACTCTGAACTGAAGCACACAATGCAGCTTTTTATTTACCAACCGGGGGAAATATATATATATATATATATATATTATATATATATATATATATGTGTGTGTGTGTGTGTGTGTGCGCGCGTGTGTGTGTGTGTGTGTGTGTGTGTGTGTGTGCGCGCGCGCTAGGCCTGTTCAGTTCAGCTGTAATTGCAACCCAGTTCTTGGGGGAGGCTTTCCTGAACTGCCACAACAGTTTAGGCAGGTTGAGAGACAGACTCGGCAGATACGGCAATGATGGGCATGTGTTTTGTAAGGAGATCAGGTGAGGTCGCTGCATTGATTTCCACCTCCTCCTTACACCTTCCTTGAGCAAAGGAACTAGGTTGCAATTAAACAGCGAGAAGGAAGACCCCAGTAGGCAGAGGAGCCCAGTTCAGCAGGAGAGCAAACTTAATACTTAGCTGCTCAGCTCCTTCAACTTAATCCAATTATTTCTTGCTATACTCTCCGTGGCCAGAGGGAAAGGTTCTTTTCATCTTCAGCCTCTTTCCTACAGTTGCTTCTGACAAAACTTTTGGAAATGCTTCAAGCTTATATATGTGAGGAAGAAAGGAAAAGCGGAGTGATTGCCTCTCTGCCACCTATCCTGAAAGGTGCATTTCCTGCTCTTCCATCATTAGTCCTTTTATTTGATTTTACATTTCAAGCCTTCTACATTAGGTTAAAAAAATGGGCTCGTTTATTGGAACAGGGCTCCCTGGAACTTCTGTTGACCCCTATATATCCCAACCTCAAAGGACTGAAATAACATCCAAATGTGGAGCATTATCATTAGAGTTACCACCCTTAATTAACTGTGTTCATTAACCAAAGCATTAGATGATTAACTGTAACATGCCAACTTTAAGCCACTGGGCTGTAAGTTAAGGGTATCCTTGATCCCAGTTTCCAGAGCATTGTCTCTGTGTTACAGTGAAAATCAACAACTAAGAGTTCTGTGGCCCTGGGCATAGCAGGAGTGGAAAGGAATGAATTGGTGGGTCATTTTCCATCTCCAAAACCCTGCTAGCTCATGCCACTCAGGAAAGAGGCAAGGGACTCAGGTTTAGTTTCTTTTTCCATTCTAAGGGTTTTAGGACCCCTCATGGCATGGGTAGGCAAACTAAGGCCCAGGAGGTGGATCCGGCCCAATCACCTTCTAAATCCGGCCCGTGGACGGTCTGGGAATCAGCGTGTTTTTACATGAGTAGAATGTGTGCTTTTACTTAAAATGCATCTCTGGGTTAATTGTGGGGCTTTGGAATTCGTTCATTTCCCCCCTTCCAAAATGTAGTCCAACCTCCCACAAGGTCTGAGCAACAGTGGACTGGCCCCCTGCTGAAAAAGTTTGCTGATCCCTGCCTCAGGGGAATGGAAGGGCTTTGGATCAAATGGATCACATGTTCGCCTGTGGTCAGGAATGAAAATCTATCTCACTGAGATGGTGAGATGCTATTTTAGACCAAAGATTCACATGTTCACGTTTGTTCCACCATACAGAAATGTGTGCTGCATATAAGGGGAGAGAAATGTCATCTGCCTTTTGGCCCTCATTCAATTCAAAATATGGTTGCCTGAATTAGTGCTGAGCCTAAATATACCCCTTGTTTTTCAGTGTCACACCTCAATCCCACCCCATGATTGCTTCCCATTCAGGAAGCCTGGCCCTCACTGTGAATTGGCTTCATTTACCATCGGTGATGCCATCAATTATCCACCCCTGATTGGCTATTGCACATCATGACACCATCCCATTCACTATGTGATCCCTAATTGGCTGGGCTTCCCCATTCAACAGTTCCAGAATGCATTGCCCTCACTGACAGTTGGCTTCATTTGCCTTAGGACACAATTTAGTCAAATCTGTTTGTCTACCCAGCTTTATGATGTCACCCTATTCACTTCAGCTGACTAGGATCGCCTAGGGTACAGCTCCCAAGAAGGAAAGATTGTCAGAACAACAGCAGATAAGAGAAGCAATGGCAGTATACAAAATCAAAATGATGACCAGACTCAGAATTAATTGGTTGGACGAGGATATTTCTTCCCTTTCCAATCTACTACTTTCATCCCCAAAACTGAAATGAGAGGCTAATTGGTGTAGGGTTCTAGTTCTTTAGAGTAGCTGCTTTCAAACTGTGTACTGAATAAATCTTGGAAACTTGCATGCTTAGAACATTTAACCCACTTGCTCAGAAAAAAGTCTCCATGCGGTGTACAACAAGTCCAATCATATATCAAACAGGACCAACATATACACAAACCAACTAAAAACAAATATCCATAAATATCATAACTAACAACAAACATTTAGAGGAGGTGTAACTAAAGGATGAGTCTGGCTAGACTTCCTGAAACATAAAATATTTCAGCAGGTGTTTAAAACATTATAGTGAAGGTGGCAGCCTGACAGAAGCTTATCAGATATCTGTCAGTGAGAGATCAGTAAAAGTAGACAGGCTGCCTGGAAAGTTAGCCTGCCCACCAACTGTCACCTTTCCCTGCGATGAAAAGATTGATTCTTTTAAAAAAAGAGAGATTTAGATATGGACTGACCACACACACACACACACACACACACACACACACACGACTTTTATTAGTTTTACATAAAAGTTATACACCATAAACATAACATTTTTACATATTAAAAAAGGGTTCTTTCAAACTTTGAGGCCTCCTTCCTTCCCTCCATGGGTTCCCATTCTAAATTTTATTCCTGCATCTTTTACTGTAATCCAGGAATGTCCAACAGGTCTATCACGATTAACTGGTAGATCCCCAGGAGGTTTTGGTAGATCGCGGTCGATCGCTGGGTCCTTTTCCTTAGCATTGGTAAAATAGATTCCTGCCTCATCCCTCCCTCCACTGTTGCACGATCTGCAGAATGGAAGACGGAATTTACTCAGTTTCCCCAGCAATCTTATGGAGAGTGGCTGTTCCCCTTTCTCCCTTGAGCTCAGGTTTGAATTCTCAAAAATTGGGGCTTTCCTCCTCCCTAAATAAAACTCAACAGCTTTGACCTGAACCCCCCAAAAGGGGGTAGATCACTGTCAGTTTTTAATTCTGTGAGTAGATCGCAGTCTCTTGGGAGTTGGCCACCCCTGCTGTAATCTACCTGTTATATAATCATAGTATCCAAAATCCATGTTGCATTACAAGTGTCACTGTATTCCTGACAATGATTTCAACTGTTTACAGTGATCTCTCAAATATGTTAGATAGTTATTCCAGTCTTATAAAAAAAAATACTTGGTTTTCCTGGTTTCTGATCTTTCCTACCAGTCTTGCCATTTCTGCACATTCCATCAGCTTGGTCTAACATGGACCGACCTCCTGGACTAATTTGCCAATTGGAACTTCAAACCCTACATTGGGCAAAAGATCCTTGGATTGCAGGGGATTGGACCAGACGACCCTCAGGAAGAGTTTCCAACTCTTCAGTTCTATGATTCTATTAATGTTCTGATGCAGGTCTGGAGAAGGGACATAGCTCAGTAGCACAATATCTACCTTGCATGCAGAAGGCCACAGGTTCAACCCCAACATCTCCAGGTGGGACTGTGAATGTCCCTTGTCTGAAAATCCCAGAGAGCTTCTATCAGTCAGTGTCATCTCTCTTTGGTGATCACTCATAGCCGAGTAAGATTGTCTTCCATAAACACGGTTTTAACAATGAGTCCGTAAGTGACTGTGGAGGCCAATTCTGGATCCACACGTCCTTCCACAGTGGGGGCATTGGTTTCCAGGCAGGAGTTGATCATGGTGTGGATTTGCCAAGCATGCCTTCCTCTTAGTACGTTCTCCCTTGCGTCCTGAGTTTGAGTGTCTTCAAAGCCCTTGACACCTTTGGTAAAGGCTGTTCTCCAATTGGAGCCCTCACAGGAAAATGTTTCCCAATTGTTGGTGTTTATACTACATTTTTTAAAGATTTCCCTTGAGAGATTTGCCTTTAAATCTATTTTGCTGACCACCAGCATTACACTTTCTGTTTTCAATTTCAGAATAGAGTAGTTGCTTTGGAAGACAATCATCAGGCATCAGCACAACATGACCAGTCCAACAAAGTTGATGTTGAAGAATCATTGCTTCAACACTGGTGATCTTTGCTTCTTCCAGTACACTGGTATTAGTTCGCCTATCTTCCCAAATGATGTGTACAATTTTTCGGGGACACCGTTGATGGAATCTTTCAAGGAGTTGTCAGTCAGTGTAGACAATACTGAGCTAGGTGGACCAATGGTCTGGTGTATAAGGCAAATTCCTGTGTCCCTGGGAGACCAGCATTCAAATTCCTATTCACCCATGAAGTTTTTTGGGTGACCTCTACCTCTCAGCATAGCCTACCTCACAGAGTTGTTGAGAGGGTTGAGGGGCACCATGTACGCCATGTTGAGTATTAATAAATAATACTTTTGAAAGCGATACATTCTGGAAACAAGTTAATTTGTCCGTCTCTGCTCAAAAACTTCTCCCAGAATTCCTTGCACCACATGCAGGGATTTCATGATCCAGCCTACGGCAGTTTCTCAGCAGGAGCTTCCATCAATGTAGAAAGGGTTGTCAGACGCTGTGGAGCTTGAAAACCACTCCTTTTTGGAGGAAGAAATGGCTCAGCGGTGTGTTACTTAATTCCTGCAGCTTCAAGAAGACCAGGTGAAAGGAGCTCATATTGGAAGTTGTTGCAATCTGACAGTGATTTTTATTCCCAAACTGTCAATTTGTCTGGTGAGAATCCTGGAAGCCTCAGCATGTCATAGTAAATTATGATTTAGGGGAAGTTCCAGCTCTGACATATGTTGTAGCTGTGCCCTCTGGAGAAAGGCTGCTGTCTTACTTAATCATACCTGAGGTGGGTCAGGCAAACCAATCGGTTTTTCCCCTCCCTTTTTTTTGGCCCGCTGAACACAAATCATTCCCCACCAACGAGGCAAGCTCCTGTCTGGATTGTTTCACAGAGGTGTCTGAAGTTTATTTACTCTTGTGATTTACCACCTGCCTGTGGAGAAGCTTTTGAGCAAGACTCATGATAACACATTTCCCTTTCATGCTCAAGAACTAGGAAGGCACAACACCTCCCCTTAAACAGCCCTTTGATCCAGACATTTCAGTGTCTTGAAAATATCATACCCTCCAACATTTCTCTGATGAAAATAGGGATATCTATTCTATGCTCTCCAACATTTCTCTGATGGAAATAGGGATGTCCTGGTGGTGCTGTGGATTAAACCACAGAGCCTAGGACTTGCCGATCAGAAGGTCAGTGGTTCAGATCCCCATGACGGGGTGAGTTCCCGTTGCTCGGTCCCTGCTCCTGCCAACCTAGCAGTTCGAAAGCATGTCAAAGTGCAAGTAGATAAATAGGTACTGCTCCAGTGGGAAGGTAAACAGTGTTTCCGTGTGCTGCTCTAGTTCACCAGAAGTGGCTTAGTCATGCTGGCCACATGACCCGGAAGCTGTACAATGGCTCCCTTGGCCAATAAAGTGAGATGAGCGCTGCAACCCCAGAGTCATCCACAACTGGACCTAATGGTCAGGGGTCCCTTTACCTTTAAGGAAAAGAATGAAAAGCGGGACATTCCGGGATCAAATCAGAAACCAGGACGGCTTCTGTAATTCCAGGACTATCGCTAGAAAATACGTGAGCACACTTGGGGAGACTGAAATATATTTTTGCATGCCTTGAGCATTTACCTGCAATGGTGAATATGCAAAAAGTAGTTCCCCTCCAGAAATCCTTCTTACTGTACATTCATGATGATTTTCGCTCATTTTGCTATTGGGGCAGTCACACATAATCATGCTTTCAAAATGCCCTCCGCTCAGTCACATTCATCCAAGACCATGGCATAGCAATAGACCAGGCTGATGAGTGGCAATGGGCAGAAATTTCAAATTTCCCACAATGCCCCAGAGCGCAGTACTTCAAGCACCCCAGAGCACTGAGGGGAATTGAACATGGCAATAGCTTGGTGCCAAGTCCAGGCATGGCTGAATGGTATCGGTTAAAAAAGCATTACTTCCATACTGTCCAATATTCCTCAGATGAAAATAGGGACATTTCTCACTCCCCACTAACTGACCCTCCCCCATTTTGGTCCCCCTTCCCTTGTAGAGAAGAAAGAAGAAAGGTAAGAGCTACTAACACTATACGGACGGGACAAAGCACACACACACACACACCACCGTCCTGAGAAAATCCCTTAATCCCAGTTTTATTCTGTTCTTTGGTAGATTTAAGAAACACACACATATCAATGAATAAATTTTAGAAGGGGGCAAGATTAGATGCAGATGTGCAAAGCATTAAAAATAAATAAATCAAGACTCCTTCTGCTCTGCTCCATTCTTCCTTTCTTCCTGCCCAGGGCAGCCCTACCCTCTGCTAGTCCATCAGAGCCGATGTGTCATGCAGGTCTGGGCCTTGCTGTCAGGAGTGTCTCCTCCTCCTCCTTGCCCACTCTTCAGCAGCCACTACAAGTTGCTCAAGGGAGGAGGCCAGCAGCGGCGGCCACAGAGAGGCCATGGCGAGTCAATGGGATTCTCATGCTTCGGGGAATTGGCTTTCTCTCCCATGGCAGTAAACAAAAGATCAAACAAAAGGAACATCTTACCAGTTAGAATCTTTAATGATCACAGCGAGAGACAAAAGAACACACCTCCCTAGAAATGGTACGGTGCTCCCTATTAAGGTTCACTCCCCCCTCCATTCCTATTAATCTACATCACTCCTACATCTTGTGACCTGAGGTTGTACCCTCTGCGCTTTCTGAGCACTTTGTGAGCTCTCCATGTCCTTGGAGAAGCGGGGCGAATGCTGTCCGGAGACTGTGAATCTGTTAACTCTCTCTCTTCTAGTGTTGCTTCTGCTAGCTGTTCCCCACCCAGTATTTCCCAGCTTCTGCCTTCTGAACTGTGCCCCTCTGCAAACCACTGCTCCAAATCTATACTGTCCTCCTGCTCCTGGAAAGATTCAGGCTCAGGCTCAGGCTCAGGATCAGGGGGAGGGGTTGGCTCCCACCATTCCTCCTCAGTGCAGCCCTCCTCAGCACGGTCCCTGACACGGTTGCTCCCTCACAGCAGCCCTGAGCTCAGTGGTGGCAGCACTGATGTGGGAAATGGGGACATTCCAGGATCAAATTAGAAGCTTTCATAATTCCTGGATGCCCCTTGAAAATCAGGACACTTGGAGGGTATGTGATTAAATTGGCCTAATTGCAGATCTTGGGTAGCAAGTCACCTTCATTCTGATTTCTAATTGTGAGTTTAGAAGTCTACTGTAACTTTGCAGCAAATATGAAGTTGTCGGTGGGGTTGCTTCAGAAAGCAAAAACAATGAATACCCACCCATGGCTGAGATTATACAGCAAGGCAGAGTACGACATTTGCAGAATGGAGTCAAATTCTGCAGTGCTGCAAAACTCTCCTAGAATGACTCCTATGTAGTTAAAAGCATCTGTGGAAACACTGAAGGCTGGGAAAGGGGTGGAGGAAAATCAAATGAGCACATCCTTCACAGGAAATTGAAAAGCCACAAGCAAATTGCAGATTGGAGCTGTACCAAAGATACGGACATATGCTTGCATTAGCCCTGAATGTATTAGCCTTGAATTTTACCCTCCCAAATGCAATTCGGAAGGAATATTAAAATCACCGAACACCCAAAGTTCTCCCTTTGCATGCCAAGGTCTGCCTTTCTGCCCAGTGTGGAGGTGGTGGCAGCACCAGTGAATGTCTGGATCCATGGATCACAATGCAGCTAACCCAGTGGACTCTGGTCAAGGGATGAGGAATTTGTGGCCTTCCAGAAGTGGTGGGCTTTAGGTGGCACCCTGTTTTGGCACCCCTGCAGCATAGTGCCCATTGTCCTTGACCGTTGGCCACGCTGCCAGGGGATTCTGGAAGTTGTACTCCCACATTAACTGTGATGGCCTGGGACTCAGGCTTGGACTCGGAGCCAGAGGAGTCTCAGTCTGCACCGGATCCTTTGCCTCAGGCAGCATCTGGACCAAGTCTGGGGCCTGGTCCTGAAGATCCCCAGTCTGCACAGGTGCCCCTGCAGCAAACACCAGCTGGGCTGAGTCAGGGCCTGAGTCTGCCCTGGCTCCAGATGCGGGGATAACCTCGTTGCCCTCTGCTGGGCAATCACTTACTGCTGCTCCACTACCAGTTGGGTCAGGAGAGGCTGGGGCGGCCCCTGGGTCTAGTAACCCACCGACATCTCCTGAGCTGCAGAGACTCAGGTCTGAGAGAAGGAGAGACCTGATTACTCGCAGGAAGAGTGCTCACCTTCGGGCGAGACGGGGAGGTGAGTTGCTGGGGGATCAGGACTGGCTGTTACCCCAACAAAGATAAAAGGCTGTCGAACCCTGCGCCAGGTTGTGGCAGCAACATTGCTGTTTGCTAGAAGCTGCCTGAGACCCTGTGCCTGACCTAGCCTGGTTTCCTGCCTTGGCCCTGTCGGACTGACTCCTCGTGGAATCCTTGGATTCGGGACTGGACCTGGACCACATTGCTCGGGTTAACACCCGGGCCCCACACATGAACAGGGGGACTGCAGTTTTGCCCATTCCTGCTTTAAGCCATGGAAGCATCTGTCATCATCGAATGTGTCCATCTTCAAGGTGGTGCCGGACTCTTTGTCCTGCTTTTCCATGAAATGTATTGTAAATGATCTTATTTTTTTAAGCAGCTTTATCTGCAAGTCAGTCCTCCTTGGTCAACTGAAATCCCTCAAACAGGCTTATTGAATTGTGCGAATGTTTCCCTGTAGACCCTCAAAGATGCTTTGCTGTTCTTTGGATGCTCCAGCAGTTGCAGTTACAGTGGTACCTCAGGTTAAGAACTTAATTTGTTCTGGAGGTCCGTTCTTAACCTGAAACTGTTCTTAACCTGAAGCAACCCTTTAGCTAATGGGGCCTCCTGCTGCTGCCGCACCGCCGGAGCATGATTTTTGTTCTCATCCTGAAGCAAAGTTCTTAACCCGAGGTACTATTTCTGGGTTAGCAGAGTCTGTAACCTGAAGCGTCTGTAACCCGAGGTACCACTGTAGATTCTACATAGCCTCTTTGATTCCTTGCTTGTTCCATCTGCATATTGGCTACCCATTCACCACAATTTCAATGAAATAATTTTGATTACCCAAGTTCATAGTAGGCTTAGCCACTTCTCTAACACCCCCAATTTCTTTTAGTTAAATCATCCCCCATAGCTTTCTAAAAACACAATAGCTATTGCAAGGGGAGGGGGACTTCACAAAAGTTAAGAGAGCTGCCCATTATAACTCAAATGTTTACTCCAGATCAAAGTATCCATGAAAGAACTGCTGTCCTCTTAAAGAGTGTGTAGTTGCTGTGATTCTCAATATTTACAATTCCTTAACACACAATTCAGCTTTATGCCACAGCTCAGCCCATGAATAGAGGAAGAAACTTCCCTTTAAAAAAGTGACAATGTCTTTGTTAAAGAAAACGAGAGTTTTCAATCATATACAGCCAACGAGGTGCAGGAAAACACAATTCCACATTTATTTTGGGGAACATTGTGAAACGTTTATGAACTTGTTGAATTTGATCTTTGCTGTGAGGATACAATGGGGAGGGAGAGAATCATGTAGGCCACCTTGAGCTCCTTGGAGGAAAAGTAGGATTATTATTATTATTGAAAAAACTTATTAGACAGTTGTTACCTAAAGGTCTCCAAGCAGCTTACATTTAAAAGAAAAAGTCATATAAAATGTTGAGATTTTCATACAACATACAAAAAAACCAGGGTACCCATAAAGACTGTAGGATGTTTTGGCAGCAAATAGAAATGTAACCATGCAACAAATAAAAGGAGAGTCCATTTTTTCAAACTCAAAAGTTGGAATCTGCTCAGGCCACAGAAACACAAAGGCTCAGCTCTGAAGCCATTATCTCAGGGGCAGGCTCTATGCAGTATAATGATAAGACTGCATGATGAAAAAACACGGAAGCCTGTAATAAACATATCATGTGCTGCAGAATAAAGAGAAACCCAGGGCTTCATTATGACTGAAGGTAAGTTTGTACCAGCAGAGATGCAGAAGCAAACGCCGGGTTTCTATGCCCTTATCGCTAATCTCACAAAGCCTCTGAATTTGTGCCATTAGAATAAAATAGTACCATACTGAAATAGTTATTTAATCAGATGTATGGTTCCTCCTGTTTCACAGAAAAACAGAACAAGGCAATGTGCAGGTTTGAGTCATTAATCTCATGAGCCCAAAGAGGTTTTATGAGACCTGGTGTCGGTGAGCCATCTCCAAAAGGGGTCTGTTCTGATTATTGTGGTTCTTCTGCTTTATCCGAAATTAAAGGAAATGTGGTTTGTTTAGGTTGAAAGAGTGGCAGAGGGCTAGTACACAGCTTTTTAGGTGATGCTTCAGGCCTCTATAAATCCGACAGTCTCTCCATTCCTGCTCATTAGAAACTACTTTGAAACAGCTCTTGCCATTTTCTGTTTCACTCCGGAAAATGATTTTCCTAAAGGGTGACAAATTTCTTTGCTCTTTTTCTCTTGACCTGCTGAAAAATGGGCAGATCCTCTCTTTTTTATTTAAAAAGCAGCGCCTCTCAGTAAGATTCAGGATGTGAAATAATGCCCCACCTCTCCCAGCTGTGAAGGCGACAGGTCCCAATTAAAATTATTTTTGAAATGGCTCAATGGTATAAAAGTTTGTATTCACAGCGCTGACTCTTTTTGGGGGGGGTATATCCTAGGGAAGCTTATGCAGTTTGCATAAAATTCTGGGTAGAGGCATTGGTCAGTGTTCCACTTCCGAGTTTTAAAGCTTTTAAAACTTCTTCCTTAAAAACGAACACTGCTTCCTTGTAATTAGAGATGGACAAACTTTCCAAAGTTCCCCTTGAACGAACCCAGAAATTATGCAAGCCAGTGATGACTGGTGACATTTGGAACTCATAAAGCAGAAAGTAGGGAGGTCAACAGTAGGGGGAGCCAGAGAAAATAACAGGTGGAGCCAACTCATTCTAACTTTGCCCCCATCCTCCTCCCTGCTGAATTTTACAAGAGCAACATTGAGACTAAGGAGGAGGAAGCTGAGCAGCAGTCTGGTTAAGGGTGTGGTGTGGGATGTAATCTATTGGAACAGTCAAATGCAACATTCACTATTCCCCTAGAGTAAGCACAGGCAGGGAGACATCCAGTCAGTTTAGCTTCCTGTTCCACTGGTCTGGAGCATCCTCCCCCTGCATGTGACCTGGGAGATAGGATGAGCTCTGGCTGACTCCACAAAAGAGCTGAGTCAAGCAGCCATTTTCTCAGTTGCAGTTCGTCTTGATTTCTGTCTTGATTCTTGCTGTCTTGTCACTGCTCTCCTGCAGCCATTTTGTATTCGCAATGTAATTTTGCTGTCTGCTGGCTCTCAGCCAGCAGCACATGAGTTCAGTCTGCATATGAGCGTTAGTTTCTGTTCTTATCACTGAGCAGCTGCGTGGAGTCACAGGACTCTGTTTACATTCCAGAGACAGTCCAGACTCTTGGAAGTCTCACGGGAGGGGAGACGGGATGTGACATTAGTGGTTTCCTGTTTCCTTTGTTCCTTTGTTCAGTTGCTCTTTGCTTTCATAGAGAGTGGATGTCTTTTCCGTTCTGCATAGTTTAGAAATAAAACTCTTTACAATGTAGCCAAACCTCTCATCTCTTCCCTGTGCTGGGAACCCTGATGCATAGAATGTGCTTGAGGCCTTATCATTAAACACGTAGGAGGCAATTTCAAAGGCTCAGCTCGGAGGAAGATGAGGCCCTATTGGCTTGGCCGAGCGGAGTTCCAACAATGAGATCAACTCACACTTTTTTTAATGTAACTATTAAGTAAAGCCTGCCTTTCAGGAATCAAATCGTGAACTGAAATGTGAGTAAACGTTTTGTTACTTTACTCACAAATACTCTTTTAAGGAGGATTAAAGGGGACACCAGGAAATAATCTTAACTAAGAGAGTCAAAGGAATCTGCAAACTAGTTTCCAACTATATTAGGCGGAATTTGCTTCGCTACATCACTCACTAGCCTGAGTGAAAGGAAGGATAATACTTATTCAATATATCCTTTCCTACAATCCTTAACATTCCCACAGGTGGGGCAGTGAGCCATTTGCCTTATGGGCCAGGCTCCATTGATGCAAGCTCATCTGGAAAAGATCAGGAAACCTCTAGTAATCTTTCTGAACCATCTGAGGGCTTGACAAAACGACCCCCAGCTCTGGGAAAACAAGACCCTCTTTTGAGCCATCCCTATTTCTAGCTGGAACTGATGGGTGTTGGAGTCAGGCATGATGCTCAGTGGTTGAGGATGATGGGAACTGGAGTCCATCAACATTTGGAAGCCCCCAGGCTCCCCAACCTTACACAATGCCAGAGCTGCAGTACTTCTGGCATCATCTTCTTCACAAAATCTCTCTTGCTACTCCTAAGTTTTATTTATTCAGGTGTCACCAGTGGAACCTTTAAACAGAATTAGAAATAGGCAGTTTTCTACCTGCAAAGAATGTTGCATCTCACTTTTTTTTTTACAGCCTCCATAAAAAGGGATGGATGAAGATAACACAAACAGTGCAGTTAAATTTAATGACAAGAAAAGCCAGGGACTATCCTGAACGCATCTTGAGCAGAATAACTGAATATAGTGTTCTCAGGTGAGCTTCCTTCCTGCTATAACCAGCTAGTGGAAGAAGCAATTCATTAACATCTGTGAGGCATTGTGCAGTTGAGATTATACATGGTGAAAAATAATAATAATAACATGGCTCTCAATTGTTCATTATTTCGGCTGCTTCTTTTTTTAATAAAAAGAAAAGAAATAGGAGAGGAGAACAATATTGACAAAGTTCCCTGCTGAATTGTAAAAAGAAGTGCTACTTCAGCTTGAAACTTTGGAAGACTCCCTGCATATAAAATGGTGTCACACTCACACAAAACATCCTCACAAATTGTGGGAAAACTTTGATCTATCGCCTAATCCGTTTTGTGTAAATTGTGTGCTTGCAACGTTCTTAGCAGAAATGATGAATTCCTGCTGACAAAATGGATTATTTACTGTGTCAGCTGCAAGCCCTGTTAACCTAAACTGCTTGGATGTGTCAGCCCCCCACATCCCAAGGGGGCAATCGGGTTCCTGGACTCAGAAGAGCTTGCTGTCTGTCCAAGAAGGTGCATAGTACATCTCTCCCCCAGGCCAGAAATGAGTTCTAGTGATCAGAGGGGACAGTTTTCCATCAGAGAATAGGTGGCCACCAATCAAGGATGCTTCAGTAGTGGATTTCCTGAATCAGCATGGCATTGGATTAGATGGTCAACATAGGAATCTGTCACATACAAAGTCCAAACCATTGGTCCATATTGTCTGCCCTGACTGGCAGCATCTATCCAAGGGTTAAGATGGTGGACCTTCTTAATCCCACCAGGAGATGCCAGAGATTCAATCTGGGATCTTCTGCTGCAGCCCATCCCATGATCTTTGAGGTCCCCTACAACCGCATAATCCAAGGCATAATCCCTCCTCGGGGAAAAGCCCCCAAGAGCCGCACACACACTCCGCACGCTCTTTAAAGGGAGCGCGGCTCTTGGGGGAGCCTTAGCCATGCACAGCCTCTCCTGGGCAGGGGATGAAGGCTCCCCTTGCCCGGGAGAGGCTGCGCACAGCTATCCCATAAGCCAGGACAGCCAGGGGGCAGTATTTTTTTGTTTTGTTTTGTTTTCCTCTTCCAAAAACTAGGTGCATCTTATGGTCTGGTGTGCCTTATAGAGCGAAAAATACGGTAGTCTGTGGCCTGATTCTTAAGAGCCCCAGTCTGCACAGGTTCTCCTGCAACAAGCACCAGCTGGGCCGAGTCAGGGGCCTGAGTCTGCCCTGGCTCCAGATGCGGGGATTACCTTGTTGCCTTCAGTTGGGCCATCACTTACAGCTGCTCTACTACTGGTTGGGTCAGAGGAGGCTGAGGTGGTCTCTGGGTCTAGTAACCCACCAACGTCTCCCGAGCTGCAGAGACTCAGGTCTGAGAGAAGGAGAGACCTGAGTACTCACAGGAGGAGTGCTTGCCTTCGGGCAAGACAGGGAGGTGAGTCGCCGGGGGATCAGGACTGGTCGTTACCTGACAAAGATAAAAGGCTGTCGGACCCCGCCCCAGGCTGCGGGAGCAATGCTGCTGTTTGCCAGAACCTGCCTGTGATCCTGTGCTTGACCTTGCCTAGTTTCCTGCCTTGTGTCCTGCCTTGGCCCTGTCGGACTGACTCCTCACGGAACCCTTGGATTCAGGACTGGACCTGGACTGCGTTACTCGGGTTACCCCTGGGCCCAGCATACCTTGGCAGGCATGCAGTCAGGGCCGGCCAACCCAAGAGGCAAGGTGAGGCAATGACCTTGGGTGGCAGGATTCACAGAGCAGCATCCCCAGCGCTGCTGCTGCTACAATGGCAGCCATTGCTCCAGCACACTTCTCAGCAATCCCATCTCCCAATGGTGCATAGGAAGCCCTGCTGATCTCCTTCCACCCCTAGGGAGGAAATGGAGGAGTCTGGGCTCTCCTGGGCTCTACCTGGCCTGATTGAGAGTGGTCCCCTCCTCACCTGCCTTCGAGTCCCACTTCAACCATCAAGTAAGGTTGATTTGATTCGACCAGAAGGCAGCCTTGATTCGACCACACTGCAGCAGATCTCGAGTTTTATCACCTCACTGCCCTCATGTCACAGGCAAAGTACCAACAACTGTATCGCTGGTTTGGATATATATGGTCGGAATGGGATTTTGCCAAGGCAAGCATATAAAAATGGAAAATCCATTCTGAAGGGCTGCCCATTGCTTTTCCCTAAACGGCCGAAATGGCAGAAACAAGCAAAATGTTCGGGAGAGTTATCATTGGAAATGAAATGCAATGAGGCACTTTGTGCTGCAGAATGCAGACTTCGGACCTTGATTGATAGGAGTTTCCTGGCTATTAAGCGCTGATTTGCAGGATGGGATATTTCTCAGGAAAGGAGAATGTATTGCCGAAGATATAGGCATTCAGCAATTAAGAATGTGCCAAATCATTTGCTAGCAACTCAGGGGCAAGGACGACAGGGCTACAGGCCCATCTAAAAAAGCTGTAGAAGTAGCTGACAAAACCTCTCTGCATTCAGGATGGGTGCTTCATTGACTACTTGATGGCCCACATATATACGTATACATATATATGTACGTCAGGGATGCACATTTCTGTTTTGTCCTTCATCTCTGCCCACCGAGAGTGATCAGGCTAGGAAGGGTGATCTTCTCAGCTTAGCCTTCTCCCTGGTGTGCTAGTTATCTACATGCAGGAAGTCCTTACACAAAAAGCATTCAGAATTACAATTTCATACTGTAAAGATCCTAGCTCTTCCTTCTTACAGTGTGTAAACTCCAATCAACCTATGTGAGATAAAAAAAGCCACACATTATATGTTTGAATGCTCTTTCGTGCATGGGCCCTGCCTGCAGAAAGCTAGCTGTTCAAGGAGAAGGCGTTTATTCATCCTAGCTCTCACCATGACATGCTAGCTGTTCAAAGATACAGGGCATTTTTACACTGGGGAAGCTTTCAAACATGTAGTCTCCTGCCTGCATTCAGAAGCCTAAGAAGCTTGCTCCATATGTTTTTATTAAGGGTCATGAACTTAAAAAAATAATACACACCAGTTCACTCACTGTGTTGAACCTTTGAAATTCTGATGGTAAGAACTGTTTGACAGTGGAACGGTCTCCCTCTCCTTCCTTGTAAGCTTTTAAGCAGAAATTGGATGGCCATCTGTCATGAATGCTTTAGTTGAGATGTCTGCATTGCAGGGGGGTTGGACTAGATGACCATTGGGTCCCTTCCAACTCTACAATTCTGTGATTCTATATATATAACAAATGGATGTTTGTTATATAGGTAACGGTAAAGGGACCCCTGACCAGTCACGGACAACTCTGGGGTTGCGGTGCTCATCTCGTTTTTTGGGCCGAGGGAGCCAGCGTACAGCTTCCGGGTCATGTGGCCAGCATGACTAAGCCGCTTCTGGCGAAACAGAGCAGTGCACGGAAACACTGTTTACCTTCTCGCAAGAGCGGTACCTATTTATCTACTTGCACTTTGACGTGCTTTTGAACTGCTAGGTTGGCAGGAGCTGGGACCAAGCAACAGGAGCTCACCCCGTGGCGGGGATTCGAACCGCCGACCTTCTGATCGGCAAGCCCTAGGCTCTGTGGGTTTAACCCACAGTGCCACCCACATCCCATGTTTGTTATATACAGACCTTGTATTTAAATATGCAGACCTGAACTCTTAAGGTTGGAAAACTTAGAAACAAAGCATAACTGAACTGGACAGCGACACCCATCCCTATGTGTAAGTCAGGCTTACTGTGTCCCTACCAGATCAACTTCCTAGCAATGCATGTCTCCATTGTAACAAATTGTCCTATTGTCCAAAGTTTGCAGGCAGAGCACCTGCTCATTAATGGAACTAGCCATCAAGGGTTCCAACAGAGAAGGCAGAGGCTTTGATGGCTGCGCTACAAGGATGCTTCCCATCTCAAAATGTCTCTTTGAAAAAAATAGACAGGTAGGGTTCCCTGCCTACCCCCCAGCCCGCCCTGCTGAAGGAACCTCTCAGGGAAATTGGCAGGTAGTTCTTTTTGAAGGGGAAAGGAGGGAAGGCTACACCTCCCGATGTATATTTATCTTGCTGTGACGTGACATCTCATTATCGTCTCCACCACTATGCTCTGCAGTTGAGTGGACACCCTTCTTGGTGATGAATGCTGATTGTCTCGAAGAAGGTTGCAGTTTCAAGCTGGCCTTGCTTGGTTCAGCGAAACACCCTTTGCATTTTCCATCTGGAAAGCAACACACGGGACCCTCTGCGGAGCAGCGTGAATAAACTCCTGGTGAAATGTAACATGAGATCCAAAGACTCAGGGACAGAATGAGAGCACTCTCAAGCCTGTGGCCAAATGCATCGCGCTTCCGGGTGGTCTGAGCATTCGTCCTAACTCGTTTCCAAGGAGGCGAAAAAATGTTGGCTATTTGGTGAGCATTCATGCTGCCTCATTTGCGGGGAAGATGGAGGGCGTTGCATCAAAGCAAATGTTCTCCTTCCTGTGTGTTTCCCCCATCACTTTCCCTCTCTCTCTCTCTCTCTCTCTCTCTCTCTCTCTCTCTCCCCCCCCCCTCTCTCTCACACACACAATCTTTGGAGGAAGAGGGTTTCTTGTGCAAGAGTTCCCATGCAGCTGTTGTTGTGCAACCTCAACTTGCCAGAACGTGAATGAATATGAAAAGAGTGACACTTTGAAACTGCACACCACTCCATCCTCAATCCCTGCAAGCAGGAAACATTGTCGTAGTTCAAGGATGCCTTCCAGCTAGCTTGTCAGGCGTGTGTGCAGGAGCCAGGCCCTGTGACCAATAGGACTCTGCAGGACTGGGGCCTTCCTAAGTTTGTTCTGAAGAGGCAAGGTGTGGCCACACAGGTGAGGCCGATTGGTAACTCACAGCACCTGGTGGCAAGAGCCGGGAAGGGATATAAGGTCAGCATTTTTCCCTTCGGCTCTTGGCCACAGCAACACGTTCCCTGCCTTGCTGTGTTTAACTCCTTGATTCTCGATCCTCGGACCCTTGACTTTATGACTCCTTGCTTCCTGACCCCCAGACCCTTGGCTTCTTGACTCCTGGCTCTCTGACCCTCGGACTCTTGGCTTTCTGACTCCTGGCTTCTGGACTCCCGTTTGCAGAATTGTTGTTGTTTAGTCGTTTAGTCATGTCCGACTTTTCATGACCCCATGGACCAGAGCACGCCAGGCACTCCTGTCTTCCACTGCCTCCCGCAATTTGGTCAGACTCATGTTTGTAGCTTTGAAGACACTATCCAACCATCGTTTGCAGAATAGCTACTCTCAAATTTAATTAAATTGTGAATCTGAGGCTCCAATACTTTGGCCACCTCATGAGAAGAGAAGACTCCCTGGAAAAGACCCTGATATTGGGAAAGATGGAGGGCACAAGGAGAAGGAGACTGAGGACAAGATGGCTGGATAGTGTTCTAGAAGCTACCAACATGAGTTTGACCAAACTGCGGGAGGCAGTGGAAGACAGGAGTGCCTGGCGTGCTCTGGTCCATGGGGTCATGAAGAGTCGGACACGACTACACGACTAAACAACAACAAACTTTCTCAGGACCTGAGTGTTTGGATCAAAGCACAGCTCCTCTGGTTCAGGAAGGCTGTGGCTATTAGTCTATTCTTAAACCACTTGTGGATTTTGCATGCCCAGCAAATGCATGCACAGCATTGATTTTGCTCATGTTCGCCTATTGCTGTGGACATGTTTGCTTTTCAGTCTCATTTCTCAGCCTGCAATGCTTGACAAGTGAAAGATGCTATGTGCCTCGGAATTTAGTGGGCCAAATTCTTCTTCTCCCAGGGATAAGGCAAGCATACGATAAGCAGAACAAGACCTCCAGACATAAAAATGAGTCACAAAATTAGCACAGGGCTGCCATTCTGTTTTTTCCCTTCCTCAAACTCGCAGGAATCCTGCCATTTCAAAACTCACTGTTAACTACTGAACTCTTCTTATGAACAGCACTAATTCATGCTGTCTCTACTGCGAAACAGTAAATTAAAAACCGAGTCAAATAAGGCTTTCTAACGGGCTTAATTGGTTATTGGATTCAGCTGAAAGCATAGGAAGAAGCAGCTCGCTCGCTAGGAAGAAGCTGACATAAATTACAAACCCTCCAGAGCTCAGGAGAGAGAGATCATTAGGGGAAGTGTGTGGAGGGGTGCAGCAGATAAGGAAATGTTCGTGTCGGGAAGACTTAAGACTGGAATCCAGGAAGGTTGCTGCAGTAACCTTCTCTGTTTATAAAAGCCAAATGTCAGCATTCCAAGCTGCTCTCATGGCATCCCATCATCCTCTAGCATAGTGCTCTCCAGGTCAGTGGCATAGCATGGTTTGCCAGAGCCTGTGGCCATGTGAGGTGGGGGGTCTGCTGGATCCTAACCCACTCTTCTTGGTGGATTGTGGTATAGTATTGGTCCCTAAGAGGCTGAACTGACGACAGGGATATGCTGATGGAGGGGTTGAGCTATGTGGACAGAGGCTGTTCCAATTCTCAGCGGCTCCCACTGGAAATGGAGATGACTGCTTTAACCAATGCAAATCCAGTGGAGTTTTTACAATGAAAGGGTGTGTGTGTGTGTGATGACTTTGGAGAAAATTAGTTGATATCAGAAAATTACCGTATTTTCCAGTGTATAAGACGACTTTTTAACCCAGGAAAGTCTTCTCAAAAGTTGCGGGTCGTCTTATACGTCAGGTATGGTTGTGGCGACTTGGAGGAGCCACCTGTTGGGAAGGAGGATAGGGAGCCGGTGAGCGCAGCCCGTCGCTTTGCTGGACGGCTGATCGGGGCTCACTTGCCTCGGGCTGCTGCTGCTGCTGCTGCGACAGCAGAGGTGGCGGAGGGGTGTGCGCTCTGCCCCTGGTGGCGCTTGGTGGGCGGCGCTTGGTGGCCTTTAGGTTGGGGGGCTCCGGCCTGTGCCTGCTCCTTGCCTCGCTGAGGGTCTGGCAGCTCTGGGCCCGTCTCCCTCGCTCCAAGGAGCGGCGAGCAAAGTGGCGTCGGGAGCGGGAGCTGGTGCTCGGGGCCTGCACTGTCCACGGTCTGTGGCGGGCCTTGAAGGCACATGACTTTTCTTGTTGCACGGTCTCACTGCCTCAGACCAAACCACAAACATGACAAGAGGGGCACAGAGTGTACGGGGAGCCCGCCGGGGGTGCCGCCAGCCCTGGCACCGTGTGGGTTGGCGGCAGCAGCCGGCCAGTCCCTGCCCCCTCCTCTCTGCCCCCACCCCACAAGGAGGACCAGAAACGGGAGCCGGGGGGGGGGTTCGAGGCTTGACTTTCATTTCCCAGCTGACAGATGTCGTTCTGCCGGCCGCCTTCCTTTCTCTCCCCACACCCCCTGCAACTTCCCCTCCCGTCCCGTCTGAAGAGACACCCCACAACACCAAAACAGCCACAAACACCTTCGCCACCTCTTGCCCAGCATCGTGGGGCACTGCTCCAAGGGGCTGGCATCCGCCAAGGATGGAGGAGGGATGGATGAGGCAAGCGGGGCTTTGAAGTCTTCCCTCCCTTCCATCCTCCCCTCCCCCCCATCCTCCTGCGAGGCCCCCCATGCCCCAGCTGTGGTGTGCGCACAGGGATGAAAAGACTGGCTGCCTCTAGTTGGCTGCAGCCGGGGGTAGTCTTATACGGTGAGTATATCCCAAATTCTATATTTTAGCTGGAAAAGTTGGGGGTCGTCTTATATGCCCAGTCATCTTATACCCCGGAAAATATGGTAGTTTATTTCTACTGAAGTCATATTAGAGGAATGGAAGTCTCTCTCCAAAAACCCTTTGAGTTTATTAGTTCTCCATATTAGGTACAAATTCAAGGCATACCCAGAGTGTATATGGTCAGAAACCTAATAAATAGGTAACGAGACTGTTGTTTGTATTAGAGGCTATATGGTTCAGCGCTCTTGTTGAAACGGCTGTAATAAGCAATGCATTAAATCTGGCCAACAGCCTTCCTAAATTCCCACTTCTGCAATCCCAGCTATTGAGGGCACTGACCCTGACCTTTTTTATCCCATGACTGATGTTTGCCTCCAACTCCGAGTAATTCTATACTCAGAATTTGAACACTGACAAATAAGCCAGTTTTTGTGCTTTTCTCACAACCGAATGCCTCCTATTTAGGTCGAAGGGAAAATCCACAGCCTAGCTTCACAGGATCTTTAAAAGAAAATTTTATTTAAAGAAAAGGCTAACACCACATGCCAACCCCCACCGAAATCTGCACCTATGGTAGGGTTGAGAGATTTCAAAAAAGTGAAGAGTTGCTCTCTCTTTTTCGGCCAAAGGTTGTTGTTTTGTTTTGTTTTTGCAAAATCTCCAAAAAAATTTGACACTATTTCCGATGGATGAATCCTGGATATGTCCAGTTAAACCCAGATGTATGGCAGCCCTAATCTATAGTAAGTTGACATAGTAAGTCTGGAGTCTGAGCAATCAGGAAAATAGGAGGCAGGGACAACATGAAATATGTTCTAAGAAGCACCATGATATAAGCTGATGTGAATTTTAATCTGTTTTAGCATCGTAATTTCTTGTGTGTTTTAATGTATTGTAAATCCTTCCTGGTGTTATGGTTATATCTTTTTATAAACTACATTGAGGTTTTTTTATATAATAATAATAATAAGTGGTGCATAAATGTTATGAAATAAATAAAGAGAAAATACGTTGATATTGTTATTCTAAAGCAGCAATGCTGCAGCAAGCAAAGGCTCTAGCAGCTCAGTCTGCTGCTTGTGGCTGGAAAGCCAAACAGGAAGTATGTGACTGTTGCCATGAAAATGAAGGGGCAGTCCATTCTCCTTATTGAGCACAGGATGTGAGCTCAGGATGTGTCATATGACCTGTACAGGATGTACATGAGTGGAGTTTGGAGTTTCTCTCTGTTTGTTGAAGAGAGCAGACATCTTTTACTGTATGACTGCTAAAGACAGGAATAAAAGCATGTAGTTACATTTCTGTCTGTGTCTGATTCCCCTCCCTGGGGATATGCAGGGAGCAGGGAGGAGGAGAAGCAGTTGGTGTGTTTTTCTCACAGCCTGAGGAAAATCGCCGGAATGGACCTCGTATGTTTTTCCTGCCGGGAGTCGCCGGAGGGAGGTCAAAGGAATTCAGCCGGTGCCCGAACTGATAGGCACATACCTCTGACCGGGCTAGAATTCCAACAGTGGTATCAGAGCTGATGGTTTCTACAATCCATGGAAGTCTGCAGAATGAGTGGCAGAGCTGCTGTATTCATTGCTCCATGGAGGCCTGAGGTGAGAAAGCTGTTTCTCTGCAGCCAGAAGCTGACCAGAGGAAGCTGAAAGCCAAGCTACGGAGCCCAGGTATGAGATTTTCGGGCTTGGAAGTGTGAATGCAGGTTGATTCATTCTCTGCTTCAAGGGAGCAAGGTTTGGGAAAAACAGCTCCGAGAGAGAAGAGCTCTGCATTCCAAAAATTCCTGTGGTTAATCCTGTCCAAGGGAAGGAATGCTGTTGCTTAGCAACGAAGGCCAGTTTCACGAGAGGGCTGGAAGTCAGGCTTTGCCTCAGAGAGGCAAAAACAGCCTATGTTTTGACTTAGGCCCAAAGGAACTGTTGGAAAGGGACTTTCCAAAGCGGCCAGTGTTATAGCTGCCAGGTGCACAGAGTGTAAACAAGCCAGCTTTTGGATTTTAGAGGCTTGTGTTTGAGAGTTAAGGCAACGGACTCAAAATGGATGCCAAGAAGGTGGGAGGCCTGCCTTCTCCAGACCTCCTGACCAGTGACAATTATGCATCTTGGTCTATTAAGATGAAGGCCTTGCTGCAGAATCAGAGACTGTTTGGGGTGATTGAGAACCCCATCCCTGCAGCACCAACACGTGCTTGGGAGTCACAGGATGTGAAGGCCAGAACTGCTATAATTCTGTGCGTGTCAGACTCGCAGCTTATTCATATACAAGATTTACAGCACGCGAAAGATGTTTGGGACACGCTGAGAAGGACACATCAGAGAGATGCAGGTTCTTCAGCGTTGCTGTATTTTGAGAAGCTGACCAACCTGAGGCTTGCGCCTGATGGAGATGTTCAAGCGCACCTGACGGAAATGAAATTTCTGCGTCAACAGATGGTGGAACGCAATTTCCGTCTGCAGGAAGAAGTGTTTTGCTTCATGGTGATCAACAGTCTGAATCGGACTTACAAAACAGTTGCCAGTCAGCTGGGGTCTCTCCCAGCAGCTGATCTAACGTTGGACAGGGTCTTTGCCGTCGTTCTGAATGAACATGACAGACTTGCCGCCCTGGAAGTCAAGGACAGGGGGAGACATGAACGGAGTTCTGACACCCCCACTGCTGTTGCTACTGGAGAAAACGCTGTAGCTTTGAACGTTGTCCGATGCTACAATTGTGACCAAACTGGGCATCTTCAGCGGTACTGCAAGAAGCCACGTCAGAACAAAGGAGCCAAGGGAAGCTCCACAAAGTCTGAGGCGTCAGACAAAGGTCACACCAAGCCAAAGGCAAAGACTGCAAAGGCTTTGATGTCGCTAAAAGCCACACCAGAAGTGGGGAATTCTTTCGTTTTGGACACGGGAGCGACAGTTCACATGACAGGACACAGAGGACTATTTTTTACGTTTAAGAAGCAAAGCTTCGCTGTACAACAGGCCAACGGTCAAGAGCTGGAAGCCACCGGAATTGGGACTGTGTATCTTGAAAGTCTGAACTTGACTATAAACAATGTATATTTGGTTCCAGAGTTGAAGTACAATCTGCTCAGCGTTTCGCAGATTGCCAAGAAGGGACTAAAACTGTCCTATGATGATCAACACTGCGAGATCTACAAAGATGGAGAGTTGTATCTTTCTGCCAAAGAGAAAGATGGACTGTATTTATTGACATTTGATCAAAGTGATTACATGGAATGTAATTCTTGTGATTCTAACATGAACTCTTTTGCAGGTGTAGCCAAGAAGAACGCCAAGCAGGTCACCTCGAGGGTCGACAAGGCATTTCAGCGGGTGTATGCTGATGTGATTGGTCTTTTAGCACCATCTAGAGGCAATGCAAAGTATTACCTAATATGTGTTGATTCTTTTACAGGTTTTGTCTGGATTTATCTTTTGGAGAGACCGAAAGAAGCCTTAAAGAGGTTTAAAGAGTTTTGTGACAAGGTCAAAAATATGCATGATGCTGACATAGATTGTCTTTGCACAGATGAGAAGCCAATTTTTCTTTTACAGGGTTTCCAGAGGTTCCTGAAGAAGAAAGGTATAAGACACAAAATTGCAGCTTCCGAAGAAGCTTGGAACAGATGTGTCTGTGTTAGGGTGAACAAAGAATTGCAAAAGGGAATGGAAGCGCAATTGCTTAGTTCACATCTGTCACATGAGTACTGGGCTGAGTCGCTAATGTCATTTTGTTATACGTGGTTGAGAAAGTTTTCAAAAGAGTTGGGAAGTTCTCCTTTTGAGAAACTGTTCCACAGAAAACCTGTTGCCCATTTCAAGGTTTTTGGGTCTCATGTGAGGACAGAAGCTCCAGGTGGAGTAAAGAATGCCAGAGGCATTTTTGTGGGTTATGAAAAGGGTCTCTACAGAGTAATTTTGTCTGAATCTGGAAAGGTGATTCTCACAAAATTTCTAGAGAGTGCTCCTGAACAGGAGAGAGTGATTGTTCACACATTTCCCACAGGAAGTGATGATGATTCTGATGATGATGATGATGTTGATTTTATTGAGTTCAGTAGTACTGATGATGACAGCGATAGCTCAGACAGCTCAGTTGTCACAGTCATTGAGAGGAAATCTCACATAATGACTAGACCCTCAGAAGAGGAGGATGAACCACTGTTTACAATTGGTACTGGTTCTCCAAAGAGTCCAAAGGTTGAACCAGAAAGCAAAGAAGAGCAGCACCTCTTACGTAGGTCTGAGAGAGCAACGAAGGGTGTACCACCCAAGAGGTATTCACAAGAGTTTGCTAACTTAGCTGTTGCTGTTGTAAACGACCAAGGTCAAATTGAAGCTGTGTCTGAGTCAGAGACAAAGGCACAACAGAGAGTTGTTAACCAAGGTAATGCAGAAGCACTCATTCCTTGGAAGTCACACAACCAGAGAGGTACATTGGTGAAACCAATGGCGGGTAGTTCCAAGGGTGGAACTGAAACAACAGGGGAATGTTATAAGTATAACAACTGTTTGTTTTCTTCTCTGGATGACGCTTTGCTCGCAGCACGCATTGATACTTTAGGGGGAGTATGTTATTCTAAAGCAGCAATGCTGCAGCAAGCAAAGGCTCTAGCAGCTCAGTCTGCTGCTTGTGGCTGGAAAGCCAAACAGGAAGTATGTGACTGTTGCCATGAAAACGAAGGGGCAGTCCATTCTCCTTATTGAGCACAGGATGTGAGCTCAGGATGTGTCATATGACCTGTACAGGATGTACATGGGTGGAGTTTGGAGTTTCTCTCTGTTTGTTGAAGAGAGCAGACATCTTTTACTGTATGACTGCTAAAGACAGGAATAAAAGCATGTAGTTACATTTCTGTCTGTGTCTGATTCCCCTCCCTGGGGATATGCAGGGAGCAGGGAGGAGGAGAAGCAGTTGGTGTGTTTTTCTCACAGCCTGAGGAAAATCGCCGGAACGGACTCGTATGTTTTTCCTGCCGGGAGTCGCCGGAGGGAGGTCAAAGGAATTCAGCCGGTGCCTGAACTGATAGGCACATACCTCTGACCGGGCTAGAATTCCAACAGATATTTCCCATTCAAGCATAATTCCTGAGGGAGGCTAGAGTTTCCTGTTCCATCTGAAGCAGAAAACTGTGTTTGTGAGGTTGGAACAAGCCAGGGTCTGAAACCACAGTTTGACGTTACTATAATATTCAGTACTGCTAACCACAGTTTCCACTTCATGTGCACCAGTAAAATGTGGTTTGATTAATGGGCAGATCTGTCTATTTCTTATCTGTGTGACTGTCCCATAGATAGATAGATAAACTTTATTCGCATTAGCCAACGACCATAGCAACAAAAAACAAGCAATGTATACAATTAAAAAGATAACAATGGGTAAAAAGGACAATCAAATGACCAAGATTATCATTCAGATAGTAGCCCTTAATCTCATTGCACCCTCGACTGTCCCATATTTTACACCCAATGCCATTCCTTTCCATTTAAATAGAGAGAGCCAGTGTGGTGTAGTGGTTAAGAGCGGTGGACTCGTAATCTGGGGAACCAGGTTTGCTTCCCCACTCCTCCACATGCAGCTGCTGGGTGACCTTGGGCCAGTCACACTTCTCTGAAGTCTCTCAGCCCCACTCACCTCACAGAGTTTTTGTTGTGGGGGAGGAAGGGAAAGGAGAATGTTAGCTGCTTTGAGACTCCTTCGGGTAGTGATAAAGCGGGATATCAAATCCCAAACTCCTCTTCTTCTTAAATACATATTTAAATATATACTTTAATACATTTACACTTCCAATCATAATGTTTAGATATGTGCAAAATTCTGGTCTGCACATTGGAGTGAGATGTGCAAATCAGGTCCTTTTGCATAGGAATTTGCAAATGACAAATTCTTCAAGCGTCCCCAGAATCACTCTAAGACAGGCGCTGTGCTTTTAACAGCTTTTGTGAATGATAGCCAAAATACAAAAAGTCAGGGTCCCTCTCAGGGTGGAATTACTGTAATGCAGATTCTATGCCTCATGTAAAAAGCACTTAAACCATAACGGACCTAAATAGCCAAGGAGTGATTCTCTGGAACATCCTTCCCAGAGTTATCCCAACTTGGATGAGCCCCCAACATCTCAGATGCTTATAGAAAATCACTGAAGCTCTTCAGGCTGCAGAGCTTGTCTGTCTTGAAACACATCCAGTATTTTCTTGCATCCAGCTGGGTCAGGCATCTTTGCCAGGAAAAAAAAATCCCCCTTCATTTGTTTAATTTCAGGCACTACTCCATCTGAACCAGGCTATGAAGTGAAAGTTCAGAAAGTAAGCAAGACACTCAAGGGCCAAAATGTCCATATGTCGAAAGCTGGCTTCACTTTAGCCCCGTTGTTTGCATATGAGATCATCTGCAAATCTAGCTTCCCCAAAGCTGATTTCGATGTCAATTAGAAAAGTCTGCTTTTCTTTCTTCTGCACTGACTTGCCTCTTCCTCGTATTTAAATTCTGCATGGCTGGGCAGCAGCTTGAATAACTTCGCTCCATCCCTCTAGTCATTCATTTCCAGCACCCTTCCAACAACACATGCTGGCCACATGACCCAGAAAGCTGTCTGTAGGCAAACACCAGCTCCCTCAGCCTGAAATCGAGATGAGTGCTGAACCCAATGGTTGCCTTTGACTGGACTTAACCGTCCAGGGGTCCTTTACCTTTTCACTCCCATTTATCTCCTCCAGCATATTCCAGACACTGTGTGTCACTCCCAGTAGTAGTATAGTCCTAAAAATGGGTTGGAATCACAAGGCAAACACAATTTACTTTGAAATAAATACCAGCTTTTGAATGCAAAATAAAAAGTACCCACCATATGGTCTCAGTCGTTCCTCCTCTTGTCATCTCCACCTTGTTGTTGTTTAGTGTCCGACTCTTTGTGACCTCATGGACCAGAGCACGCCAGGCACTCCTGTCTTCCACTGCCTCCCGCAGTTTGGTCATACTCATGCTGGTAGCTTTGAGAACACTGTCCAACAATCTCGTCCTCTGTCGTCCCCTTCTCCTTGTGCCCTCCATCTTTCCCAACATCAGGGTCTTTTCCAGGGAGTCTTCTCTTCTCATGAGGTGGCCAAAGTATTGGAGCCTCAGCTTCAGGATCTGTCCTTCCAGTGAGCACTCAGGGCTTAATTTCCTTAAGAATGGAGAGGTTTGATCTTCTTGCAGTCCATGGGACTCTCTAGAGTCTCCTCTAGCATCATAATTCAAAAGCATCAATTCTTTGGCGATCAGCCTTCTTTATGGTCCAGCTCTCACTTCCATGCATCACTACTGGAAAAACCATAGCTTTAACTGTATGGACCTTTGTCGGCAAGGTGATGTCTTTGATTTTTAAGATGCTGTCTAGGTTTGTCATTTCTTTTCTCCCAAGAAGATTCCTATAATGTGTCTGATGTGTGGTTGCTCTTGAAGACGGTATGGAAACTTCACCTGGTCCTGAAAGGTGGATGGAGCAACAGATGGGATCTAAATTTTGTACAATAGATTACATTCCACTCACACAAAATCTGATGATTCAAATGGATTACAAATTTTGAGGTGAATCAGCACTCCTGCGGAGAGTTTTGGGGAATGTGGGGTCTCTGGAAAGTGGCACAAGTCAATGCAGGGACCCTTGAAGTATCTCAGTGATTCAGACATCAAAAAAGGGCTGCAGACAAGTGTCTGCCAAAAGCTAAAGTATTGTCTGTAAACTTAGCGTAAGGACACCATAGCAAGCTGGGTTGATGGAGGAAGAGAGAAAATAAACCAAATTGGGGAGAAGGTTTGAACGTAGAGCTTCATTGTGACTGCCAGCTTTTGCGTTTTTATTAGTGGGAATAGTTTTACCAGTGGTCTCCAGTCTCCATGCTTTGGGGGAGAGATTAGCTTGGCAAGAGTGAAATTTAGATGCCTAAACTTAAGGAAAATGCCATGACGGGGGGAGAGAAGTTGTAAAGGGACAGCTACATCTTTGGCTGAGCTGAGGTTGGGATCTTAACGATACCTAAGCCTGGTTGAGCTTGGAATCAGCTGGCTGATCTGCACCCCAAGCTGTTCATCCCAGCTGATCTTGCTCATCCCAGAAGATTCCTTAGCTGCAACTCAGCTTCCTCGGAGCTATTGTTCTCAGCTTCTTCTCTAAGTCCACCTTCTCCAGAGAGCAAGAAAGAGAAAATGCCAAGTTTCACAAATGCATGGATTTCAGAGCTTTTACTTTAGCGCAACACATTTAGCACATCACAGCATTCTTTCCCATATAAGTCATTGCTGGAGCCCCTTATCTCAAATTCAGATAAGGCAGCCTGGGGAGAGAAAAGCCAGGAATGAGGAACATGGGCAAATTCTGTCTTCCGTGCTCATGTTTTCAAATCCTTATTTTACCCAGGCCTGAGATTGCTTCCAGCCTTAGATGTTTCTGAGGGTCATAAAAACAAACATAATCCACTATCTTTGGACGCCGTGATGCAGGTGGTTTTATTTTTATGTATATGTTTACAGAACATGGATTTATAGCCCTAAAGTCCATAAACTGCTAGGTTTAATGAAAATGTAACACACACTAGGGACTCCATTCCCTGTTGCCTTGAGCTACGCGTTAGTCATTTAATAGTCTGCCTAAAGGGGACGTAAAAACTTTACAGTTGTGCTTCAATATGCTGTGCTCTGGGTGCATTTTCCACAGCTCTCAGAAAAGTGGTTGACAGAAGGTACATTCGCATCTACTGGCAGATCCCGGGATAGGACTGCAAGAGTAACTGACTTCTAATTGTTTAACAATAACAAGAGACTTCTAATTTCTTCTTTCAGGTTAGGCTGTTAGGCCAACTGATGCTCTGTAGTAACTCAGGTGCAGATTTGTACCCATAGATTGTTATGGGTTTGTGGGGTGTGAGGCACCCTTAATTTCTGGGTCCCCAAAAAGTTAGAATTAATCAAGGTTTGGGGAGTTAAACTGTGCCAAACTTAAATCAATGGATTAAGCTTCTGTTAACAAGCCAAGCCAGCCTGATGATAGTGAGATTAGTGTGGGTTGTTAGGGGGACAAAGGCCAAGTTATGACCCATCAAAAAGGCCATCACGTGGAAGGGGTGGGCCTTCTCCTCAAATTGTGTGTTAGTGGGCAAAGACAGGAAGGGTTTAAACTGAAATTGAAATACTTTATTGTCACTTGTAAACTTGTATACAGTGAGATTACACGAGCACCCCCCCCACTCAGCTCTCTTAGTCTTAATTCCCCTCGTTTACTGACACACACACACCAAACCCGAAAGTCAGTTGCCCTGTTGTTATCTTTTCATTCAGCAGCCTAACAGCCCATGGACAGAAGCTGTTCTTTACCCTGTTGGTGCGACTAATCGTGCTTCTATATCTTCTGCCTGAGGGTAGGAGATCAAGAAAGTGCCGGCCAGGGTGTGAATGATCCCTGACAATTTTCCTCACTCTTCTGTGGCAACGTTCTTCCTCTATTTCATCCAGTGGATTCACGGGACAGCCCATAATATCTTGTGCTGTATTCACCACCCTCTGTAGGCACTTCCTATCAGATGATGTCAAACCAGCGTACCACACCGTGATGCCGTATGAAAGGACACTTTCTATTGTTGACCACTAGAAAGACATCATCAAATGTTGATTGACATCGTTCTTCCCCAATACTCTGAGGAGATGGAGTCTGTTGGGCTTTCTTAACCTCCTGGCTTGTATTTATTTTCCAAATAAGGTCTTCACTGAGATAAACTCCTAGGAATTTCAAGCAGGGGTCAGCAACCTTTTTCAGCTGTGGGCCGGTCCACCGTCCCTCAGACCATGTGGTGGGCCAGACTATATTTTGGAAAAAAAAAATATGAACGAATTTCTATGCCCCACAAATAACCCAGAGGTGCATTTTAAATAAAAGGACACAATTCTACTCATGTAAAAACACGCTGATTCCCGGACCGTCCGCAGGCTGGATTGAGAAGGCGATTGGGCCACATCCAGGCCCTGGGCCTTAGGGTGCCCACCCCTGGTTTAAATTGTGTAAGATCTCAGTTTGGATGATGTAAGACAGGGAACTTGTTTGGGACTGTGAGCAGCGACAAGCAAACAGGATGCTAGTGAAGATAACTCGTTATTCAAAGAATCCAGCACAGGCCTAGTGTTCACAACACCTTTTCCCATTAGTTCTTGCTCCAATGAGGCAACTGTGAGGACTGAAGGTCCCTACCTTCCCATCACTCTCTAAGGCTCCTTCCTCAGTTCCTTGCCTAACAGCCTGAGTGTCCTTTATCTTGTCTCTCATTGCTCCACCCTCTCCTTTCCTCTCCATGTTCTGGGAGACCAGGGAGGAGGAGAGCTGGTCACAGAAGGAGGGGGAGACTCCCTGGCTTCTTCAGCAGTCTCCCTGATCTCTGCCTCTTGACTCCCATCCTCTCCAGCCTCCACTTCTGCCTTTGATTCTGGACTCCTCTCTGCCACAGCCCCTTCCAGCTCACCAAACCCTGTTACTTCTTCAGCTACCAAACCCCCTCCTCCCAGTCTGCTCCTTCTCTCTCTGACCACTCATCGTTGTCCCACCACCAATCCTGTGGCTCTGAACCTTCTTCCCTTCAGGGTTCCCTTAGGGGTTCTGCAGCCTCCCACTACTCCTTAGCATCCAGCTAGCTCATGACATCACATGACCTGGCAACCCAGTGCAGAGCACTATCATAAAGGCTTGTTTTCCCTCTGCCAGACTTAGGCAGAACTGCTGCTGAATGGGGTTTGGAACTGGTGTAAATTTACACCAGCTCTTTGTGCACAGGATTGCTCCATTAGACAACTGAACAACAATGCAAGGAACTTGGGGGTTCACACCCCTGATCTACACAGCTTTCTGTTTTGTGCCTTCATTCTGAATCTAGACCCATGCCAGCTGCAGCTGAGCCATCTTCGCAAACATCTTCTGATGTAAGAGCAGTCGTCCCCTGACAACAGCAGCAAGGAATCCTAGTCCAGGAGCTCAAGCCCATACATTAGTTTATTGAAATTGCATCTTTGAATATTGCCATGGAAATGCTGTTCTGTAGTGGTGAGGAATTCTCAGCTGATGTTCCTTTAGCTGATGATTTATCTCAATCACAAGTCGACTCTTTTATTTTCTAAAAAGGCAGGTTATAAATTCAGTATACCAACAACTCGTACTTATGTTCATTCACACTAACAGAAAGTTAAAAGGCTCTCTTAAATCACATCTTACTCTGTCTGTTGCGATGTCATTGTTAGCAGTTATGATTCAGTAGGGGAAGACCCTGCCCAAACGTGTGTTGCTGTTCACATATGGCTAGGATAGGGAATCTTTCTCAGCTTGAGGGCCAAATTCCTTTTAGGGAAATCTTCTGGGGGCCACATTCCCATGGTGGGCAGGGAGAGAGGTAAAAGTGGGCAGAGCGACAGTTGTGAAATTCACCTTGGTACAGAACAATGGCTAGTTTTTCCACATGTTCACACAGTCTTCTCTAGCAACCATCCAGGCAAGGAGGAGGCATTTCCAAGGAGACATTGCAGCCATGCATAAACACTCAAGGAGAGTGCAAAGTAGGGACAGTGAGCAGGGGTGCCAGCAGATAGCTGGAAGGGGTAGGATGGGGGGTGACCAAGGCCAGCAGGGGCCCCAGGCTCTTAGCTTTTTAAAAAAGCAAGTCAATCAGACATTTCTGAAGAAAGTTAGAGCACAAAATGTGGAGGCAACTCTAATGCCTTGACACGGTAAGAGGTATCATGTGGGGAGAATTCCAAGTGTTGGAAAGAGAGGCCTGGAGAGCTACATTCAGCCTTATGAGTCTGAGGTTCCCTAGCCCTATCATAGAGGAGCAGAAGGGGTTAAAATATTGCCCCACCACAACCTTTTTTTAAAAAAAACACACACCCCAAAGCTGAGGATAACGGAGAAATTAGCGCTGGGAACAGGGGACTGAACCAATTCAATCTGCGGCCTTGCAGTAGATTTTAGACACTCCGCTTTTGCCTTGAAATATCTGACATGTACCTACTATAGCACCAGGGACCTCTAAAGGATGCTTCAATGCATATGTATCTCCAAGTATCTTGCCAGAATAGCCCATCAGCGAGAAACTTTTTCTTGTTAAAACTTTCCAAAGTTAATCTCTTCTTACAAAAACAAAAAAACCCCAAAAAACCCGAAGGGAGATGAGGAGGTCTGCATTTTCTTTGCTGCTATTTCAGCTCTCCGGAATGTTCCATGCACACATGGATTTACAGCCCTTGGAGAGAGCATCACTGGGCCAGAGATCCTATAAAGTGGCAGAGTCCTATTACTCTCGTTTCACCATGGCTCCAGAACTGACTGAATTATTACACTTCCAAGTGCAACCAGGTTGTAGCAATTGGGAGCTTTAACAACCTGGGTCTCATTGCTCACCGGCATATTTTCCACTGACGTCAGTGGAATTAACTCCTGATTTATCCATGGGCGTAGAGAGCCAAAAGCCACAATCACTGGTGCTTTTAAACACCTTCCTATGGAACATGATTTCAGCGGAGGAAGGATCTGGAAAGTCTAATTTGACATCCAAAGGCAAGGGAGGCTCTCTGAAGAGCTGTAAAGAAAATTTGTAGGCTGGTTGGTGTTAAAGGCAGGTATTGAAGAGAAGCCAAATGGTGCTTTTCCATCTTCCTACACATGGGGTTGAGGACGGGAGCTTGGGCAAGGCATCTTCCATGGGGCCTCTTCTCTCTGTTTAGGCCCTCTTCCTTAGTAGGCTCACCTCCACCCCATCACCATTACCACCAGCCTCTGTGGCAATGGGGAGGGACTGTAGCTCTGAGGTAGAGCATTTGCTTTGCACGCTGAAGGTCCCAAATTCCATCCCCATCATCTCCAGATAGGGCTGAGAATGTCTCCTGTCTGAAAATCCCAGGGAGCTGATGTCAGTCAATGTAGACAATACCATGTGAGGTGTCATGGACTAGCTGGACACAGAGGAATGATGGGAAGCAGCAGCTGGGGAACCACCAAGGGACGAAGGCTCAGATCTGTGGTAGAATGATGGTGAGTGTCCATAGGGAGATTGAGAAGAGTAGGTGTTGGAAGCTGAAGTGGTTACAGGGTTTAGTGAGCAGGGAGTATCAGTGCCAGAGAGAAGACCATAACCAGAGGCAGAAGCAAAGGCTGGAGAGGAGAGGAGCCAAGTGAGAGAGATTAGGTAGACTGCTGAAGAAGCCAGGGGGTCTCTCCCTCCTACTGCAGCAAACTCCCCTTCCGCTTGGTCTCTCAGAACCAGAAGAGGTATGCACCGGGAAGAGCAAATACAAATGTGCCAGCAGAGTCTCAGGTTACTTGGTAAAGAGCCAGGAGAGGAGAAGACTTCATCAGCTGTGGGAAGCTGAGGACCTTCAGCATCCACACTGCTTCATAGGAACAAGACAAGACCTATGGAGAAGAGTTGCTGTGTTCATTAGGCCTGGCTCCTCTGAGCAGGCTTTGTTTCTTCTAATAAAGAGTTAAGTTCACTTACTCCTTGTGATTTATTGCTGACCTGGGCGTGGGTGGGGCTGTGGGTTAAACCACAGAGCTTAGGACTTGCCGATCAGAAGGTCGGTGGTTCGAATCCCCGCGACGGGGTGAACGCCCATTGCTCGGTCCCTGCTCCTGCCAACCTAGCAGTTCGAAAGCACGTCAAAGTGCAAGTAGATAAATAGGTACCGCTCCAGCGGGAAGGTAAACGGCGTTTCCGTGCGCTGCTCTGGTTCGCCAGAAGCGGCTTAGTCATGCTGCTAACATGACCCGGAAGCTGTACGCTGGCTCCCTTGGCCAATAAAGCGAGATGAGCACCGCAACCCCAGAGTCGGCCACGACTGGACCTAATGGTCAGGAGTCCCTTTACCTTACTCCTTGTGATTTATTGCTGACCCACTCCTGATATCTGCTCCTGCCACTAGGTGAACCAAAGGTCTGATTCTGTATGAGGCAGCTTCCTATCTCCCTATGCTCATCACCATCACTACTGTTTGCTTGCTCACCATGACGTCTCATTTTTCAGATTTGAGATGCCCAAATCCTGTGCGCCTGCCTCCTGCAGTCTCCTAATGGACTCTCAATGTGGGTGCTTCAACTGCCGAGATAATAAATCCCAGGGCAGAGAGGGAGGTCTCTCGCATATATTTCTTTCGAGAAGCTCTCTCTGCCTCCGCTTGCTTTCTGAGGAGGGGGATGATCTGTGGGTGGGCAAGCTTCTCACCAGGAAATCAATATCAGGGCTTGCAGATGTCTGAAACAGCTGCCGAGCTCTTGCGGCTAATGAAAGAAATTCGGAATCCAGGAAGAAGGAGACTGTGAGAGTGATGGATGATTCAGGTTGGCAGAAGGAGAAGCAAGGTTGGCAGAAGGAGAAGCAGGCAGCCAATAAGGCCAAGGCTCCCATGCCTTCTTCCAGAATTGCATACCCACCAAGTGTCCTGAAAAAGATGGGACACCTTGTTTTACCACCTTGTTTTCCATTTTGGATGCCATGATCTCATGTGCTCTTGCGCCAGGCTCTCACCCTCCAAAAAGCATTTTTTGGGGGGCCCCGATCTAGGTCGTGTATCGGGTGCTCCACAACATTAACCCCCCCAAATGCTTTTTGGGGGCGAGTGTGGCATGGGTCACGTGACTCACCCGGGAACATCCTTGAAGATGCACGTTCCAGTTTTTGACCTGCAAAAGTTAGGGACTATGGAATTGCCTGCTGGGTCAGGCCGAGGTGAGTCAAATCCAGCACTCCCTGGATCCTGCATTCCCTGTCTGGAAGGTTGCAGAAAGGACCTGAATCACAAAATCATAGAATTGCAGAGTTGGAAGGGACCACAAGACTGATCTAGTCCACCCTCCTGCAATGCAGGAATCTTTTGCCCAACGTGGGGCTTGAACCCATGACCTTGGGATTAAGAGTCTCTTGCTCTACTGACTGAAAATGATACATCAATAGTATACAGGATCTATGAATCTGTCTTGTTCTGAGTCAAAGCCACTACCATGAAAATATTTCCATTTCCCCAACGGGTCATTCAGTCCCAGTGCTTGCAATGCAGGAATCATTTTATCATTATTATTTTGAATTAGGGCACACAAATCTTTTCAGTGCTTACCGCCTCTAACGGTCTTCATCTGGCCCTGATCCAACAGAGATGTAGGGCTCGCGCACACTTCAGCTTCCCCCACCACTTTCCCTGGGAAAACCTGCTGTTTGTTGCTGAATCAGAGCAAGTGTTGATCCGCAGGAAAAACGATGAAAGTTCTGATTCAGTGATAAACAGCAGGTTTCCCTGGGGGGAAGCAGCGGGACATGCAGAAGAGTGAAGGGACCCTGACGGTAGTGGAGTTGATGTCTGCTCTATTCCACTCTTCTCTAGGTGTTCCTGCAGCTTCTCCCAGTACACTTTATTGCAGTGATGAATTATAAGGGGACAGGATGTGCTAAAGCATCTCTTACTGTTCTCCCTCAGGAGGAGAGATTTGAAAGAGCCTTTGGTTCTTGAATTGTGGAAAGGTGGGCCAATAGAAGGGGCCAAGGCAGCCTTCTGCACTCTTGTTTCCAGCATCTCTGGCCCAGGGAATCCCTGGGGGAAATCCACGGTTGCTCTCTTGTAAGCCACTTTTCCATCCAAGGATCTGGTGCAACGGCTCCTCCTGCTGGAAATGCCACGTTAATAGTACAGGATAAGTTTGTGCTAAGGGCATCCATGCGTGTGACCTCTATCTTAACATTCAAGAGGTTGTTTAAATAAGAAATTGCGATGGAAAGGAGTGAGAAAGTCACAAAGGAAAATGTCGTGGAGTAAAAAGGGGGGAAATCTACAAGAGAAGTTAATTTAATATTCCAAATCTGTCTCCTGGGGTGAATTTTGAAATTGGATATTTGGATGGGGTGGGGGAAATCCTGCCGCATATTTTTCATGTCGAAATTTGAATGCCAGTTGTAGGGGTTCTGTATACATTTCAGTCCTGGCATTTCTTCCACCAAAATATATCTGACCCTCAAAAATCAGTATTTTAATGAATATGTGGAAACCATTACACTTCTTTTCTCCACTGGCAGTGCAAAACCTAAATTAGTGACAGTGGACTCTATAAGACTTTTTAGCCATATGCAAATGATTAAGATTTTATTTTATTTTTTGCAATAACTAAGTACAGAGAAATAACATATTGCGTTTTCCATGTGGATTCTCTGTTGTTCCATATATGGATAAAAGCTGGACATAGTGGATCCAGGAGATTCCATTCAGCTGATGTGGTACTGTAAGAAAAATATCAGAGTGTTTTTTAAAAAATACTTTTGCCAATATCCATAATCAGCCGTCTCAGGCTTAGCCAGCAACATACCACAGATGAAAATAGAAACATGGTTCTCAGACCCCATTGACAAAAGATCAAGGTAACAAGTGAAATAAGCATCTAAGCAAGTTTGGCAGCAGGGTGAGGAGGCAAAGGCAGACTACTTTCCCCCTTCCCCTTAGTGACCTAACAAATCCCAAGTAAACAAATGAATTAAATGACCAAAAAACATAGGCAGGTAGATAGCCAGCAGATTGTTGGCGCTTTCCAGTGTATTGTAGCTTCTGGCCCCCACTTCTCTGCTTCAGCCTCTGAGTCTGCACTGCTCCCTGTCACAAGCTCTCCCTGCTCACTGAAGCCTGTTGCCCCTTCAGCCTCCAACTGCTCTTCACCCTCTGACCTCTCCTTAGTGTCCCACCACCAATCCCCAGGCTCTGAGCCTTCCTCCTCTGGAGGTTCCCTTTGGGGTTCCCCGACTGGTGTGTCCCACCACTCCTCATCATCCAGCCTGTCCCTGACATAGTATAAAGCATCCCTCGCCATGAGTCCACAATTGATGTGTCAGACATTCACTGGTATGAGCATTGCGAGTGAAGTTTTCTCCTGATTGAAGTGTAGAGTGTTTGAGGACCGGGACATTCGCAGGGAAACCAAAATGCTTGTTTACAAAGCTATTGTACTACCAACCTTACTGTATGTTTGTGAAACGTGGACCATTTATAAACACCATCTCCACCTCCTCGAAAGATTCCATCAACGGTGTCTCCAAAATTTTTTACACATAACTTGAGAAGACAGGTGAACCAATGTCAGTGTATTGGAAGAAGCAAAGATCACCAGTGCTGAAGCAATGGTTCTTCAACATCAGCTTCGTTAGACTGGTCATGTTGTGTGGATGCCTGATCATCTTTCAAAGCAACTACACTATTCTGAACTTAAAAATGGAAAGCATATTGCTGGTGGTCAACAAAAGAGGTTTAAAGACTGTTTCCAAGCAAATCTTTAAAAATGTAGTATAAACACTGACAGCTGGGAAACACTGGCCTACAAGCACTCCAGTTGGAGAACAGCCTTTCCGAAAGTTGTCATGGACTTTGAAGACGCTCAAACTCAGGACGAAAGGGAGAAACATGCTAAAAGGAAGGCACACTTGGCAAACCCTCACTGTGAGCAACTTCCACACAGAAACCTATGTCCCCACTGTGGAAGGAATTGTGGATCCAGAATTGGCCTCTACAGTCACTTATGGATTCACTGTTTTGACCATGTTCATGGAAGACAATCTTACTTGGCTACGAGTGAATACACAGATGTTTCCTGTAGCAGATGCATAGATTTCATAATCATGTCTTTGAACACTCATGTATTTGTCCCCAGGAATTCTATTTGGACTGGGGCTCTATGATGTGTATAAACATATAAACATAGATGCCTAAAATTGCAGGTATGAAGCCCACAATTTCTTGTGTTTCCTGCAGGAACTACCCATGTACCCACGACGGGTCACCTCTGCTATAAAAAGTGTGGAGTCAGCCTGTGGCTCTTATCGCACCTGGAGTTATCCCTGGGTGAGTCTATAAAACTGCCACAGAGAAGCTGCCAAGGACTCTTGCGCTGCCGTTACAGCCCATTAAAGTTTGTTCTGAGATCCATCTCTGTTCCTGTATAGAAGTAAATTCAATAAACTATGGTTGAACTACGACATACCTCTTTTTTAAAAAATAAATAATGTTCAGGCTTCAGTTCAGAAAGTTCTGCCTCCATATCTCATCCCCAAGTGGTTGATTACTCACATGTGAAGGCGTTGACGTTTTATTTCCCATCGGATTCCCGCTCCCCTTTTGATGCAATGACCAGAAACGGGTCATTTGTCCTGTCTCTGTCAGCTAGATTTAAGAACGTTGTCTCAGCAGATGTGATAATACCCACACAAGGGAAAATTACAGGTGATCATGTGGCCTCCTAATATTCTTCTGATAGAGAAAGTCCTTTTGACTGCTTGTTATAGATGGCATTTTTCAAACCTGAAGTCTTATTTCTACTGGAGGGCTTCAGTTAAAAAAACAAAAACAAAGGTCAGATTCAAGCATATGTAGAAGCCTTGCCTGCTGGGATTCTTCACTCAAATCTCATATATTTGGAGAATATTATATTTTATTATTATTGGGGAGAAGACTCATTTTGGTGCCCTTACAATCACTGAAGGGCATTTGATCCAAAAGACTTCTCTTCCGGTGAAAGAGTTGATGGAGAAAATAATAATCTTATAAAACTGTATCGTTTTGATGATTCCGTTTTCTTTTGAGCCTATGGCCTAGCTAAACTGAAAAGACCTCTGCCTGCCTGCCTTTTACAGTACAGAAATAGCCGCTTTTAGGTACTGTATGTGGCAAATGTTCGTTCCAGAACACTGGGAAGAATAAACTGCTAGAATAGATGGTATGCAGGAACAGAGAATTGGCTAGGCATGGCAATTTGATTAATCTTGAATTGTTTTGCAGATAGATGAAAGAGGATATCAGGAGGCATTTAATGAATAGGAAATTAGTCAAAGTCTTCATAAAGAACGACAGTGAAAAATGACATGGGGGCTGATCTGAAGAGCTAAATGATTTTGATTAGTTCAGTGTAGTGACATTGGGTTGCAACCGTCAAGATTATTGTAATCCTTTGATTGGGGAATAGAAATCGTGTGTAATATATAAGTTTATATAAAAAACAACAAAATTGCTTTAGATGTGGTTCTTGCGTGGCAAGTCCCCTCTGCCATGTGAAATGAAGACACTGGACACATTATTTAAGGTTAATGGGCATGAAAAGGCCACAACTTTATTGATTACAGAAATGAAAGGTATTGGCCTTAGGCATTGGCTCCTATCAACTACCCGGCATGGAGACCGGGAAGGGTTATCCACAAGCCGTGGGAGTCCTGTTGAAGTACGCCAACTAGGATCCCACGGGTGTCACCGCTTGGGGGCGTGCCGGAGGCCCTTACCTCCCTAGGCTTCGGACAGGGCAACGCCCCCCGGAGTCCTCTACCGGACCACCCTTTTCCTTGGGGGAAGGTGATGGCGCTTCCTTCCCCCCTTCATTTTCATAACAGTTACCCCGCCAATGCCTAACCGCCAATACCGGGGAAGTTGTGACGTTTGCTATGAGGTAGGCGAAAAAACCAAAAGGCTGGAAGTGCGCCAAATTGGGAAAATTCCTACCAGGCCCCTTGCGGCGACCAACCGGAGTCCATAGCAAGGTCATAGCTAGCTAAGCCTAAAGGGTGGGTGGGATGGGAAAAACCGCTCAGCTGGAAAGAGGAAAGAGGGCAGTCCCCGGGCATGCCTGGCCTTAAATAGGCTAGGCCATGCCTCCCCAGTCCGCCGATTGGCGGGCAGGGTCGAAGGCACGCCCGGGGATTCCCTGGTTCTCACGGGGGCAAAAGGCCAGCCCCCGCGTGTGTGGGAGGGGGTAGCCCGCAACCCCCTCTCCTCCCAAGCTCGGAAATGGCTTTTACAACCTCCTCACTCTTAGGCTATTCCTATGTGCATTTGTATTTCAGTAAAGGCCTGTCTTTTAACCTGTAGCTTGTAGCTTTTCTTCTGAGTTTCCAGGAGAGATATCTCCAATCTAGAAACCCTTTTAAAATAGGGTTTCCATATTTCAAAAAGTTGTTCAGCTTTTTTCAGTTTCCCCCATGGTGGTTGAGCTTCATCTGCAGAATCTTGAAGGAAAAATGAAGTTCTTGAGCTATTTTAAAAGAAATTCGCTAAAATCTACACTTCTGACATGGGCTGCCATACGTCCAGATTTCCCCGGGGCATTTTAGCGATTTCTGCCCAGGTGCTGTTACAGACAGCCAAATCCTGGCTATGTCCAGGAAATTCCGGATGTATGGCAACCCTACTTAAAAATTTCTCCAACAGAAGACAGGAGGCAATTTTTGGCAATTTATCCTTCCCCATGCACCTCCCCATATTACCATTCATTCTATGCTGAAAGGTCCCCAAATTCCATTTATAAGAGGAAGTTCCTGGAGTTTCCAGGAAAGAATAAGCAAAGAAGAATCTCTGCTTCTTCAGTTATCAAGGGAGGGCCTGTGGCTTAGTGGTAGAACATCTGCTTTGGGTGCAGAAGCCCCCAAATTCAATTTCCAGCATCTCCAGGTGAACTTGGGAAAGATTTCCTCTCTGAGACCCTGGAGAATTGATCCTATCCCATGTAGGAAATGCTGAATTATACCAATGTTCTGACTCAGTACAGTGGTACCTTGGGTTAAGTAGAGAGCCAGTGTGGTGTAGAGGTTAGGAGCGGTAGTCTCGTAATCTGGAGAACCGGGTTCGAGTCTCCGCTCCTCCACATGCAGCTGCTGGGTGACCTTGGGCTAGTCACACTTCTTTGAAGTCTCTCAGCCCCACTCACCTCACAGAGTGTTTGTTGTGGGGGAGGAAGGGAAAGGAGAATGTTAGCCGCTTTGAGACTCCTTAAAGGGAGTGAAAGGCGGGATATCAAATCCAAACTCTTCTTCTGCTGCTAATTCGTTCCGGAGGTCCATTCTTAACCTGAAACTGTTCTTAACCTGAAGCACCACTTTAGCTAATGGGGCCTCCCGCTGCTGCCGTGCCGCCAGAGCATGATTTCTGTTCTCATCCTGAAGCAAAGTTCTTAACCCGAGGTACTATTTCTGGGTTAGCGGAGTCTGTAACCTGAAGCGTCTGTAACCTGAAGTGTATGTAACCTGAGGTACCACTGTATAAGGCTGTTTCCTAGGGCTCCAGATTCCATCCACAGGGTTAAACACCCGTCCATGAGTCCAAATTCTACTTATCATTGTCATTGTTGCTGTTACTGAAATCTCTACGCCAACTTCCAAGAGAAACTTCCAAGCTGATTTATATCATGTGTCATTAAAGTGGGGGGGGGGGAGCAACAGATAGCAATCATACCATGGTCACAGTTCTTCTATACTTGAGTGGAAAATCATGAACCCAAAGCGAAGCAAAAAATGCACAGTAGATCATGTATGTGGCGCTCAACTTGCGCTTTTCTCTACAAAACTACCCATCCTTGGGAAAGGATTGAGTCACACATAGATTGGAGACCGGAAATCCCAACATGTGTAGCCTGTACACTTGCAGAAGAGAAAAATGCATCATGAAATTTCTCCATGGTATGTTCAAACTATTATTATCTATATAGTAGAGGAAAGTGCCAAGCGTTGCTGAGAAATTCTAAGAAACAAACAAAATCAGTGCCGTTTTCAAACCACTGGTTAACATCAGAAGAAGCTTTGAAAGGTTCAGTCCACCGTCTTGAACATTGGTAGGCAAACTAAGGCCTGGGGGCTGGATCTGGTCCAATCACCTTCTAAATCTGGCCCATGGACGGTCCTGGAATCAGCGTGTTTTTTATATGAGTAGAATGTGTGCTTTTATTTAAAATGCATCTCTGGGTTATTTGTGGGGCATAGGAATTCGTTCACCTCCCCCCTCCCCCCAAAAAATATAGTCCAGCACCCCCCAAAGTCTGGGGGACAGTGGACCGGCCCCTGCTGAAAAGGTTTGCTGACCCGTGAATTCTTGACTCAAAATGGCATACATTTGTATCCAAACATAGACCAAAAACTTGCTCCTTGATCTCAGGAACCATCGTACAGAATTTGGTTATGATATCTTAAGAAATGTCTGAATACATAGCAAAAAAGAGAGAGGCAAAATATGTAGTAGATCACAGGTCCTGGAGGTGCAATGGCAGGTATTCCATTAATGGAAGATTCCACTTGATCGAAAGCATGAAGGGACTGATCAAATTGCATTCAGTCTGCATTATGAAGTAGCTTAAATGAATGGCTAGAACGCAGTGAGTGGGCAGAACTTAATACAGTTGAAATTAGATAGGAAACCCTGCATTTCCAGCAATATACTGTGCTTCTTGAAAATACTTTATATTTTTTCTGTAAACATTGACTTATCTTTTAATCTGCCATTCAAACAGCAGTATGTTAAAAGTAGGAGCTGCCTTGGAATTTTATTCCTGAATATCAAGCATTTTGACAAATGCATCGTTTGCCTTTCTGAGGTTTGACTGCCCTGTCAAAGCAATTTGAAAATTTAATAGCGATTCGCCACGATCGCAGTAACCTTCCTTGGCTTATTTACTGCTGTACTCGTCTCTGGGCCATGAATTTATAGCAAGATGCCAGGCATGGTCTATCGCGTGGCATGGAAGAGGTTTATGTGGCATGGCTTCTGTTATTTATAAATGGCGTCGAATATTTAGGATGTGTGATGTGAGCTTTAAATGTGACATTTGCGTTTCTTCGAGGCCGCAGACTCCACTTACTCAGTTTCTAAGTAAAGTTTGAAAAGAAGGAGAAGAATTGGAAACTAAAAATGTCTAATAACTGGAAACTAAAAATGTATCTCATTGAGTTATGGTCATGCATTTGAGCAGTGAATAAACACTGAAAATGGGACATTTGTATTTCTATCCTCCCAAATGGCAGACTCAAAGCATACCATGAAATATTTCGGATGCCCACACTTCCTAAATCAGCCTTCCCTAAGCTGGTGCCCTCCAGATATTGTTGGACTACAAATCCCATCATCCCTGACCATTTTGCCATGCTGGCTTGGGGTGATGGGATCTGGCATCTATAACCTCTGGAAGGACATCAGCTTGGGGAAATGACTTGAATTTGGTAGACATGTGTAGAACAAGGTACCATGATTACTTAAAAAGGAAGGAAAGTGAAAACCATCTTGCCTTGTGCCCCCACAGCAAGGGAAACATGAATAAACACCCAAACTGGTCAGACTAGGAATGTCGGAAGCTGTGTCATGCTGAGTCAAACTATTGGTCCAACTAGTTCATTATTGTCTGCAACGACAGGCAGAAGATCTCCAGGTTTCAAGCAAGACCTATTCCCAGCCTTACTTAGAGATGATGGGGATTGAAAATGGAGGTCTTCTGCATGCAAGGGAAATGTTCTGCCAATGAGCTACAGCCTCACTCCATTCCAGTTCGTGAAGTCAGTAAATACCCAGGCATCCCAACAGGTAGTAAGACTGCATGAGTCAGCTTTACCCTCTGCTACTGATGTGCACTGGAGGCAGTGAGAAATTTTACTTTCTTGGGCTCCATGATCACTGCAGATGGTGACAGCAGCCGCGAAATTAAAAGACGCCTGCTTCTTGGAAGAAAAGCAACGACAAACCTAGACAGCATATTAAAAAGCAGAGACATCACCTTGCCAACAAAGGTCCTTATAGTAAAAGCTATGGTTTTCCCAGTAGTGATGCATGGAAGTGAGAGTTGGACCATAAAGAAGGCTGATCGCCGAAGAACTGATGCTTTTGAATTCTGGTGCTGGAGGAGACTCCTGAGAGTCCCATGGACAGCAAGAAGATCAAACCCATCCATTCTTAAGGAAATCAGCCCTGAGTGCTCACTGGAAGGGCAGATCATGAAGCTGAGGCTCCAATACTTTGGCCACCTCACGAGAAGAGAAGACTCCCTGGAAAAGACCCTGATGTTGGGAAAGAGAAGGGGACGACAGAGGACGAGATGGTTGGATAGTGTTCTCGAAGCTACCAGCATGAGTTTGACCAAACTGCGGGAGGCAGTGGAAGACAGGAGTGCCTGGCGTGCTCTGGTCCATGGGGTCACAAAGAGTCGGACACGTCTAAATGACTAAACAACAACAACTGATGTGCACTTGAGGAGTTCCCAGGGCAGGGCTGGTGTGGGGCGTGGCCTAATCCTGAGGGGTGTGGCCTGCTTTGGATGGCCACATTCAGTCCCCAAGTTTCAAGTTCTCCACCCTTCGAGAAAATTTGGCTGAGCTAAAAGGGGAAGGGATGCAATTTGTCAGCATGCACTTTCTTCTATGCAATTGGAGACACCTCCGTACTAGCAACTTCCCCTGAGAAAATTAACCTTGCAATAATAATATGGCGCCGTACCAAAAGAAATTGGCAAGTGCCGCTGAGAGAGGGAGGTGATGCGAAAACACAAAACCCAGAAAGCTATGCAGTTATGAGCCAAAGTATTGTGCGGCTCCATAATATGTGGGTGTGCTTGTTTTGTTAATTACATGCCATCCAGAGATATTCATTACATCTCAAACCAATACAGTCAAACAATATGTTGATAAATGGGGGAGGGGGGAAAAGAGCTCCAGAGTCTCTTGATCTCTTTGTACTTTTATTCTCTCCCCCTCCCCCTTCAGTGCTGGTAGATGGTGATTAAATGTATAAGTCAATAAAATAAAACACATTATAGGGGGTTGTAAAAATTTCCAAGACATTCAGTAAAACCAAGCTAATGATACTGTGCTGGAAGCTTAGCTTTAACATCTCCTCGGCTTTTATTACTTAATGGCATATATATATATATATATATATATATGCTTTCGTAGATTTTCACGGGTACAGGAATGCAGGTTTTGGTGTCCTCGGGTGTCTTCCCGTGTAAAAGTTGGGGTGTCTAGGCGACGTTTCGACGAGGTCTCACTCGTCATCTTCAGGCTGGTGCTTTCGGCTTCTTGTTACTGGAACAGAGCGGGATCTCAATGTTTGAGTTCCTATAAATACTGTAGAGGGGGTGTGGTGTCTAGCCTCCAATGTTCTGGGCAGAGAGGAAGTTCCCAGGCTAGTGTGCCTTTTCTTCTTTTGTTCCTTAATTACTTGAGAGATACCTTGAGTGCCAATCCATGGTGGCACCTCCGGATGCTGCACCCCCCTGCAATCCCTACACAGATCTGGCTGACACAAGCCACAAAACCACAGCTCGCCCCTATACACGAAGCCAAGCCAAAGCACAACTAAGTGCAATACAGCCATCTTCTCAGGAAAACTCTTCACAAAGTTCAAGAGGTCAAGACACAAAGACTTTAGCAACTAATCCACACCTAATGACCCACCTAAGTGGTACTCAGGATATCACTCAAGAAATCACTCAAGGTATCTCTCAAGTAATTAAGGAACAAAAGAAGAAAAGGCACACTAGCCTGGGAACTTCCTCTCTGCCCAGAACATTGGAGGCTAGACACCACACCCCCTCTACAGTATTTATAGGAACTCAAACATTGAGATCCCGCTCTGTTCCAGTAACAAGAAGCCGAAAGCACCAGCCTGAAGATGACGAGTGAGACCTCGTCGAAACGTCGCCTAGACACCCCAACTTTTACACGGGAAGACACCCGAGGACACCAAAACCTGCATTCCTGTACCCGTGAAAATCTACGAAAGCATATATATATATATATATATATATATATATATTGCAGCAACATGGCTTTATTGAAACTGATATTTTATAATATAGTTTGGAGGGGAGGAAGTAGGCTATATGCAAGATCCTTCCAACCTCTGGGTCCATCCATTGTTAAAATATAAGCCATGCTAGCTTCTGGAGTTGATGATATTCATTCATTCATTCATACATACATTCATACATACATACATACATACATACATACATACCCTGCCCATCTGGCTGGATTTCCCCATCCACTCTGGGCAGCTTCCAACAAAAGATTAAAAATACATTAAAACATCAGATTAAAAACTTCCTTAAACACGCCTTCAGATGTCTTCTAAATGACAGATAGTTCTTTATTTCTTTGACATCTGATGGGAGGAGATCGCCTGGGTGATGGGACATTAAGAAAACAAAGGAAAAGGGGCTATCTGTGAGATGGCAAATGGGTGAAGCCCCTCCTTCAATGCAGAAGGACAAAGCCTGAGTTTAAAGTGGAATTGATGTGACCTAGAAGAAAAGCAGCAAGCTGAAGAGAGAGAGAGAGAACTAACAGAGAGAGCTGTTTGAGAGCAATGTTTGATTTCTGTTCAATCCAAGGCTGTAGCTATGGTAGAAACAAGACCCTCTGAGGGTGTTAATGCTGTGAACCCCTCCACCATAGACTCAGGTTATATATGTGTGTACATATATCAGAAAGGCACCACAGTCACTGTGCCAAAAGGAAACCGAACCCTGGGTAAGTGGCTGGAATCTCTTGCTGTTCGGAGATTGAGGCAACATGCAACACTATCTAATAGCAGGGATCCTTGCAGAACACATGGATGTTAGACCTAATTGCAGAAATCCCCTCCATTTATTACAACGAAAAGGGAGCGTTCCAATGCATGTTATGCTTGATGCATTTTAGGCAGCCTAACATAACCTCCTAAGGGACGCGGGTGGCACTGTGGGTTAAACCACAGAGCCTAGGACTTGCCGATCAGAAGGTTGGTGGTTCGAATCCCCGCGACGGGGTCAGGTCCCATTGCTCGGTCCCTGCTCCTGCCAACCTAGCAGTTTGAAAGTGCGTCAAAGTGCAAGTAGATAAATAGGTACCGCTCCGGCGGGAAGGTAAACGGCATTTCCATGTGCTGCTCTGGTTCACCAGAAGCAGCTTAGTCATGCTGGCCACATGACCTGGAAGCTGTACGCCGGCTCCCTCGGCCAGTAAAGCGAGATGAGCAACCCCAGAGTTGGCCATGACTGGACCTAATGGTCAGGGGTCCCTTTACCTTTACCTTTAACATAACCTCCAAGATCTCAAGCACCACACTGAGTTGATACTCATTACCTGGTACTGACACCCTGCACTGCAAGGAAACAGCAGACATGGTGGTCACTCCAGATGTTGTTAGACTCCACCTTCCATCATCCCTGACTAGGGTTGAGGGGCGAAGGAGCCCAATAAAATTTGGAGTCCACCACATTGGCAATCCCTGTCCTAAGGTCTCTAAAACAGGCAAGTGGGGCAGTTCTACACTTCTAAAAAATTCTTGGTGAATGAAGAGCAGGGTATATTTTGTGTGTTTGTGTGAATAAATATATATGTGTACATTTGAGCTTATCAGGAAAGAACAGGTAGTGCTGTTGCATACAAAGCAGATAGTCTAACAATGAGCTATGGCCCTTGCCCTTTCAACCAAATAGGTTGATTTTAGACTCTTTGTTTATTAAGTTGGTTTCCTTTAAGTTTCCTAATCTTAGGATAGATTGGTTTTTATTTTAGCTTTGTTACCAGCCTTGGTTGCACTATGGATGGCAACTGGGGTAGAGGAATAAATAAATGGACTGTTCTGCAAATATCTTGCTCATATCTTCTCAGTGACCCGAAATAAAAGGAAGCAAATCCATTTTTGAACTGAAAAGGCATAAAATCCATTTCATGGCAAATTCATCCTCGCCTCTAAAAGCAGGATTTCAAACCCATTGAATAACATGGCTCTGCTGTATTAGAAAACACTTTGTTCCATCCTTGGTCAACTTGAGGATTCTGAATGTTTCGCCCGAGGCAGAGAGAGGTCTAACCACCATTAAATTCTTCCAAGGGTGCCTATCGCAGCACTTAAGACTCAGCTAAGTGTTCCTAGAAACACTTCAGAACGTACCCTCTGATCTCAGCGTTATTCAGATGCACTCTTTAAACACCCTCTTGTCTTTGCACAAATGATGCTGGCATGTACAGAGAGACGTTTCATGGGCACGAAGCAAAACAGCACCTTGAGACTCTTGGCCACTGGAAACAAAGCTCGATCTGCCAGTTGGCACACGCCTCCGCTGGAGGAAACGTCACTTTCCAAGATCTGCGTAGGAGGCAAAACTCTTTCCGACAGTTCTAATTACTTCTGGGGGCCTTCTCTGGAAATCAACTGCATCTCCATAACTCTCGCTGACATTTATGAAGGGCATCGTGTTGCCGCGAAAAGGTTTGGGAACCAGGAAGGCCGGTGAACGTAATGAGGAATGGCTCAGTGCTTTTCGATGAAGAGCCTCTTGGAGCCCGTGTTGATTAAAGCAACTAATCCGATCTGGTTTGCAAGGAGCAAATATTTCTGCAACCTACAATACCTTGTGGACCATAAAGAAGGCTGATCGCTGAAGAATTGATGCTTTTGAATTCTGGTGCTGGAGGAGACTCTTGAGAGTCCCATGGACTGCAAGAAGATCAAACCTCTCCATTCTTAAGGAAATCAGCCCTAAGTGCTCACTGGAAGGACAAATCCTAAAGCTGAGGCTCCAAGACTTTGGCCACCTCATGAGAAGAGAAGACTCCCTGGAAGAGACCCTGATGTTGGGAAAGATGGAGGGCACAAGGAGAAGGGGACGACAGAGGACGAAATGGTTGGACAGTGTTCTCGAAGCTACCAGCATGAGTCTGACCAAACTGCGGGAGGCAGTGGAAGACAGAAGTGCCTGGCGTGCTCTGGTCCATGGGGTCACGAAGAGTCGGACACGACTAAACGACTAAACATCATCAACAACAACAGTACCTTGAAGCCTACTGATGCACCAGATCAGTGGACTTGCAAGTTTCCTGCCACCAGGGAGCCATTCCTCCCATTTACCTGCCAAGAAATCCCTATTTGTTTGTAGTGATTTGTATACCACCCCTCGGCAAAGTCCTTCATGGGAAGTTTACAAAAATAAGATAATACACAGATGAAACACAATACATAACATGGACAAGTCCATTTCAGGGGCATGTTCTATTTGCATGCCTGAAACTGCACATAAACAGGCATCTTTGAGAGCTTCATGGAACGCTGCTGCTGAGATTGTGGGCATGATGTCTTCCAACTACTGGATGATTGGCTGAACTGTTGTGTGAGGTCATGTAACGATCTCAGGCAGGCAAGCAAGCCTCAGTAAGAATTAATGACACTCCGGCAGCTTTATGGTACTTTTATTTACAAAAAACACATCGGGAGCACAGCTTCTAGTCTGCTCTCATTGAATTAGTTGGTCAGTCTGAATTTCCTCCCCTCTCACAGCAAGAAGGATGCCAGATTCCCGCCCTTCCCTTCTTGCCCTTCTATTACACTCTGACCTTGTCCAGTCTCTGAGAACGGGGGCTGAGAGGTTGGACTTTCCTCTCCCCACTTCCACTAGACACAGTCTCTGTCCTCTGCCTCTCTGCTGGTTGCCTATTAACACTCTGACTGCCTCCTAACTCTCCCCCTGCTTGAGAGCTATCAGTGTCAGTGACTTCTTCATGAAGAGGGGGTAGAGCTCTCCCTTCCCATCTCTATCAGCCAGCTTTCGTCTGCAGAGCTGGCCTCTCTCACTTTCTGAGTCTGCCTGTTCCCCTGCGCTTGGTAGAGCCACATACCTGACAGGTCAGTGGTAGGCAGAGACCTGGATTGAGCCAAAAGGGCTTCTTGTTTTCCATCTGTTCCTAGAATTCCAATTTGGGTATACATCAGAAGATCTGTTTGTGGGTAAGGAATTTCCTGACCGATAGGCCGCAGACAGTGAGAATGGGACCTTACTATTCTTCTACTCTAGTATTAAGCACAGGAGCCCCTCAGGGGTGTGTGTTAAGCCCCTTTCTCTATTCCCTGTACACATTTGATTGCACCCCACTGTATAAGTCCAACACAATCATCAAATTTGCGGATGATACAACAGTGGTGGGGCTCATTAGTGAGAATGATGAGGCTGCTTATAGGAAAGAAGTACAGGGATTAATTCAATGGTGTAAAGAAAATAATCTTATGCTTAACACCAAAAAAACCAAAGAACTCATAATTGATTTTAGGAGAAAGAAAAGTGTATTTTTACCATTGCACATAAATGGCGAGGAGGTGGAGAGGGTTGGTAGTTTTAAATACCTGGGCATTTACATCTCTGAGGACCTCTCATGGACTGCAAATATTAATATGGTTGTGAGGAAGGTGCAGGGGAGGTTGTATTTCCTGAGAATGCTCAGGGGATTGAATCTATCTCAGCACCTACTTCTGTCCTATTATCACAGTACCATTGAGAGTGTCTTAACCTATAGTATATTATCGTGGTATGGGAGCAGCTCTGAAATGGATAAAAAAGCTTTACAGAGAATAATTAAAATTGCCCAGAATGTTATTGGGCTCCAACTACCAACCCTGGATGAGATCTTCACGTCTCGCAGCTTGAAGAAGTCACACAATATCCTGAGAGATCCCACCCATCCTGCTCACAACCTCTTTGAACTGTTGCCTTCCGGCAGAAGATACAGGACAATGAAAACACGAACCACACGCCTTCTGAATAGTTTCTATCCAAGAGCTCTGATTGCACTAAATAATGATCTCAGGGCCAGTTGTAAGAAATAGCAAGCAGTGAGTAGTAAGGAATGAGATAGGTTTTAGGTTATGCTATGCTTCTAATAGGTTATGTTATATTCTGGATTATGTTATGTTCTAATAGATTATGTCTGAATAGGATGAGAGTGTTGGAGATATGTGCGAATGTGTATGTGAATCCGGTCTTGGGTGTTTGATTTTCGTTGTTGTGTATACTGTGTATATACGGACAATGACAATAAATTTATCTATCTATCTATCTATCTATCTATCTATCTATCTATCTATCTATCTATATCTATCTATCTATCTATCTATCTATCTATCTATCTATCTATCTATCTATCTAACTAACTAACTACAGCTCCCATCAGTCCTGGTCATTGGCCATGCTTACTGGGGCTTTATGGAAGTTGTAGTTCAACAATATCTGAAGGGCCAAAGCTTTCTCACATTTGATAGAAGGGCATGGATGTGTCTGAAGACACCTTTGCACTGTAGGCATAAATTGTGTTCCTGTGTGGCCAGGCATCCACTGAGAGGGAAACCAGGAATCTGGGAACACCATGTATATCTCAGGGTTCAGAATGCAGCAAGCCATATTGTACCCTGCACAGAGAGATGCAGGGCACACTCTAGGAGACATTTAAATATACAGGTGCTGCTCCATCAGCACAAAACCAGCCCACCTTAATCGTACACATTTTGCCAAATTGTCACCAAAGAGCAAGGAGGTTCTTTGGGAGCTTTTATGCGGAATTCATCTCTCCTCTCCCATTTCATTGTCGGCCTAGGTCTAATTTACCAAAGCGATCTCCTTTTCTTCAAGGCAATAGCTGGGAACTACAAGGGACTGTACAACAGCAAGGGGAATTAATAGCCTGTTCCAGCCACTCACTGCCAGCTTCCGAAATGATAGCACTGAAGAGAGTGAATTATGTCTTGAGAGCTGTCTTGTATTTCATTATCTTCTTACGTTTAAATTAGGGAGCACTAATACAATAATCAAATTTTATGAACCTTGTTTTCTGGAGGGTAGTAAAAAAAAAATGTCAAATTTCAGAATATAATACTCAGGATCACTGAGCCACTCTGTATCCATAGCGATTTGGTTATAATGAATTAAAGTTCCAGTGCTTTAGGCTACTTTAACTGTTCAAGGTGCATTAGGCATTGTGCTTGCGATTGCTCCCATCTTGGGAGCAAAGAAATATTTCGGGGGGTGGGGAATCTTTCAGTGGGGGGTTGGGAGGAGTGGTGTGTTTAGGAGGGGAGGGAGAGGAGGAAAGTAACATGGAATGGTGTGCATAATTTTAGAGAGTGAAAATGTGTCATTATGAGCAAATTTAAAAGCTAATCGAAGATGTGTGCATTTGGAGGGCGAAGCCAGGGCTGTTTAAAAGTGGAATGAAACTGCTATAAATGCATAGTGCAGACGGGACCTGTCTGACTGGATTCATTGGGAGTTACTTCTGAGTAGATACGCATATGGTTGTGCTGTGACACACACAAATATTTAAATCCAATTAAAATACAGTGGTACCTCGGGTTACCTACGCTTCAGGTTACAGACTCCACTAACTCAGAAATAGTACCTCGGGTTAAGAACTTTGCTTCAGGATGAGAACAGAAATCACGTGGCGGCGGTGTGGCGGCAGTGGGAGGCCCCATTAGCTAAGGTGGTGCTTCAGGTTAAGAACAGTTTCAGGTTAAGAACGGACCTCCGGAACGAATTAAGTTCTTAACCCGAGGTACCACTGTAATAATAATATTCTAATGCATTTGGAATATAGAACAATCTGTGCCTCTATTTTCTGCATTGGATCACAAGTATTTTTGATTTCTCCATCACCCAGCATAGTTGTAAGGGGCCATGATAACATATGGCTCCCTCTGCTCTCCCTTCTCACTTGCCACCAGAATGAAGACATTTTGCTTTCTCCCCATAAATAAGACGATATCAACTGAATATATTGCAAGAGAAATCTTCTCATTATTAGAACAACTCCCATTTCCCAATTTATTTAGCACTAACAACTCTTTGTCACTGATTTCTTTTAAGAAAGTGGAACGTTTATTTATTTATTTTTGTTTCATTATTGATAGCGCTTGCTAATTTTAGTGGCAACATGTGTTAAAAAGACAGGCGGAAATATGGTCCCACCGAAACCTTAATTTTTTCCGACATACCACTCTATAGAAAACTGGTTGCTGTCCTTTTCGCTTAGCTTAAACATGTTAAGAATGTCGCCCTTTAGCCTTCTTTGTCAGAAGAGAGGAAGAGCGTCTTCAAGACAGGGCAGGAGGAATTCACTCACACACATAAGGCACGAAATGTTTTTGTACTTTATTGCATTTCTTTAAAACATTAATATCCTGTGCTTCAGCCCAAAGAAGAGTTCAGAGAACAACTCAGAGTAAATAATAATAACAAATCTGTAAAAAAATTAATCATGTGTTGGATCCCATGGTTAGGCTCCATTCACGCCATATGAAAATAACAGCATGCTACAACTTTAAACAAGTATGACTTCCCCATGAAAATCCTAGGAATTGTAGTTTGTTAAGGGTGCTGACACCTCATCTGTCTCCTGAGAAATCTCTATGTGGGACAAGAAGCTACAGTTAGAACTGGATATGGAACAACTGATTGGTTGAAAATTGGGAAAGGAGTAAGACAAGGCTGTGTATTGTCTCCCTGCTTATTTAACGTATATGCAGAATTCATCATGCGAAAGGCTGGGCTGGATGAATCCCTAGCTGGAATTAAGATTGCCAGAAGAAATATCAACAACCTCAGATATGCAGATGACACAACCTTGATGGCAGAAAGTGAGGAGGAATTAAAGAACCTTTTAATGAGGGTGATAGAGGAGACTGCAAAATATGGTTTGAAGCTCAACATCAAAAAAACGAAGATCATGGCCACTGGTCCCATCACCTCCTGGCAAATAGAAGGGGAAGAAATGGAGGCAGTGAGAGATTTTACTTTCTTGGGCTCCATGATCACTGCAGATGGTGACAGCAGCCACAAAATTAAAAGACGCCTGCTTCTTGGGAGAAAAAGCAATGACAAACCTAGACAGCATCTTAAAAAGCAGAGACATCACCTTGCCAACAAAGGTCTGTATAGTTAAAGCTATGGTTTTCCCAGTAGTGATGTATGAAAGTGAGAGCTTTGAATTGTACCCTGAAACAAACTGGGAGTCAGTGATGATGTCTCTGTGGCCATAAGTATCTTGCCCAGCCCTGTAGCTAAGCAGACCAGGAGTTGCTTGCGTTCCCCAGAATTCGATTTCTTATATTCCTCCTCTTCTCCAAGAAGCTCGAGGTGGCCCATCTGAGTCCTAAGGTCTTCATAAAAAATTAGTTTACTTCAAAATGTCAAAACAGTGTTGGCAGGAGAACATGGTACAGCATGAGAGTGTAACAAATATACACACAACACAACAGGGTGATAGGAAATAGCTGTAATAAGTGGGGGGGGGGACATATTTCAAAACTGTCTAAGGATTCTTAAGCAGCAAGACTTTATTTAAGAAGCCTTCAGGAGATGAGATGAAGCTATGATGATACAGGGAGTAAGGTGTTGAAAGTCACCTGAAAATTTCTCTTAATTGGTTCTAGTATGTTTAAACCTTTCAACTTCTGTAGATCACCAGTAATCCTAATATTAAAAATAATCACTCTTATCAACACACTGTAGGGAAGTTTAATTTTAGTATCTACATGGCAGCGTTTCATAAACGATGGATTTCCACCTTCAAAACAAAGCACTAAGCTTTGGGTCAAGCTGGCGTCCTCTCCCTGCGACCTGCAATATGTCTGCTTGGAAGCGCCAAAATAATTTCACTTGTTTGCCCATCCTGTCATGGTAGCAAGCAATATAAGCTTAATCAAGTTCCTTCACCTTAAAGTCTTTCTTTATGCTTCTGGAGAAAGTGGTGAAACAGGTGAAATGCACATGAATAAATATCTCAGATACTTGCTAGCAGCTAAAGCGAAATGAAGACAGGAGTGCCTGGCGTGCTCTGGTCCATGGGGTCATGAAGAGTCGGACACGACTAAATGACTAAACAACAACAAAGCGAAATAGCTAGCTAAGGAGAAGAAGAAGAGTTTGGATTTGATATCCCGCTTTATCACTACCCGAAGGAGTCTCAAAGCGGCTAACATTCTCCTTTCCCTTCCTCCCCCACAACAAACACTCTGTGAGGTGAGTGGGGCTGAGAGACTTCAAATAAGTGTGACTGGCCCAAGGTCACCCAGCAGCTGCATGTGGAGGAGCGGAGACGCGAACCCGGTTCCCCAGATTACGAGACTACTGCTCTTTTTTTTTTTAATTCTTTTTATTAAGTTTCATTCATCACATACACAAAAAAGAAAATAGCACATAAACATTAAATGAAAAAACAAAAATGCACCAACACAAAAAAAAAGAAAAAAGGGGGGGCAAGTCAAAAAAAAAAAGAATGAATAAAAATTAAACTAATACATAACACTCACTATCTGACTTCCTTCCCTCCTGATTTCGGACTCCTAGTTTTAAAGATTTCGTTTTTTCAGCTGATATTGGTTATTAGTTTATACATCGGAAGTTTTATAATATACCTGCTGTAGTTGGTAGGTTTCTATAATTGCCTTCTATATATGCCATGAATTTAGTCCAATCATTATTCAACTTTGTATTCTTTTGGTTTCTGATTCTCTGCGTCACTTTTGCCAATTCGACAAAGTCATATAGTTTCGTTTGCCACTCCCTCACCGTGGGTATATTTGTACTTTTCCAGTTTTGGGCAATTAACATTCTGGCCGCTGCTGTTGAGTATTGAAATAAGATTTTATCTTCCTTCCTAATTTCCTCCCCAATAATACCTAATAAGAAGGCCTCTGGTTTTTTAGGGAACGTGTATCTAAATATTTTTTTTAACTCATTATATATCGTATCCCAAAATTGTTTTATTTCCTCACATGTCCACCACATATGTATAAAGTTGCCTTCTTTTGTTTTGCATTTCCAGCAGGCCTTATTTCCAGTCTTATACATCTTGTTTAGTTTCTCTGGTGTTATATACCATCTATGTATCATCTTCTCTAAGTTTTCTATGATTGCCACACTCGCCGTGAATTTTATTCCCTCATTCCACAGTTTTGCCCATTTTTCATATTCTATATTATGTCCCAGGTCTATGGCCCACTTCACCATAACTTCCTTAATCTCTTCATCTTTTGTATCCCATTCTAATAGTATATTGTACATTTTGGATAGTAACTTAGATTTGCTTTCAATTATTTCTATCTGAAATTTCGATTTCTTGTCATTCATTCCAATTTTTTTGTCTTCTGTCCATATTGCATTGATTTGATGATACTGTAGCCAATTTTTCAACTTCCCCTTCAGCTCCTCATATGGTTTTAGTTTCCAGCTGTCTTCCGATCTTATTAATAAATCTTCATATGTCAGTTTTTGCTCCTCCATATTTATTTTTTTAATTGTTAAGATATTTGTTGGGGACAGCCACCAAGGAGTTCTCCATTCTAGCAGTTTTTTGTTTTTTCCCCAGACTTCGTACAATGGACCCCTGATAATATGGTTTGAAAATCCTTTGTGAGCTTTCTCCTTATTTGACCACAGGTAGGCGTGCCAGCCAAACCTGTTGTCTACCCCTTCCAAATCCAATAAGTCGGTATCTTCCAAGGTTATCCAATCCTTCACCCAACATAGGCAGGCGGCCTCATAATATAATCTTAAGTTAGGGACTGCAAATCCTCCTCTCTTCTTTCGATCCGTAAGTAGTTTAAATCTAATCCTTGGCCTCCTTCCCTGCCATATGAATTTTGAGAGGGTTTTCTGCCAATCTTTAAACAATTTAGGCCCCCTAATTACCGGAATGTTTTGGAATAAGAACAGCATTTTTGGGAGGACATTCATCTTTATTGCCTCCATCCTACCCATCCATGAGAGATTGACTCTGTTCCAGACATCCATATCTTTTTTGATTTCTTTCCATGTTGTCGAGTAATTGTCTTCAATTAAGTTTATGTTTTTTGATGTGAGCCATATTCCTAGATATTTTATTTTTTTTAGCTACCATTATTCCATATTTTCTCTCTAATTTTTCTTTTTCTACCTTTCCTAAGTTCTTTATTAACATCTTTGTCTTTAGTTTATTCAATTTGAAGCCTGAAAGTTTACCGTATTCTTCCAAAGTCTCCAGCGCTTTGCCGATACTTCCTTGCGGCTCTTCCAGGGATAGCATCAGGTCGTCCGCATAGGCTCTTAACTTATACTCCTTCGATCCTATTTTTATTCCTTGTATTTCTGGTATCGATCTTAATTTACTCGCCAGTACTTCTAACACCATGATGAATAAGAGCGGGGAGAGAGGGCACCCCTGCCTTGTTCCCTTCTCTATTTTAAATGTATTTGTGAGATTGTTATTTATTACCAGTTTGGCAAATTGGGTTGAATATATTGCCTGAATTCCTTTCAGGAATTCTCCCTCTATCCCTGCCTTTTCCATAGATTTTATTAAAAACGCCCAAGAGACATTATCGAACGCCTTTTCGGCGTCTATGAAAATCAGTGCCGCTGGTATCTCATTATTGATCTCCAAGTATTCAATTATATTAATAACGTGTCTCACATTATCTTTCAAAAACCTGTTCGGGAGGAAACCCGCCTGATCTTTGTGGATTAAATTTGTTAGACACTTTTTCAATCTATTAGCCATGATGTCTGCATATATTTTATAATCATTATTTAATAGAGATATTGGCCTGTAATTTTTAATGTTCAGTTTGTCTGTGTCTGGTTTTGGAATTAGTGTTATAAATGCCTCCCTCCAGGACTCAGGTATTTTCCCCCCTCTCAGGATATTGTTCATGGCCTTACAAAGCGCTGGTGCCAATTGATTTCCCAAAACTTTATAGTATTTCGCCGATAAGCCATCCGGTCCTGGTGCCTTCCCTAACTTCATTTTTTTAATCGCATCCTGAATCTCTTCTATTCTTATGGGTCTGTTTAATTGGGACCTTTCTTCTTCTGTTACAATCTTTCCTTCACAGTTCTTGAGATACTCTTCTATCTGGATTAGGTCTTCTTCTCCTTTTTTGTATAACTTCTCATAAAATTTGAGAAAATTTTCCTGTATCTTTTTTGGGTCTTCTATCAGTTCCTCCCCTACTTTTATTTTGTTTATCACATTTTGTTTTTGTCTTTTCCTGAGTTGCCAGGCTAATAATTTCCCGGTTTTATTTGCTGATTCAAAATATCTCTGCCTCATTAGCATGATTTTCCATTCAATTTCTTGGCTCGTTAGCATCGAGTATTGTGTTTGTAGTATCTTTATTGTTTGTATGCTTTGTTCATCTTTCGGGTTATCTGTTAATTTTTTCTCAGACTCCCTAAGTTGTCTGAGAATTTCTTCCTTTTTTTGCTGTCTTATTTTCTTTTTATAACTGTTTTGTTGGATGAAGAAACCTCTTATGACAGCCTTACTGGCATCCCATACTACTTCTGAATTTATTCCTACGTTAAGATTCAAATCAAAATACTCTTTTAAGGTGGCTTTGGCTTTTTCAATAACCTCATCATTGTCTAATAAATATTCGTTTAGCCTCCATCTGAAACCTCCCTGCATTACCCCTCTTATTTCCAATGTTATTGAATTATAATCGGAGAGGGTTCTCGGTTGGATTTCACATTTGGTGGCTCTTAGTGTAAGTTCCCTCGAGGTCCATATTTGATCTATTCTGCCCCAACTTTTGTGTACCTCTGAAAAAAACGTGAACTGCTTTTCTGTTGGGTGCTTATATCTCCAAATATCTATTAGGTCCATATTCTCTTCCAAGTCTTGGAATGATTTTGGTAGTTTTCCTTGGTTTCGTTTTTTCTTTTCTGTTTGTCTGTCAATTTCTGGTATTGACACTGCATTGAAGTCTCCCAATAATATCGTCCTGTTGTTTTCTAATTTTATTAAAACTTGTTCCAGTTTCTTAAAAAACTCTGGCCTATTTGCGTTTGGGGCATATATATTTACAACATTGATTTCCCCCCCCTGAAAGCTAATTTGTACTCCCAGTATCCTTCCTTCTTCGTCTTTGTAAATCAGTTTAGGTTCCCATTTTTCATTAACATATGTTACTACTCCTTTTTTTTCCTCTGCCGTAGAGCTTATAAATTCTGTTCCTAGGTTCTTACTTGACAAGACGTGTTTGTGCTTCTTGGCTACATGAGTCTCTTGCATACAGATTACATCCATTTTTTTCTTTTTCAAAACATTTACAATTTTATTCCTTTTGGTTTTGTCATTCAAGCCATTTACATTCCATGTTAAAATTTTAAGATTCATTATTGCTTTTGTCTAGTGATAAGTCAGTAGTCTACTAATTTGAGTTTTACCGATTTAAATTCGGGTAGTTTCGCTTTCTGTTTCTTCTTCTTCCTCACCTCCTTCTTCCTCCCCTGTCACATCCCCCTCCCCCTCCCCTTCATCCCCTCCCTCCGGTCCCCTCTCACCCCCCTTCTCCCCTGATCCCACACCACCCCTTTCCTCCCTCGTCCCACCTCTCCCCCCACCTCTATCCTCCATCCTCCCAAGGTCTCTCTCATATCTACGTAGAAATTTACTGACTTCCTGACTTTCTGTAATCTTAAATCTTTTTTCTTTATAGAAAAAGGAAATCCCTTCTGGGAATTCCCATCTATGTTGTATTCCATTTTTTTTTTTTAGAATGTTAACTAATTGTTTGTAGCCTTCTCTCTTGCGCAGAAGCCTAATCGGTATTTCTTTGAAGATGATGATTGGTTTTCCATCGATTACTAGTTTTTTCTGGTAGCTCTCTCTCAAAATTATGTTTCTCATCTCTATCGATTTAAAAATCACCAAGCAGTCTCCTGGAACTTTTTTCAATTTGTTTTGTTTGGGTCTTATTTTTATTCTGAAGGCGTTTTCTATTGTTTGGGCAACTTCTTCTTCTTTCAAGGTTAACCACTTCGCCAGTTCTCTGATCATTTTCCCTTTAATATCTTCGTTAATTTCTTCCCCTACTCCTCTAAATTTTAGATTTAGCTGTTTTTGTTTCATTTCCATCAGTGCTAAATTGTCCAAGACTTGGTCCTGGGTCTTACTTAATTCTCCAAAGTTCTCCTTTGTTTTCTCAGCTTCCTTTCTCTGATCTCTCATCTCTCTTTGTATTTTTTTATTTGAGTCTTCTAGGGACTTTGTTCGGGTCGTTAAGTCTTTTATCTTGTTTGACAATTCTCCTACCACACCCTCTATTTTTTTATCGATCAATTCCTGCATCTCTCCTAATTTTTTCTCTATGTGGATTTCGTTCTGTTTAAATTCTTCTTTTCTTTTCATCCATAATACATCTAAATCTCTAATTTCCTCCTGTCGTGAAGTTCTCCTCTCTAGTGGTGTTCCCACTGACTTCTTCCCGTCCTTGCCCGCCATCTCCCTCTTTCTTTAAATCTAAGCAAAACTTGATTTAACTTCTTAAGACTCTCCCCTAGAGGGCGCACAATCTTATGTGATCTTAATTATTTCAACAAATAATTTGTTAGTCTATCTTTAAACCGGATTGAGACACCGTGGTTGGTCTATCCTGTTAAATCAGAATGAGACTGCTTTGTTTGGAGTCCAATATTTTGCACTCCCTTATTACAGTCTCTTCTATTTCTCGTCTAAATTCCGCTAAGCAGGCGAAATCACAACTTATTGACCATTTACACAATATAAGAGTGTACTGTCCCCACCTTGAGAAGTTATTACACTTAGATATTCAAGAAATATTGAGGATACTGTCTTTGAAGGAGAGAGGCCAGAGGGGTAAGGGATGAAAGACACAGGAGCAAGCGGAGGGAAAGGAACGGGGGGTAGATGACGAATTTATACAAATTAAGTGGGAAACTATAGAGATTAGATGTAGAACTATATGTTGTTCAGTTACCAAGTTTTGTTATGTTGTTCTATTTATCCAGTTTTCTAAATTATAAAAGTTTATTTCTCCTTCCTTTAGTTATTCTTCAGCCACTTACTTGGCCTAATCCACTTCCGCGTAATGGGAACTTTATTCAGAGGCCTTTCTGGCTGCTATTCCTGTTCGGAGTAAGACAGGGAGGAGGCGGGGCAGAGGGGGGGAGGGTAGGGGAAGACAGAGGAAAGGGAGGGGAGGGGAGGGGAAGACAAAAGAAAGGGCAAAAAACAAGGGAGAGCAGGAGGGGAACAAAAAAAAAAAGCAGTTCCAAAGGGGATGAGAGTCAAAAAGCAAAAATGATTTCCCAAGTTCTCTCTGTTAACCAAAAATAATCCACAAATAGTCCACAAGTAACAATCCACAAAGGAGAGAGGGGATCTGGACCAAGTTCCAGCTTCCTAGCTTTGCACTTCTCTACTGGGGCTTTCGAATCATGTCTGTCAGGACTGCCGCTAGGTCCCAGCTCACAGAGGACCAACGCCCAGTGGATATTATATACAAAAGTCTTTATTGAAGTTTAGTTTCCATTTCCAAGCTCTGGGCGCGCAGACCCACGTCTTAATGCTAGACCGGCTAAGTCCCCTCTGACTCGCTGCTAAAGCCACACCAGTTTAAGATTCTCGCTTTGCTCCACCTCCTACGCTGCTCCTTCCTACGCTGGGTCCTTCTGCCCTCTGGGGTTATCTCCTTCCTTGATTCCTCTGAAGCTGACCCCCCTGAGTCCTGCCCTTCCTTCCGGCGGGCTTTAGGACCTGGCTCCCTGTCAGGACTCCCTGCTGTGCCGCTCGCCTGTACATTTGAACTTGGCACGCGCGCCCAGCCGGTAACCTTCCTTCTGACCGTTTCCCCGCTTCCGGATGTGGGCGTGGCCAGCCCTGCCTCCTCTCCTCCCGCTGGTGGCAAGAACACTGGTTCCGACTCCTGGGACTCCCCCTCCCCACTGCGCTCTGGTGGGGAAGCTGGTCCCGATTTCCAACTGCTGCTCAGGGACTCCCCGCTGGCCCCTCCCTCTTGAGGTTTCTCCCCTGGAATCTCCCTTGCTCTGGCCATCGGTGCTCCCTTCTGCGAGTCTTCCGATTCACTAGAGAGGCTTGCGGAATGACTCTGGCAGCTGTCACTTCCTGCTCCCCCTTCGTCCTCTTCCTCCTCACTCTCCATTTGCTCCCCCTCCTGTGTCTCTCCTTCTGAACCCCTGACAATGTCTGTTGTTCATCCAACATCCAACAGAAAGAGGAAAAAAAAACGAGGGCGAAGTCTCTGTGAGGTTTCCACTCTGTGAGGTTTCCACTCCTAAATAGATCAGATCCTGGCGGTGTTGCAACCGCGGGTTTCACCCAAACATCTGACTGAATCCTCTATAAAGCCGACGAGGGTATACAAAGTCCAACTGGGTTGTTGCCAAGAGGAGGTAGGTACTAGCGGGCCGTTTGCACACGAATCTTATACAAAAGCTCCTCCCGTTTTTAATAACAAGTAGGCAAAAAAGCCGAATCTGGAGAGTCCAGAAAGGTCAGAAAGGGAGGCTCGAAATTAGATCGCCGTCCGATCCGAAGAGGGGGGGAGGGCGTTTGTTTCTTCAGCTCCAACTATACTTTATGCTTTCCTCTTTGTTCCGTTCTTCCCTCTCCCCCTGTTAATCTTCCGCTTCTGGCTAGAACCCTTTAGATCCTCCTCTAGTTCTTTCTTACTCACCCAAAAGTGATACAAAGTCTCTAAGGGTTCTTTTTTACTTGGTTACTTTCTTCCAATTTTATTTCTCTGCCCCGCCGCACTGCTGACGGGGACTTTCACTCTCCGTTGCTACAGCGGGTGAGTAACGATCTCTTTGTTTCACTCTTGCGATTTTGGTCTCAGCGACATCTTAGATCCGAAAGAGCAGGTCGGGCTCTTTTAATTTAATCTACTGACATCCTTCGCTCCCTGGTTTTATATCTCAATTTTCGGTCCCTTCATTTATCACACATCACCAAGGGCATCAGGTGTTAGAATTGCAGAGGTTTGTCGCCTTTTTCAGTGGGTTATTGGAGGCATTTCCGCATGGGGTTCGCAGAGCTTACCGGAATGCGTCCCTCGATCCCGTCGCTCCCAGGTCTTCTCCAAAAATAGAAAAAACCCGAAGGAGTTTCTGGACCACTCAGACGCTGCTGGCTGCGCTTCCCTCGAGGGGGACCCCCTCGAGATTTTGGGGTCGCAGTGCCTGTGCGTTGCCCCTCAAAGACCCCATGCAGGACGGAGAGGTTTCTCCGCGCTCCCACACTGCTAGCGATCCAAACCGGAAGTCCTCCCCTCGAGACTACTGCTCTTAACCACTACACGACACTGGACAAAAACATGCAACCTCGAGAAGCTAGCTCAGGCATCACCAACTTGGTGCCCTCTGAAAGTCTTGAACTCCCACCAACCCCAGCCCAAACAGCTCTGCTTACTGGGACTGCTAGGAGTTGCAGTTCACAACATTTGGAGGGAACCAGGTTGACCAAGACTCAGTTGACCAAGATCAGTGTTGTTGTTTTTCAGCTGGAGTGCACCGGAGCGCAGTTCCGTCACCACTCAGGTGAGTGCCATTGCGGGCCAGTGCTCCTCCTGCCCGTTTCTTGTCTTTATGACCATCTGAGAAGTCCAAAACGAACATTTCAATTCGGAAACTGGCCAGTGTATGCAGGTCTATACTTTTTTTCAGATCTATGACTCCACTTAGCTCCTAGCCACTTCTAGCCACGATTGGTCAAGCTACAGAGTGGGGCCATTGGTATTTCCCTTTCTTCAATCTGCCTCCCATGGCTGGCTTTAAGCTTTCCAGGCAGGCCCCTACCACTGCACACGCGTGCATTTGCGTGAGGGCCCTTCTGAGTTGCCCTAGCCATCTGCCTGAATTTAAGTGAACAAGGGAAATGGGGGCACATTTATTTGACAATCCCCAAACCAGCTAGGGAGACAACTCGCTGTAGTCTTCAGCACCTCCGTGGGAGATGAACGGCACTGTTGTCAAACTGGCATCTGTTCAGGGCTGTCCCGAGTTGCCTGGCGACTTCTTATAACAATTTCATGGTGAGTTCCAGCACCTATTTTTCTCGAAAAAAGATCTCTGACTGAGATTAATATGAACGTGAATATGATTCGTATCTTCATCCTCTTAACATTTCCATGAGATCATAAGCAACGATCCAATCATGAAATGAAGATCATTAGGCAAGCTGTTTACGGAGCAAGTGTTTACAAAATGCATTTCCAACTAAATGAAATGATGCATTAAACATTAATGCAGAGACCTCTGGGATCATAATCAATGTATTTTTCTCTAATATTCATGACATCCCCATACTGGCAAAGACATGCTCAGAAAGGCGCATCTCAGTTAATAACTCTCTCGACATAATCTGAACCAGTTAAAGTTTCTCATGGGCTTTTAATGGCAATCCCATGTAGAGGGATTTAAACTATTAGGTTTGGGGGATCAGTCTGCATGATATTCAGGGGTACCTTGCAGGCCTGTGATTCTGCATCAAGGAGGCTTAGAATCTAGTACATGGGTAGGCAAACTAAGGCCTGGGAGCTGGATCCGGCCCAATCGCCTTCTAAATCTGGCCTGCGGATGGTCCAAGAATCAGCATGTTTTTACATGAGTGTCCTTTTATTTAAAATTCATCTCTGGGTTATTTGTAGGGCCTGCCTGGTGTTTTTACATGAGTAGAATGTGCGCTTTTATTTAAAATGCATCTCTGGGTTATTTGTGGGGCATCAGAATTCATTCATTTCCCCCCCCCTTCAAAATATAGTCCGGCCCCCCACAAGGTCCGAGGGACAGTGGACCGGCCCCCTGCTGAAAAAGTTTGCTGACCCCTGATCTAGTAGAAGAGGCCACTGAACTGGTCAGACCAGTTTCTTAGTAAGGTAGCCTTAGCCTTAGCTAGCCAGGTAAGTACCACCATTGACATGCCCAAAGATGTTGTCCTGTTGCCATAGAGACAAATGAGTGGGTCCTTTCCCACTTCATCTGGCTCAATACCATGTCATCTTAGGGTGGAAAACAATAGGCCAAGGGGAATTCTGTTTCTCTGTGTGTATGAGTTTTGGCTGATGCTGGAAGCTGGAGACAGAGGCAGGTTTAGGGAAATGCAACCAGTTCACCCACGCTGGTTGCTGAGCTGATAGCGCACTGCAGGGGGGCACCACAGCAGTGATGAACAACAGAAGGTGAGAGGTAAGGGAGTGCTGAATTTTGGCATCACACAGGGTGCCGCTGAAATTTTAAACCCAAAGTTCAACATTGCTGGAGACACAGAGACTTGTCTTGTTCTGTGCTGAACCCAAAGCTGGGAGCTTTGCTAGAAACTAAATAGGAAGGCAATATCTATAAAGCATTAATGCTGTGAGCCTGCCCGTCCTATGTATATATGTGTAGATAAAACCATGTATCCCAAAGATACCACAGTCTCCACTGACCTTCATTCCAAGAAAACTGAACTCTGGATAGGTTTGGCCATCCCAGAAGTCTCTCTCACTGCTTGGAGATTGGTGTGTGCAACAATTCTTCCCCCACTGGACATCTATTCCATTTATCCGGAAACTACAACTAATCCAGAATGCGGCAGCTAGACTGGTGACTGGGAGCAGCCACTGAGACCACATAACACTGGTCTTGAAAGACCTACACTGGCTCCTAGTGCGTTTCCGAGCACAATTCAAAGTGTTGGTGGTGACCTTTAAAGCCTAAATGGCCTCGGTCCAGTACACCTGAAGGAGCATCTCCATCCCCACCGTTCTGCCTGGACACTGTGGTCCAGCACCGAGGGCCTTCTAGTGGTTCCCTCACCGTGAGAGCAAAGCTACAGGGAACCAGGCAGAGGGCCTTCTCGGTAGTGGCACCCACCCTGTGGAACACCATCCCACCAGATGTCAAAGAGAAAAACAACTACCAGACTTTTTGAAGATATCTGAAGGCAGCCCTGTTTAGGGAAGTTTTTTAATATTTGACAGACTATTGTATTTTAATATTCTGTTGAAAGCCACCCAGAGTGGCTGGGGAAATCCAGCCAGATGAGTGGGGTATAAATAATAGATGATGATGAAGATGATGATGATGATTAACTTCCTGCCCAACTTATTGACAGGCACAAAAAATAATGCATGTCAGTCTTTCAAACACCAGGTGCAATTCAGCCCAAGCTCACACTGGCTAGGTCCTATTTATTTTGAGAGGAGAGAGATGCAAGAGCTTAACTCGCTCAGATACAAGCATTGCTTTTTCAGTGGACTGTGTTTGTTGCCTTAAGGCAGGGATTGGGAATCCATGGTCCTCCACATGTTGTCAGACTCCAACTCCCATTATCACTGACTATGCAGGCTAGGGCTGATGGGAGTTGGAGTCCATCAATATCCAGAAGACTGCAAATTTCCCACCCCTTCCTTAAGTGATAAAACAAGCAAAAATTCCCAAGCAGAATTTACCTACAGAACCCACACAGGGTCACGTATGGGCTAGTCTTAACAGGTTTGCTATCTCTTTGCTGTAATATTATGAGCTGTGAGTTCTCTAATTTGCTAGTTATTTTGGGATGAGAGCTTCAGAATTAGGAGTTGTGTATACAGACCCATCTCTAGAGCCTGCTCCATCCCCTTTGAGAAACACGGATCTATGCTGATCCCTAATTGCTGTGACCAGGCCCCAGAATGGAAACTGAAATGCAATTTATGAAGTGGCAGTTTATGGTGAAGCCTTGATTTCCTCCCAGACGCCAGTGCTCTTTAATGCATGCTTAAACACAGGTGGTGGTGGTTATTGAAGGAGCTTGTGATTTAATAAGTGCTTGGAGACATTTGTGGGATTTACAGCTAGATGGATGAGGACTGTTGTTTTCCAGGACACATGCAGACTATGGGTGAAGGCTGAGACACCCCACTTTAAGAGCACACACTGAAGACTCTTCTCCTGCTCAGTTAGCCAGTTTCACCCCAGTTGTTGAATCTTGCATGATAAATATAAATTTCAGGAGTCTGTCCACCCTACTTGTAAACCAGGTTGAGTTGTTTGTCTTTTTTAGAAGGGGGGGGCAGGGAATGAAGGGTGTGACTATCTGGAGGTATGCACATTTACTCTTTCCTTATTCTTATTTTTTTAAAAGCATGTAAAGCAAAGTTGTAAAAACTGCTCTGGGGGCTGGAGGAGAAAGCTGGGTTTGTGAAATCGCACCACACTTTCCATCTTCTCCTTCCACACCAGGTGGTTCGCCACACCCTTTGAGAACCACTGCCTTAGAACAAAACAAAGTGGTTTGTTGTTCTAGGGCAGGCTTCCTCAAACTCAGCCCTCCAGATGTTTTTGGCCTACAATTCCTATGATCCCTAGCTAGCAGGACCAGTGGTCAGGGATGATGGGAATTGTAGTCTCAAAACATCTGGAGGGCCGAGTTTGAGGAAGCCCATTCTAGGGCAACAAAATAGATCCAGTTCAGTTGTTCAAAACTAAAGTTCCTGTATTAAGCTTGAATCCCACACTCAAAACACTGGCAGTCTAAGGACACCCTAAGTTTTCCTTATGAAGACCAAGGGACGGGAAGTAGGCTTAAATACTATCCTGATTAAATGAAAGCCTGTTTAGCCTGAGATCTGTGGTAGATAGCTATTCTGCTAAACCAGTCTGTGTCAACCTGGTATCCTCCAGATGTTTTGGACTACAGTTCCCATCAGCGCCTGCATGGCTGCACTCACTTTTTCTACCCCAAAAGTTCAATAAATGTTGTTCTATTATTATTAATGTCTTGCTTTTTGTTGCACTAGTGCCCCTCCAGGCAGCAATAATTCAGTAACATTGGAGGAAGCAGCACGAAACAATAAATAAAACAGAATGATGCGTGGGTGTTTCAGTGTAAATCCACCATAAATGCATTATTGCTGAGTCCATCACATGTTCCAGAACATACCCACCAAAAAATCCCCAACAGTGTGAGGTTATTACTGCTTTAAAATCAATCTACATAGTTTAAGTTTTTAAAAAGAATTGCTCAGTCACAAAATTCACATAGTTGCTCCCCACCGCAATGCATTGAAAGGGTTAGGGCAGTACTGAAATACTCATCCCTGATGCATTAGGAGTTATGGGTGTTGAGTATAATTGTTTAATTGACAATGAAATAGGGAATGCCTAAATGTGTATTACAGAAGGCTTTAACGTGGGGAAATTCCACTGTATACTAAGTGGTCTCTGAACTCCTCAATGGGTTGATTAACTATTGTTGTTTTCTGCTAGCTAACATGTGAGTGTTTAACCTTAGATCAGGTGACAGAGGTACTGAATTGCAAATTCACCATCTTGGAAGGGTGGTGGCTGACTCTTTGTTCCCAGTCTTTGCGGAAGTAAGGACATGTAATGACCCTCTCCAGTGAGGAAAAACAGCTCCAGGCAAAATGGAGGCTGTAAAGAGGGAGATCTTTGTTTATAGCTCTGTTTGGAATTATCTTTTATTTCTAAGCTGCTGAGCCTGTGCTGGAGAGCACAAGATATGATATGGAATTATTTGGATGTATCTTTGATGTTTTTGTTCTGTTTTGAAGGAAGTTCTGCAAGTAAAGCTTTGCATCAAAATTATGGGCCTTGACAATGTTTTTCTTCCCAGAGGAGTCAGTTTTTATGCATCCACTTGCTTCAAACTGTGAAATATTAATATTTGCAGTAGTGGTGAAGGAATGGATTTCCCAAATCTAAAATCTGAGTGTTCAGTCAGTCTGAAACGGGCCCCAAAATCCCCATTTTTCCTGTACCAAGGGTGCATTAGCTAAAAACCATTAACTTGAGCTGTTGAGCAAATGCATAACAGGAACCCAGCTCTATAAACAAAGCACTCTCCTTTATCTGTCTGTGATGCTTAATGGATGGCCTTGTCCATTCCCAAGTACAGACAGGATGGCAGAGCTGGGGCTTATCTTATCTTGTGGGTTGTAGATATCCTGACACACTGACGCACAAACCTTGCAAGACACCCCCCGCGCTCGGGGGTGACGCCAGGAGTGCTCTTAGAGTTGGTGGCCTTCTTACTTACCCCAAGATAAGGAATACAGGAACAGGAACATCCTTTTATGGTCAAGAGTACCGGAACAGGAACATCTGTTTATGGTCATGGATGTCAACTTACGTGTATAAGCTGATGTGTCTGGATTCCTGGGAAAGGGGGGAGAGGGTGCCTGGAGGATATATATACTGTATGCAATTTCTCTTGCTTTTCTGCTTGCTGTGAACCGATTCACGCAGTGCCTTCTGCAGAATAAACTCTTTCTCTGAACCAAACCTCGGTGTCATTTGACTTCCTTCCTCCCGTCCGGGAGCAACACAGACCCCACCAATCAGCCTTAGTCTAATAAGGCTACAGTGGGGACAGGTGGGCTGTGATGGAAGTGACCCATATTCTAGTTTACTTTTCTCCTGGCTCATTCCAGGCTGGATGGTATTATGCATTTTTTCAAGCAGTGCTTTTCCCCCCAGGGGATACTCAAGCATATGCAGTGCCAGCACCTCCTTGTTCGTTGTTGCTAAAAAGTGTGGCACTTACATACTGTAACAACTTCATGGTGAGTACCGGCACCAATTTTTCTTGGGGGAAAAGCACAGGTTTCAAGAAATATTGATAGCACCAGAGGTGTCTCATAAATAAAAATTCAGAAGGAATGTGTAGAAGGAGCTCCTGCAAGATAAATCTGAAATACAAAACAGTGACAGTGAGAGTTTCAAAGGAAACTTCTATCTCCTTCAATGAATGATGTGTTTTCCTACGAAAGTAGCTCAGACAAAACCTGAGTCTTAAAAATATAAAGTTTTAATGGGAGACAGAAATCAGTTTTTAAAAAATGTTCAGTGCAGCCTTCAGCAGCATGGTGCGCTGCAGATTTCAGCAGAAAGCTAAAGGACATGCACAGATGGGAAATGAAGCAGTAGGTCTGCCCTGAAACTTCTGCAGCCACAAACAGTATTGAAAGCAAAAATGTGTATAACCACCCCAATACCATTCTGAGCAGAAATCACTATGGGTCCCTTAGAAGGATTGGGTGTACACTCAAGTTAGCTTGGGCAGGGAGAGGTGTCTGCAGGTGGGTTTTTTTAAATGTATTTTTATTAAAGATTTTCTTGGTTTACAAAAGTATGTGCAATGTCTCTCTTTTTTTCAGGTAACATCTCTTACAGATCAGTTTCATTTGTTGAGACATTAGGAAGAAAAAGGGGAAAGAGGTGGAGGGGGGAAAGGTAAGTGGGGGTGAGGTTGGATGGCGATGTTTCTATTTTACTTAATATATGTGGGGTTTTGTGTCAGCGTCACTTGTGCAGGTTCTTTGCTATTCACTTGCGTTTCTTTGGTGGTGAGAGAGGTTGAGGTTGGCCTAGAGTGTGGTTGTTCATTTGTGGTTGGCTGTGGTGGTCTTTGTTTTCATGTGTTAGTGGGGTGGGTGGGTGGGTGTTTTGGATCAGGTTAGCCATATTGATTTGTATGCTGTTGGTGGATTTTTGTCATTGTCTTGTTGGGTTATGTATGTGATAAAGGGGAGCCATACCATGAAGGCGTCTTCTTCTATTTGTCCCCATGTCAGTTTCAGTTTATTGGTTGATTTTTCTAGTAAGGCTGTTTCCCATAATATTTGGTACCATTGGTCCGTTCTCACTCCTGACAAGTCTCTCCAGTGTCTGGTTATGATGTTTCTGGCTGCAGGTGTTGCAGGACTTTGCAATGTTTCAGAAACCTCTTTGAGCTGAGACAGCGCAGGGTCAGAAGAAATGAGATGACCACTAGGGACAAAACACACAAACTTCTTTTGCAGCACTGCTCACCCAAAGATGGCAGCCTGTGATATGATCCAACATAACAGCCACAAAGTCAGAAATGTTGCCTAAGGACAACGGGTGGTCTTGGAATTTAGATTCCAAGCACTGAACACCATCAAACATCTATTGGATTTAGGGATCGTAAGGAAAAGAAGAGCCTAGATAGCAGACATCAAGGTCAAATGTGAAAATCCTCCACTTGAATCCTTGGAGAGCCACTACCAGCCAGAGCACCAAATATTGGTCTAGATGGCCAAAAGAGAAATACATGTTGCTTTGTACTGTACGTTGGGCAAAGGTTCTGCTCTCAGATCACCTTCAAACCTCTGGGGAAAAACCAAAACTGGCCCATCTGCAGCCCAAGCTTTCACTTAGAGGACAACTCAGATTTATTTAAAGGTCTTCCTGCAACCCACTCTTGCTTTTAAAAGCAATCACCGTCTCCCCACCTTCCTCCTCGCACCTTACAAAGTTTCAGTTCATTTCATGCAAGAATAAACCTGGTCTTATGATCAAAACAAGCACCGCGCTGTGGAAGGGACATAAATTGTCATGGATTAAATAGATTTAGACTTGACAGACTGCAAAGTATCCAAGTCTTTCAAGTATAAAAGCAGAGGAAGAGTGTTGCACCCACTGTGACAAGTAAACCTGTCAAGCAAAATTGCCTGTGTGGGATTCAAGGAGAGGCAAGAGAAGTGGGGGGAGGGGGAAGTGGGGCGGAGGAAAGAAATCGTGAAGGATTCATATCCCTGCTAATTTTTTCTTTTCGCCTGTTTGTCACTGGGCTTGTTTTATGGGGGCTTTGCAAATGTTTTCCACAAGCCCTGTTCATTTACACCGGAGAACTCCGTATTCATCATTATAATAGCATTCTCTGCCCTGTGGGGATCTGCACCTTGATGCCACAGGCATAATCAATTGCCTGAGAGTGGGAGAAGGACAATGACACACTTTCAGGAGCCGCAGAAAAGGTAGAATTTCAATAAGGATACTGGAACTTTGCAAAGTAAACTGAACAATCTTCCAAAGCGGTCTTAAGTGTGACCACATTTGGGATACTGTGCACAGTTCTGGGTGCCACACCTAAAGAAAGATATTGCAGAGCTAGATGGGACCAAGACCTAGGTTATACGATTGAATTGGACAAATGGAAAAAGTTCTGGACAAAAAACTTAAAATTTACGGCCTGCTACTTAAAGGTAAAGGGACCCCTGACTGTTAAGTCCAGTCACGGATGACTCTGGGCACTCATCTCACTCTATAGGCTGCGGGAGCCAGTGTTTGTCCGCAGATAGCTTCCGGGTCATGTGGCCAGCATGACTAAGCTGCTTCTGGCAAACCGGAGCAGCGCACAGAAACACCGTTTACCTTCCCGCTGGAGCGGTACCTATTTATCTACTTGCACTTTGACATGTTTTAGAACTGCTAGGTTGGCAGGAGCAGGGACTGAGCAACATGAGCTCACCCTGTCGCGAGGATTCGAACCGCCGACCTTCTGATCAGCAAGCCCTAGGCTCTGTGGTTTAGACCACAGCGCCACCCATGTGAAATAAGGGAAAATTTCATGAAAATGAAATACAGGTGGTATCTAACCCCTGTTAAGTTGACTAAAATAAATAAATCTCACAACAATAATTGTTGGAGGTGTAAAAACCAAATAGGAACTTTTAATCACATGTGGTGGAATGTAGACATAGACATTTGATGTAATAATCACACATCCATCAATGGGAGAGAATGAAAATGCTGGCATCAGCTCTATTGGATGACCATGGATTCTAGTAAAAAGATAAGGCAAAGGACCCCAGGATGGTTAAGTCCAGTTAAACTTGACTATGGGGTACGGTGCTGATCGGATTATAGTATTGTGAGGCAGCAGGAGAACAGATCTCTGTCCACTTTCTCCACCCCATGCATCTCCATTGCTTGTTTAGATTTCTTTGAGAATGTCAATCAGAGGTGCAGTGGTCCAGGTTCTTGGGGGGGGGGGGTTTGAAGACCCATTACTATTTCTGCAGCAGGTTCCCCATCTTCAATGTCCTTGAGTAGCCCAATCAACATGAACATGGAGCTTTTAGCCACTGAGAAGCAGTCTTCTCACCCTTTGTGATGATTGGAGCCTATCGGAGTGAAAGGAGGTGAGCCAGCCATTGAGGATTGGCTCCTAGGGTCATTCTGGAGAAGGCACTTAGGGACAACACTGAGTTGTTGTTCGGTATGTTCCAAAGCTAAGCATTTAGGAACAGAAGGTGCTTCAGTTTCAAGAGAACAGTGTGCAAGCTCTGTTGCATACAATGGAACTTCAAGGGAAGCACAACTCAAGGCACTCTGAAAGAAAATAATGGAGCATTCTAAATTATTGCCTATGTACGTGCACGGAAAATAGTAGATCTAGTTGAAAGCCAACATGGGGAGGTCTGCATGGATGGTTGCAACACATCCCTAACTGCTAATATTGTAACTATTATAACATTGTTTTTATAATCTCAGATCATTGCATAAACTTAGGTGGGGCTGTGGATGTGACATTGGGTGCCTGTGATTATCATGAAGGGACTCTGTAATTCTGAGTTTGCCATGACACCACTGGTGTAGTCAATAAGCATGTGGATAGGCATAATGTAGTGGTCATTGTATACTTGACTTTCCAAAACCTTTTGATAAAGGTCCTCACCGTGATTCCTGAGAAAGCTTAGGAGTCATTAGATAAGAGGTCAGGTCCTCCTGTGGATCAGTAACTGCTTAAAGAGCAGAGAGCAGGTATCAATGGACAGTTCTCACAATGGAGGGATGTAGTCAGTCGGGTCCTCCAAAGATCTGTATTGGGGTCCCATGCATTTTAACATGTCCAAAAATGATCTGGCGTTAGTAGCGAGCAGTGAGTGGCCAAGTTAACTGATTACAGCAAATTATTCAGTGTGGTATAAACAAAAAGGAATGACAAAGAGCTCCAAAATGATCTCTCTCCAAACTCACTGATATCATAAAAGTAATTCAGTGTAAGGAAATGTAACATTATGGAAACTGGGTCAAAATACCCACCAATCAATCCCAACTTCACATATATACTGATGCCACCTGAACTAGTCAAGACTGATAAGGAAAAAGATCTTAGAGTTGAGGCCAATTGCCCATTGAAAGAGCTAAGCTGGTGTGTGGTTGGTAACACTGATTTTTAAATGTAGCACTATTTTTTTAAGAAGGGGATCCAGGAGGTACCCTGGAAATTGCAGGCCAATTAGCTTAACATCTGTCTCCATAAAACTGGTGGGAAGTATTGTTAAGGATAAAATAACTAGGTATATATGGAAGAACAAGCCTTACTGAAGCAGATGCAGCATGGCTTCTGTAAAGGCAGGTTCTGTTTCAAGAGCCTCTTAGAGTTCTTTGAGAGTGTCAGCAAGCATATAGATAGAGGTGATCTGGTTGACATAGTGTACGTGAACTTTCAAAAAGCTTCCAACAAAGTACTTCACCAATGACACAATAGGAAAAAAAATGAGGCAGTGTGTGGCTGCTGCAAAAAAAAATGGGCTTCTTATAGGCATCTTGTTGGCCTCTGTAGGAAGAGGATATTAGTCTAGATACATACATCCATACATAATTTTATTTGTATGCCATCTTTCCATAGTTTGAACCATGCTCAAGGCGGCTTACAACATGAAAAACAAACAAACCACAATTACAATGTAATGAAAGTGGTCATTAACAATAAATGAAACATAAAAAGTGCATTACTAAATTGCACAATTTCCACATAAACCATAATAAGATCTAAAATAAAGATACAAAAAATTGATCTTGATAACAGCAACAACCTCTGCCAACAATACCCTAACCCAAGAGACTGTACAGCAACCTCAACTTTTGTAGCTGGAGTCAGTCCAATGAGCAGGGAGCAGGTCTTCCAGGACTCACAACCAAGAGGGTCCAATTCAGCAAGGTGCTTCTTATGCCAGTCTTTTGTGCAGGAATTATTCTAGCGCTATGCTAGGGACTTGGCTGCAGTCTCCTGCAAACATGGTCTGAAAGGGCAAGCCTGAGTCATTCCACTTAGAAAAGGAGCATCTGTAAACTGAGTTCATACATCAACCGCAGAATGCTGGCTGATGTTTCATCTGGGACACTATTGTGTTTTCTTCTGCAACAGCCCATTTGCTAGACGCTAGGTTTCCCTCCTGGAGCAGCAATCTTTCTCCATCCTCTCAATGTGATTACAGTCCATTTCATTCCATAATAGGTTTCTTTTATTATTCCCCGAGGCATGCAAATCAAATTTTACTCAGTACCAAAATCTTTGTTCTACGATGAATGCTGGCTTCAAGTGCAATGGGGGGGGGGGGGATGGCTTCGCTATTGAATGCGACCCGTGTTAATAGTGCTCCTCTCTCTTCTCCATCTCCTCCCCAGCCCTGCTTTGAAAGTAAACATCTGTCCAAGTTTATTTGCTTCGGTGGAAAGGCAGGAGAGTATCTTCGGGGAAAGAGCATGATAAAGGCAAGACAGATTACCCCACAATTATAACTTTCTCTGTCTAAATGTTTAATTAGATCCAACGCTGCAGAGACAGGAAATTAGTTCAGCATCCATCTGTCCTGAGGTTTTCGAGATGGCAAACAAGAGGGGCTGCCTCAGCAAACCAGATTAAAATAGCAAAGCTTTAGAAAAAAATAATAATGTTGGCTCACTCAGCTCAAACTCGCGCCAGAAATTAGACCACCTGTGGGTCAGCACATCTGGTTGGGCTTTTCTTTCAGAAGAGTGATCAGGAAGTGATGGCCAATAGGCTGTATCTGGCCCAAGGGCCGCCATCTTCTGGCTCACTGCACCTTTGCGCCATTTTAGCAGGGGAAATTAACTCCTTCCCCCAGGTGTGCTCTGCCCAGGAAGTTTCAGAAACGGGAAGGAGTTGGCATAAAACATAGCCGTTCTAAGGCTCTGTTTCTTTATCCTTCTTGAGCTCTACTTTAATTAGCAGGATTCCTAAAATTATTTCTGAAATTAGAGCCCTGGTCTCCTGGGTCCTAGTGGCAACTCTGTGTTTGGGTTGTACTACTTCAGAGTATAGGGGACACGGGTGGCACTGTGGGTTAAACCACAGAGTCTAGGACTTGCCGATCAGAAGGTCTGCGGTTCGAATCCCCGCAACGGGGTAAGTTCCTGTTGCTCGGTCCCTGCTCCTGCCAACCTAGCAGTTTGAAAGCACATCAAAGTGCAAGGAGATAAATAGATATCACTCTGGCGGGAAGGTAAACAGCATTTCCGTGCGCTGCGGTGGTTCGCCAGAAGTGGCTTAGTCATGCTGGCCACATGACCCGGAAGCTGTACGCCGGCTCCCTTGGCCAGTAAAGCGAGATGAGCGCCGCAACCCGAGTCGTCTGTGACTGGACCTAATGGTCAGGGGTCCCTTTACCTTTACTTCAGAGTATTGGTAGAGATACACATGGTTGAAAGCTCTCCCCTGGTGGAAAGAATCCCACATATAAATAAAATGGTATATCAGAGAGCAGGCTATGGTAGACTCTTTCTCCCCAGTCTCTAATTTCTATACGGATTGAGATTTCCATAGTAAGGGATACCACTATGGTTACAATCTGAAATGGTACAGTCCAGGTACAGGTTTATCACACCAGTCTGAAATTTTGCTAGATTGTGACCTATATCCCGCCCCCTGCCCAACTTCTCTATAGCCATCAATATTCTCATGTAAGTGACAAAGGGAACACTCATCCATTATGCCTTTGTCACAACAGGAAAAAAATGCATTTTAGTGTTTTCCAGTCTCTCCCTCTCTCTTTTAGCTCAGGAGCGTCTGAGGCACAGCAGGATGGCAGATACAGCACTCTCTCTCATCCAGCACACCTCTTGCACACTTTGCTAAATGCTATCTGAAAGCAGGTGACACCTGTGGCCTCGACAAAAGTGTCTCCTTGACTGCATTGCAAAGACATCGGCAGACCTGTCATTAACAAATCAAGCCGTGCAAAGAATTCTCCACTGGGCGGAAACAGAGAACAGCAACGGAGAGGCAGCTTTCAGGAAAAGTGACAAACGTTCAGGGTGCTGTCTGTTGAACCTTGACTACGGGTTCAGGCTCCCTGCAAGTTCTAGGAACGTAACAGGTTTATTTAGAAGGGCTGTAAAACATACAGGCCTGCACGGCAGCAGGGTTTCCCTAAGGCTGTAGGGAGAGAATATTTTTCAGACCAAGGTCTGCATTCCTTCTTGGAAAGCCTGTCAGGAGCCTGTCAGGACTCTGGTAAATGGGACCTGAGGCAGGAGTGGGCAGATTTATAAATCTGTAAAATACAAAAAATAAATTATCAGGTGTTTTGGACTACCGCACCCATAATCCCTGACCTTCGGCCATGCTGGTTGGAGATGATGGCAGTTGGAGTCCAACACTATTTTAGTGGCTACAGGTTAGCTACTCCCCCATACTAGGATATCTATTATTATTATTATTATTATTATTATTATTATTATTATTATTATTATTATTCCACCCATCTGGCTGGGTTTCCCCAGCCACTCTGGGCAGCTCCCAACAGAATATTGAAAACAGAATAAAACACCAAACATTTAAAACTTCCCTAAACAGGGCTGCCTTCAGATGTCTTCTAAAAGTCAGATAGTTGTTTATTTCCTTGACATCTGAAGGGAGGGCGTTCCACAGGGCGGGTGCCACTACCAAGAAGGCCCTCTGCCTGGTTCCCTGTGGCTTTGCATCTCGCAGCGAAGGAACTGCCAGAAGGCCCTATCTAGTGTGTCTCATATTCATATAGTTTCTTACTGCACCCCCAACCCAATGTACTTTTCTGTCTGGAAAACGTTCACGTTCTCCCAAATGGCTGCGCAATCCGCTTCTTCCATGAAAGCTGAGATGTAACATTTCCCAGAGGTTTATCATTAGGGCTGCATTTGGTAGAGAAGAAGAAAAATCACATACTGTGGTTTTTCCCTCCCCCGCCCCATTCCCCCCCCCCCAGCCTCCACATCCGTCTTTCCCAGGTAACAGAATCTGTATGCTTTCTCCTGCTCAGTCTGGGGTTTGACAGCCATGTTTTGATCTCCAAGCTGAAAGCATATTTGCTGTTGGAAAAACCTTTGGTTCAAAACCCGAAAGCTAAACTCAGACTTCTCAAAGAGTTGAGCAAAGTGTGTTCTCATTGGTCAAAAGTTTGCCTGTTTGTTTCCTCCCTTCTATCCAGCGGCTTTTTTGATGTGTCAAAACTTCTTTCATCCATTCCCATCCCTAAGATCGATCGTTCTTTAGAGCAGTGGCTTTCAATCTCTCTCTCTCTTTTGATTGAGGAACCCTTTTGACATGTGATAGGATGCAACACCATGAACCCTTCCCATACAGCCCCCAAATACAAAGTTAAAAAGACGAGGAGACTCGTAAAAACTGGGGTTCGCTGCCCTATGAGAAAATGTCATGTTTGAGATGGGAGGTTGTAAGTTTTTACAGAACCCCAAAGAAAGCCAGCAGAACATTGGCTAAAAACAACCTACAAGAGTATTAGTATTCGATGGAGGGATGAGCAAATATATCAAATTCAGTTTCTTTCAGCTTCTATCTTTTCCAATCTTCATCACAATCACCATCACTTATTGGGAGAGTGCCTTTCCCAATAGCCGTGTGCAAGGGAGCTTGAGTTCAGCTCTCCCCATTTCAACCTCAGTTTTCAACACAGTCAGTGCTTTTCTTCTAGAAAAAAGGTGCCAGGTCTATATACCCTAGAGCGGTCGGTATAGTTAAAGCTATGGTTTTCCCAGTAGTGATGTATGGAAGTGAGAGCTGGACCATAAAGAAGGCTGATCGCCGTAGAATGGATGCTTTCGAATTATGGTGCTGGAGGAGACTCTTGAGAGTCCCATGGACTGCAAGAAGAACAAACCTCTCCATTCTGAAGGAAATCAGCCCTGAGTGCTCACTGGAAGGACAGATCGTGAAGCTGAGGCTCCAAGACTTTGGCCACCTCATGAGACAAGAAGACTCCCTGGAAAAGACCCTGATGTTGGGAAAGATGAAGGGCACAAGGAGAAGGGTACGACAATGGACAAGATGGTTGGACAGTGTTCTCGAAGCTATGTACATGAGTTTGACCAAACTGCGGGAGGCAGTGGAAGACACGAGTGCTTGGTGTGCTCTGGTCCATGGGGTCACGAAGAGTCCAACACGACTAAACAACAACAACACTCCCAGAAAAACACTCCCAGAAAAACACTTTTTCTTCAACTCTGCATGTAAATTCTCCAATGTATTAGTGCAAATTTATGCTAATATAAACATTTTTGAATGTGGCTATGCTTAATAGGCACTGTGGTCTAAACCACAGAGCCTAGGACTTGCCGATCAGAAGGTCGGCAGTTTGAATCCCTGTGACAGGGTGAGCTCCTGTTGTTCAGTCAAAACACATCAAAGTGCAAGTAGATAAATAGGTACCACTCCAGCGGGAAGGTAAACAGCGTTTCCGTGCACTGCTCTGGTTCACCAGAAGCAACTTAGTCATGCTGGCCACATGACCCGGAAGCTGTCTGTGGACAAACGCCGGCTCCCTCGGCCTGTTGAGCGAGATGAGCGCCGCAACCCCAGAGTTGTTCGCGAGAGGACCTAACAGTCAGGGGTACCTTTAACTTTCGGCTTAATGGACACATTTTAGAATAGCAATTCCCCTGGAATTGTTATTTTCACCCATTTGTGCATTTTTAAGCACACTTGATCCTAGTACATGCATTTGTATTTGTGTGTGTTTGTGGCTGCAGAACTGCACTGAAAAAGTCAGATAAGTGCAAATTTTAAAGGATGGCTGTGTTTTGGTTCATGTATTGTTTCAGAAAGTGTGAAGTAGGTAGGTTCACCTTTAAATATGAACTAAATTGAAGAAGAAGAAGAAGAGGAGGAGGAGGAGGAGGAGGAGGAGGAGGAGTTTGGATTTGATATCCCGCTTTATCACTACCCAAAAGAGTCTCAAAGCGGCTAACATTCTCCTTTCCCTTCCTCCCCCACAACAAACACTCTGTTAGGTGAGTGAGGCTGAGAGACTTCAAAGAAGTGTGACGGGCCCAAGGTCACCCAGCAGCTGCATGTGGAGGGGCCAGGGAATCAAACCCGGTTCACCAGATTACGAGTCCACCGTTCTTAACCACTACTCCACACTGGTTGAATTCCAACCCCACCCCACCCCCATCCCTAACTCTAGTTTAAAGTGAGTTAGAAGAACATAGGAAGCTGCCTTAACACCAAGTTCAATGCATCATAATCCATTTCTCCACCCCACCCCCTTCCCAAAGAAGAAGCCTTGGCTAGTTTCATTATATGTATGCTGGAAAGTGCCATACATTCATTCCCCCACCCCCTATTAGTGACAAAATTCTCCATTTTGTAGCTAATGCAGAAGTCTCCTGTTGTAAGTAAATTACTGCACAATATGATTCCCGAGCCACGGTCCGCGTTTTCTGTTTTCATTAACTTCTACTCCATTTATCTTTAGCTGGACAAAAATCAGAGGCTGTTGCAGCAAAAAATAGGAAAAGTGCATTTTATTTCTTCAATTGTTTCTAACACCTTGTGTTGGTGTACCAGGCAATATCTCCTGCCATCCATAGGCCAGGTTCAGCGGGCGACCATGGCTATCAGCTGCTTGTCCTCATTGAACTTGGCAGGGAGGAAGATGGGAGAACATTAGAATTAGTTGGATCTGCCTGTCATTGGTGCTTTCTCTACCAGTCTTCTGTCCCACCAGTTCCGACGAGTACCAACCACCATTGACTGGTAGCAGCTCTCTGGGTTTTCAAACAGAGCATTTGGCCACCTGTAGCTCTACCTGATGTCGTGCCAAATGCAAGGCGGTTCTTTTAAAGGAGATTCAGAAACCATGAGGCATTTTAGAAGGGCATTAAAAATGGAAGCATTGGGTTGAATCCTACTCTGAGGTTGCGAGCAGAACAACTTTTCTGCTTGAACAATGGTGTTTCCCTTACTGCTCCTCTTTCTGTGCATCCCAGCTGTGCTCCCAAATCTGTTCCACAGGGTTCAGGAGAAACCCAAAGCACCCAGAGTGCAAGGAATGCGAGGGGAGGGGAGTTTTGTTCTACACATGAGCATGAATGAAGTCTGCTTGCTCAGTGACTTAGGGTTTGTCCACGCTTCTATTGACCCACACTTTCTAGGCATGGATCTGAGGGCTTTCCCCCTTGCCCCACTCCTTTGTCAGGGAAAACCCACTCTTTAGGTCTAAATCAGAACAAATAGCCATCCACAAAACCACGATTGCCATTTGTTCCAAATGAATGCTAAAGAGAAAATTTTCCCCCAGGGAAAGCAGCAGGAAAAGAGGAAGAGTGGATAAGTCCTTAGTTGGATACAATCCCATCTTAAGCTATGTGGTTTGTTCCTTTCTACACTGATGAGTGGGACGCGGGTGGCTCTGTGGTCTAAATCACAGAGCCTAGGGCTTCCTGATCGGAAGGTCGGCAGTTCGAATCCCCGCAACAGGGTGAGTTCCTGTTGCTCAGTCCCAGCTCCTGCTAACCTAGCAGTTCAAAAGCACTTCAAAGTGCTAGTAAATAGGTACCATTCCGGCAGGAAGGTAAACAGCGTTTCCGTGCGCTGCTCTGGTTTTGCCAGAAGGGGCTTAATCATGCTGGCCACATGAACCGGAAAAACTGTCTGGGAAACAGACAAACGCCGGCTCCCTGGGCCTGTAAAGCGAGATGAGCGCCACAACCCCAGAGTCATTAACTGTCAGGGGTCCTTTACCTTTTTACACTGACGAGTCAATGTTCGCTGCTGCTGCTGCTGCTGCTGCTGCTGCTGCTGCTTCTTCTTCTTCTTCTTCTTCTTCTTCTTCTTCTTCTTCTTCTTGTATTAAAATGCTTCTAACCTGCCTTTTGACGCAGGTGGCGCTGTGGGTTAAACCTCAGAGCCTAGGACTTGCCGCTCAGAAGGTCGGAAGTTCGAATCCCTGTGACGGGGAGAGCTCCCATTGCTCGGTCCCTGCTCCTGCCAACCTAGCAGTTCGAAAGCACATCAAAGTGCAAGTAGATAAATAGGTACCTCTCTGGTGGGAAGGTAAATGGCGTTTCTGTGCACTGCTCTGGTTCGCCAGAAGCAGCTTAGTCATGCTGGCCACATGACCTGAAAGCTGTACGCCGGCTCCCTCGGCCAATAAAGCGAGATGAGCGCCGCAACCCCAGAGTCCGTCACGACTGGACCTAATGTTCAGGGGTCCCTTTACCTTTACCTACCCTGTCTTTTGGGCAAAGGGATTCTTAAGGCAGCTAATGCTGTCAAAAGAAAAGCCACCAAAGAATCCAAGAAACCAGCAAAACTAAAGATCAAACATCATCTCCAAAATTTCAACTGCCAGGAAATCACGCAATTCAGCCCCAAGAAAACCAGGTCTGCAGAATTCAGCTGTCAGCAGATGAAAAATGAACAGCGAAGAAGTCAAACAAGCCTCCTGAGCAGTGTTTGGAGTGAACTTTCTGTTGGGGGGGGTGCCCCCTCCTCAGATATGTCCACAGCACCTGTACGCAGGATTTTCCAGATTCAGCGAGCTGAAGGTCAGTTCCTTGTATGAGAATATTACTGCACATTACAAGTTGAACAGATGGGAAGAAAGCATGAACACAGGTATAGTACTAATCCCAAAGGAACAGCCAGCAGTCCAGCACTCTGGTTTGCTGATGATTCGTCTACTTTGGCCAGAAATCCCTTTGCAGGTGCCCCCCCCCAGCAAGCTTAAATTTAGAGATATTTTTCTACAAATAGTTTTCAGCTCTAGTACTTAGGAGCATGGACCCACCCAGATCATTAGCTGAGCAAGGCTGGGGCAGGGAAGTGTCCCATAGAGAAATCCTCATGGGGCGCAAAGGCATCCAGGGAAGGGCAGGGAACCTGGCAAGGCAGGCGGCAGGAATAATTTGTTGTAGTAGTTAATTTGGGGGCTATGCTGCTGGGTCTAAATCGCATCATCCATCTCACAGGATTTACATTCCTGGGAATGTCTCTGAATGCAAGCATCTGTGCCTGCTCTTACTTCTTCCAATACCCTTTTTATTTTTAATTTAACCAGGTTTATATTTCATTTTATATATTTATAGAAACCCTCTAAGCAAGTTATAGGCAATTAAGAATGTATCTTTCCACAACAGTTAATTGATGCCTGCTTTTATTCTTTATGGTTGTTGGTGTTGTTACAAACCACTTTGATGTTTTTCTATGAAATAGTGGGTTGTGTGTGTGTGTGTGAATAAATATTGCTTAAGGACAGTGAGTGATTTAAAACCAGGCCTGGGGCATGAAATTGTGCTACCCCACACCCACGGTCTCCTCCTCTTCCTCTTCCTCCTCCTCCTCCTCCTCTTCCTTTCCCCCACTTAACTGTTAACTTTTGCCCTTGCAACAAGCTATTCACCTCGCTGACCTCCCTGCCTAGCTCAGAGAAGGGAGGTCTCCTTCCTCAGAGTGAGGCAGAGTGGACTACTGCAATGCGCTCTATGTGGGGTTACCTTTGAAGGTGACCTGGAAACTACAACTAATCCAGAATGTGGCAGCTACTGGTGACTGGGGGCAGCCGCCGAGATCACATAACACCAGTCTTGAAAGACCTACATTGGCTCCTAGTACGTTTCCAAGCACAATTCAAAGTCTTGGTGCTGACCTTTAAGGCCCTAAACGGCCTCGGACCAGTATATCTGAAGGAGCGTCTCCACCCCCATCGTTCTGCCTGGACACTGAGGTCCAGCGCCAAGGGCCTTCTGGTGGTTCCCTCATTGCGAGAAGCAAAGCTACAGGGAACCAGGCAGAGGGCCTTCTCAGTAGTGGCACCCGCCCTGTGGAACGCCCTCCCACCAGATGTCAAAGAGATAAACAACTACCTGACATTTAGAAGACATCTGAAGCCAGCCCTGTTCAGGGAAGTTTTTAATGTGTGACATTTTAATGTATTTTTAATCTTTGTTGGAAGCCGCCCAGAGTGGCTGGGGAAACCTAGTCAGATGGGCGGGGTACAAATAATAAATTATAATAATATTATTATTATTGGGGCAAAAGGGGGGCTAGAGAGAGTGTGCACCACTGTTTGTTTGCTGTGGCAGCTAGAAATTTTGTTTTCAATACAGATCAAAGTTGAAAGGTAGCAATTTTTGGCATTTTTTTTAAAAAAATCTTTTTTAAAAAAAAGATATTTATTGAAGTTTTAAAGGTTATACAGAAAAAGAAAAAAGCAATAGCAAAAACAAACACAAACACAAAAAATAACAGATATAAAAAAGACAAAATATGAAACTAAAAACTATTTAAAAACAAATAAAGTTTCGTTCCCTTATTTTCTTACAACTTACTTCCCCGACCTCCTCATACCTCCCCTTTCTGTATTCCAATTTCTAATTATTAATTCAGCAAATCCTCTCCCTTAATTTTCATTTGATTTTTAACCTTTCTTTTCTTTTTACTTAATCATTACAGCTGAAAACCACTTAATTTCTAAACCAACATCATTCTAACATTCATTAATTTTGCAATATTTCCTAAGATAGTCCTTAAATTTCTTCCAATCTTCTTCCGCCGTCTCTCTTCCCTGGTCTCGGATTCTGCCAGTCATTTCTGCCAGTCCCATGTAGTCTATCACCTTCATCTGCCATTCTTCCAAGGTGGGTAGATCTTGTGTCTTCCAATACTTTGCGATGAGTATTCTTGCTTCTGTTGTAGCATACATAAAGAATGTTCTATCCTTCTTTGGCACCAATTGGCCGACCATGCCCAGGAGAAAGGCCTCTGGTTTCTTCAGGAAGGTATATTTAAATACCTTTTTCATTTCAAAACAAAAAAAATTCCTTCCAGTAGCACCTTAAAGACCAACTAAGTTAGTTCTTGGTATGAGCTTTCGTGTGCATGCACACTTCTTCAGATACCAGGTATTCTTCTTCTTCAGGTAACTGAAGAAGTGTGCATGCACACGAAAGCTCATACCAAGAACTAACTTAGTTGGTCTTTAAGGTGCTACTGGAAGGAATTTTTTTTGTTTTGACTATGGCAGACCAACACGGCTAACTATCTGTAACTTTTTCATTTCATTATATATCATTTCCCAAAAAGCCTTAATCCTTGGGCACGTCCACCAAAGGTGAAAGAATGTACCTTCATTTTCTTTGCATTTCCAACATTTATTATCAGACAAGTGGTAAATTTTTGCAAGCTTGACTGGGGTCATGTACCACCTACAAATCATTTTCATAATATTTTCTCTTAGGGCATTACATGCCGTAAATTTCATACCGGTGGTCCACAACTGTTCCCAGTCAGCAAACATAATGTTATGACCAATATCTTGTGCCCACTTGATCATGGCTGATTTAACCGTTTCATCCTGCATATTCCATTTCAACAGCAAGTTATACATTTTTGACAAATTCTTAATTTTGGGTTCTAACAATTCTGTTTCCAATTTTGATTTTTCCACCTGGAAGCCAATTTTCTTGTCTAACTTGTAAGCCCCCATTATTTGATAATAATGAAGCCAGTCTCGCACTTTATCTTTTAATTTCTCAAAACTCTGCAATTTCAGTTTATCCCCTTCTTGTTCCAGAATTTCCCAATATTTCGGCCATTTAGACTCCATATTGAGTCTTTTCACAGCCTTTGCCTCCATTGGCGACAACCACCTTGGAGTTTTATTTTCCAACAAGTCTTTATATTTAATCCAAACATTGTACAATGCTTTCCTGACAATATGATTTTTAAAAGCTTTATGAGCTTTAACCTTGTCATACCACAAATATGCATGCCACCCAAAAATATTGTTAAAACCTTCTAAATCCAAAATGTCTGTATTCTCAAGAAGCAGCCAGTCTTTCAACCAGCAGAAAGCTGCTGATTCATAATAAAGTTTAAAATCTGGCAGGGCAAATCCCCCCCCCCCTTTCCTTTGCATCAGTTAGAATCTTAAATTTTATTCTGGGTTTCTTGCCCTGCCAGACAAATTTAGAAATGTCTTTTTGCCAGTTCTTGAAACAGTCCATCTTGTCCACAATTTGCAATGTTTGAAACAAAAACAACATTCTAAGCCAGTGTTTCCCAACCTTTTTTGGGCAAAGGCACACTTGTTTCATGAAAAAAATCTCGAGGCACACCACCATTAGAAAATGTTTAAAAAATTAACTCTGTGCCTATATTGACTATATATAAAGTAACTCTCTTTAATAGGCATCAAATAAACACAAAGAAAGTACCGGTATTTTATAATTACTTTATTATGAAATAGTAAGTACCGTATTTTTAGGACGCTCCGTCCCATAGGACGCACCTACTTTTTTTTGGGGGGGGGGAAATAAAGGAAAAATTTTTTTCCTTTATTTCCCCCCCCCAAACCAGGTCGGGGAACAGTGGGATGGCGGTGCTGCGCCTCCCCGCTGTCCCCCGAGCTTGTGGGGCTGGCCCATGTCTGCCTGGCGCGAGGGGCGCTCTGCTTCAGGGCGCCCCGCGCATCGGGCGGCAGGCTACAGTCCGCAGCATGGGGAACCCTCTGTTTCAGGGCGCCCCACGCGCCCCCACGGGTGCGCAAGGCTTGCCAACACGAGCGCGGAGCACGGGGCGTCCTCCGAAGGGCGCCCCGTGCTCTGCGCCGCCCGCAAGCCTTGCGCTCCTGGGGGGAGATCCCCCGGGTGCGCAAGGCTGGCCAACACCAGCGCGGAGCACGGGGCGTCCTCCGAAGGAACGCCGCCATCCCGCTGTCCCCCGACTTGGTTAGAAGGCTGGCGGGGGGGGAGAAGCCTGCTTTTCCCCGTCGCCAGCCCCGCAAACTCGGGCGACAGCGGGAGAGGCGTAGCGCGCCCTTCCCGCTGTCCCCCGACTTGGCTAGAAGGCTGGCGGGGGGAGAAGCCTGCTCCTCCCCGTCGCCAGCCCCGCAAACTCGGGAGACAGCAGGAGAGGCGTAGCGCGCCCACCCGCTGTCTCCCGACATGGTTTGGAGGCTGGCGGAGGGCTTCCTCCTCCCCCAGCCCCGCAAGCTCCCAGAGCTCTGGGTCCCGTTCTGGGGGAGGGGGAAGCTCGGGCTTCCCCCGCCCCAGCCCCGCGTCTCCAGCCGGGAGACGGTCGCGCTTTAGCCCCGTGCGTGCTCTCCCAGCTGGAGAGGTGACGCGCGCCTATGGAGGCTCCTGCCATAGGCGCGCGTCACCTCTCCAGCGGGGAGAGGGTCGCGGGGGGCTGCTTTAGCCCCGTGCGTGCTCTCCCAGCTGGAGAGGTGACGCGCGCCTATGGAGGCTCCTGCCATAGGCACGCGTCACCTCTCCAGCGGGGAGAGGGTCGCGGGGGGCTGCTTTAGCCCTGTGCGTGCTCTCCCAGCTGGAGAGGTGATGCGCGCCTATGGAGGCTCCTGCCATAAGCGCGTGTCACCTCTCCAGCGGGGAGAGGGTCGCGGGGGGCTGCTTTAGCCCCGTGCGTGCTAAAGCAGCCCCCCGCGACCCTCTCCCCGCTGGAGAGGTGACGCGCGCCTATGGCAGGAGCCTCCATAGGCGCGCGTCACCTCTCCAGCTGGGAGAGCAGGCACGGGGCTAAAGCAGCCCGACTCGCCCGCCTCCCTCCCACGGCACACCCGGCAACTTCTCGCGGCACACTAGTGTGCCGCGGAACACCGGTTGGGAAACACTGTTCTAAGCAATACATTCATCTTTATAGCTGCAATTCGACCAGACAAGGAAAGCTTCAAATTTGACCAGATTTCTAAATCTTTTTTCACTTCTGTCCAACATTTCTCATAGTTATCTTTAAATAGATTCACATTTTTAACTGTCATGTTAATCCCCAAATATTTTACTTTCTTAACCACAGTTAGACCTGTCTCATTCTGAAGCCTCTCTTTTTCAATAGCTGTTAAATTTTTCTCTAATACCTTAGTTTTTAACTTGTTCAGTTTAAATCCTGCTACTTGACCAAACTCTTGAATTAATTCTAAAACCCTTTTAGTACTAGATTCTGGCTAAAAAATAATCTTTATTAGACTTTTTTTTTAACAGTACAAATTAAAAACGAAGCGAAACAGATGAAAAGAACGAGTTACTGACATAACAGGCTTAAGAAATGCTCCATAACTATACACACTGATTATCCAAACTCTTTCTTTCCCCTTTATGTTTTCTTACAGGGTTTTCTTAATACACACTGATTATCCTAACTCTTTGTTTCTCTTTTATGTTTTCCTTACAGAGTTTTCTTAATGGGGTTTCAAGATCAAGAGATAACTCAAAAGGTCCACAGTCTAGAGCACATCGGGGGTGAGGGGCAGTCATTATCCTTTACACTTGTGTAATCAATAAACACTTTCCATGCTTTCTCAAGCCAGTCCTTTATCTTCTGTCCCCTGCTTGCCCTTAGCTTATGGGTTGATTTCTCTAAAAGAGCACATGACCAAACTTTTTGATGCCACTGGTCGATATTTCCGTTCTGAAGTGCCTTCCCATTCTGAGCTACAAGTCCTCAGGCAGCCGAGAGTAAATGACTCAGTGTCTCCTTGTGACCGAGATCTACGTTTCTTTCCAGAAACTTTCAACGTTTGACTGGGTTGAAAACAGAATTTCTAACCATGGTGAGAAACCTTGCCCAGAATGCTCACCTTGAGAGCTTTGTGGGAGCCATGCACAATGAGTAGGTGGCAACAGTTAAGCAAGCACATGTGGGGAAGGGTCATAGCCGAGTGGTAGAACATCCGCTTTGCATGCACATGGTCCTAGGTTCAATCACAAGCTTGTCCAGATAGGGCTCTGTCATGGACTGGCTCCAGGCAGAGGAGTGGAGGGAGGCACCAGCTGGGGACCCTCGAGGGAAGAAGGCTCAGAGTCTGGGGACTGGTGATGGGACGATGTTGAGTGGTCAAAGGGAGAAGAGGGAGGAGACTGGGAGAAGGAGATGTTGGAAGCTGAAGAGCTAACAGGGTTTAGTGAGCAGGAAGAAGCTGTGGCAGAGAGCAGTCCAGAATCAGAGGCAGAAGTGAAGGCTGGAGAGGAGGGGGGAGGCAAGAGCCAGAGATGGGGCAGCCTTCTGAAGAAGCCAGGGGGTCTCCCCTTCCTGCTGTGACCAGCTCCCCTCCCCACCTAGTCTCCCAGAATGTCAGGAGCTGGGCTGGATCGGAAGATTGGGAGATGCAATCACAGGTAGATCAGTTCCTAACAGAAGAGGAGAGGGAATATCCCCCCCCCCTTCCAGCACTTCCAGAAGCAGAGAGACGGGCAGACACGGAAACTGCACAGTTTAGAGAGGAGCTACCCAGCTATGAGACAGTAGCTAAGCAACCAGAAGAGAGGGAGCAGCTGGGCGATACATCAATCAAGAGTAGGGGGAAACCCCCTCCCTCCCCCCAAACACAGAGGTCCTGTCACAGCTAAAAACTGGCCGCTGTTTCTTTAATGCTTAAAAAGCTAGGTCAGCATGAGTTAGCGGCCTGCACCGGGTTGTATATATAGAGTGAGAAATGTTAGTTTGGTGTTGGGTTGGTTGCTTGGTTAGTGAAAGCTGGTAGTGTTGATGTGTGTACAGTTGGTCAGTCGCTTTTGCAGAAAGACTTTTAAGAATAAAAAGTACTCTGCAAGGATATTCTTCTCATGGACTCCTTTATGCCGACAAGGGTCCGAGGACCAGGCTGAGGTGACAAAGGGAGGTCAGAACCTTTTTTTTTTCTTCCTACAAACACTGACAGGTCCACGAGTGTGTCAGAGAACAAAGGAGACGCAGAGGGGGAGGGACTTCCCATTGGCACACTTCTTGCTGCAGAAGTCAAGGGGAGGAGTCAGAGAAGGCAACTGATCTCCTTGCGGAGGGTTGTCTGTGCTTGCAACATAATGCTGTAATAGAAGGACTATAAATCTACCAAATGCTCATTAATTCTCATTGGTGAGCTACCAGAAGGGAGAGGGGAACTCTCGTACTTGACACAGAACCTGAAGAGGTATAAAGAGAACAGAGCAAAGAGAGACAAGATGAAGGAGCCTCAGGTTCCTAAGGAAGGACCCGAGGGGGCGGAGCCTTGGAGAGGAGTAGGAAGGGGGGGAGACCTTTAGTCCTCACTATTGCCTCATTGGGGCAAGACCCACTGGGTTGCTGAGATCACTAGGCCTTATTGGGAATCAACACCATAGCTGGTGTGTTACTCCCTTCGAAGTGCCACGCAGGTGATAAATCTTACTCCTGAGCCACCGGTGTGACAGATATCCGTAAACATGGCTCCTCTTACTTTCTTTATCAGCAAGAGAAGAGAAAAGCAAAAGCAATATCACGGAAACAGCATATCTGAACTTCCGTTCCCATGACATCCAACACTGTGGAATGTAAACACACAGACATGTGATGAAACAATCCCATATCTGCAGCACGGAGGAATGAAATTCCCAACAGGCCTGAGCTCTTTCTTTGAATAAAGTGTAAATGTCAGTAACACCTTGTGAGTTATTGCTGACTTGCTCCCGACTTCCACCTTGACAGGCTGGGAGATACACCTGCCTGAAATTGTAGAAAATCACTAGCAGTCTTTGAGCTATACAGTGGTACCTCAGGTTGCATATGCTTCAGGTTACATCCGCTTCAGGTTACAGACTCCGCTAACCCAGAAATAGTGCTTCAGGTTAAGAACTTTGCTTCAGGATGAGAAGAGAAATCGGGCTCTGGTGGTGCGGCAGCAGCAGGAGGCCCCATTAGCTAAAGTGGTGCTTCAGGTTAAGAACAGTTTCAGGTTAAGAACAGACCTCCGGAACGAATTAAGTACTTAACCTGAGGTACCACTGTACTGAACTAGGTAGACCATTGTCCCCACTCAGTATATGACAGCTTCCTACATTCTTGAGGGGATGGGGGTCTTAATCTGCGACACCATGACCACCTGAGGCATTTGCCTCTTTTGCTAATGATAGGGCCATCTCTTTGCGTAGGTGGGAATACTTTCTTGGTTTTAAGCTCAAATAACTTTTTTAGGATTCAATGATCCCGCTCTTCTAAAGACTCACAACAGTGAAGCACCAGCAGCTTCTGAGTGATGTTATTGAGGATTCCCAATTGGTACTTGTAATTTCATACAATAATTATTTCGTTGATAAGGTTTTTGATGTAGGAGCAGCCCCAGACATTGTGCTGATTGGATTTGTACCCGGGAAAACTATATCCTCTTTTCTTCTTCTTCTTTTGGTTAGAAATTGTCTAATTATACCGCAAGGCAGTATACATGATGTATTTTAATTTCATATTTTATGCACAGTAGTGCTACTCTCTGCCCTCCGGGGGGGTGGGAATCTTCTGCATAGTTAAATAATTCAAGTGCAGAGTAAATAGCAAAACCAGGAATGAAAGGAAGGAGGCGTACAAAAGCAAATAGCCACCAGTCGTGATTCACACCTGAGAGCTGCTGATGGAATCTTGGCTGTTTTCATTCTCCTTTCCTGCAGTTTCAGATTTGCCCAGAGAGCAACCGTGATGAGAAATTGAACCTTGCCTTCCTTCCAATTAAGTGGGCTAAAATGGACCTCAATGCACTTTTCAGTGCAGAAGTTACTTTAAAAAAAATAAAACAAAAATAAAAGCTAAGCTGAGAGATGGGGGTCCCTGCTGGTATGGGGTCTAGTACATGATCTTTTATTCCCCTTCCTCCCCCCCCCCTTTTTAGGAAGATTACCCACTCTGGGTTCCCACAGCTAATTCCCCCCTGGTCTCCTCGCTGGCCCAAATAGGACTAATTTAGCCAGCTAGCCCTGGTGATCATCTAATGTTTATTGGATGGATTTCCCCCCTAAATTGATTTTTGTATTCTGAATTTATTGTTATTCACATTTTATACTGTATTTTATGCTGTTTTTTGTCGCATCAGTTAAGTGTTTTAAATTTGTTGTTAGCCACCCTGAGCCCGGTTTTCTGAACCGGGAAGGGCGGAGTATAATTTTTTTTTTAATTATTATTTATTTATGTGTACTGTATCCTCCCATTGGAGACCTCAGGCGGTGGCTGCTGGAGGGGGCAGCAGTGGCAGACCCCCCAGCTGATGTTTCTGAGCCCCCGCTCAGCCACTACCTAATTCACACTTTGCGTCTCAAAATGCAAACTGAAATGCAACTCTTGTTCAACATTCGCATTCCTCCGAATTTTGCATTGCAGTTCTCCAAAGAAGAAAGTGCATACACTAGCGAAAATAAGATACAAATTGTAGCATAACGTATATGGGCGGGGTGCATATATTAGTCAAAACTGCATATAAAATGTTTTTGTTAAGTGCTTGCATTAAAATTCTGTATAATTTTCACGAGGATTTTTTTTAAAAAAATACAAATCTCTGCAGAAATGTGGAGACTGGGACTGGGAAGCAGTCAGCAAAACTGACAAATTTATCCATCCCTAAATTCAGGTTGTCTTCGTCCATGGAGTTTTCTTGGTAGGGAAACTGGAGTGGTTTGCCGGTTCCTGCTCCAGGTGGATCACGTTTGGTCAAAGCTCTCCACTATGACCTGTCCATCTGGATGGCCCTGCGTGGCATTGCTCATAGCTTCTCTGAGTTATTCAAGCCCCTTCGCCACGACAAGGCACTGATCCATGAAGGCAGTGATCCATGAAAAAGTAGAGACATCACCTTGCCAACAAAGGTCTGTATAGTTAAAGCTATGGTTTTCCCAGTAGTGATGTATAGAAGTGAGAGCTGGACCATAAAGAAGGCTGATCGCCAAAGAATTGATGCTTTTGAATTCTGGTGTTGGAGGAGACTCTTGAGAGTCCCATGGACTGCAAGAAGATCAAACCTATCCATTCTGTAGGAAATCAGCCATGAGTGCTCACTGGAAGGACAGATCCTGAAGCTGAGGCTCCAATACTTTGGCCACCTCATGAGAAGAGAAGACTCCCTGGAAAAGACCCTGATGTTGGGAATGATGGAGGGCACAAGGAGAAGGGGGCAACAGAGGACGAGATGGTTGGACAGTGTTCTTGAAGCTACCAGCATGAGTCTGACCAAACTGCGGGAGGCAGTGGAAGACAGGAGTGCCTGGTGTGCTCTGGTCATGGGGTCACGAAGAGTTGGACATGACTAAACGACTAAACAACAACAACAAATTCAGGTTACGGCTCATTCCATTCCAACGAAAAATTACAAATCCAGCGAGGATTTGGGCGGACACAATAATTATCTCTACTAAGGATGAGATAGGAACACAGGAAACTGTGTTAAGCTGAGACATGTCCATCTGAATTTGGAGTGCCTACGCTGACTGACAGCAGCTGCCCAGGGTGTGAGACGGCTTTCTTCCAGCCCTGCATGTAGTAGATGTCAGGGTTTGAACCCAGGACATCTTACAAACAAAGCAGCAGCTCTGCTACTAAGCTATGGCCGTTCTGCAAATGGAGTTCCCCTTTTGCATGTCTTGGTTCTGTCGTCTTTCCTCATTGATCTAAACCAGCATAGAAATCTGCATTTCAATACACATAAAGATTATTGAAGTTTCCACTGGAAAGACATCAGTTAAGACATGTTGAAACAACAGGACAAAAAAATCCGGACTCTTTTGCAACAGCTCATTAATCAGTCTGCATCGCCGGGCAGAATTGATTCGCAAAATATTCAGCTCGATATAGACCACAGGTGGTGGTGTGACAGAGACATGGAGGTGGGGATGCAGAAATATGACATCTATTCCCCATGAAAGCATCTCAGGATAACTTTTCCCCATCAGTAAAGGAACTGCCTTTACAGTGTTAGGAAATATTTTCCTGTCAAAACACACTGTTTAAATGCATGTTCTCTCAAAATGTAACTCCTACATGTATTTTTGAACATGTTTGGATGTGTGTCTGAGCCAAGAACCATGTTTATATACCAGCTCTGTGTCCAACTTGCTATCTGGTCTCCTGCCTACACACCAAACATAACCATGCCTCTCACCTGACGCTTTGTTATGTGCTCTAACCTTGGACCTACCCTAGATACTGCTATGGATGCTGTTGACAAGTTGACTCAAATGCCGTATGAAAATAAGGGACGCGGGTGGCACTTTGGTCTAAACCACTGAGCCTCTTGGGCTTGCTGATTGGAAGGTCAGCAGTTCGAATCCACTCAATGGTGGTGAGCTCCCGTTGCTCTGTCCCAGCTTCTGCCAACCCAGCATTTCGAAAGCACACCAGAGCAAGTAGATAAATAGGTACCACTGTGGAGGCAAGGTAAATGGCATTTCCGTGCGCTCTGGTTTTGTCTTGGTGTTCCGTTGCACCAGGAGCAGTTTAGTCATGCTGGCCACATGACCCCAAAAGATGTCTGTGGACAAACGCTGGCTCCCTCAGCCTGAAAGCAAGATGAGCGCTGCAACCCCATACAGTGGTACCTCGGCTTACAGACGCTTCAGGTTACAGACTCCACTAACCCAGAAATAGTACCTCGAGTTAAGAACTTTGCTTCAGGATGAGAACAGAAATCGTGCTCCGGTGGTGTGGTGGCAACGGGAGGCCCCATTAACTAAAGTGGTACCTTAGGTGAAGAACAGTTTCAGGTTAAGAATTAAGTTCTTAACCTGAGGTACCACTGTAGTTGCCTTTGACTGGACTAAACTGTCCAGGGGTCCTTTACCTTTACCCTACGAGAGTAGTACATACCATCATCACCAGCTCAAACATAATATGTACCATTAAGCCTGCAACCCATCTTGGCTGTCTCTGAACCTGGGGAAGGAGAGGACAGAGGGTGAAGAAAGAGCTGTGAGTGGAATCAATGTGCAAGTCTTAGTCAGCTTCAGGGTTTGTTGAATTTATGTACTGCCCTTCATCCAAGGATCACAGGGCAGTTTACAACATAAAAACACAAAAAAGCACAACATAGTAACAAACAAAAGCTGTAACCCATCCACTGCCTTTTTGCGATGTCAGCTGTGGACATTGGAGCCTGCAGACTGACCGACTGACCGACACCACCCCTGCTCCAGTGTCTCCCAAAGATGAGTTGGTGACCCCTTACATTTACTTGTGAATGGCTTTGTCGTGTCTGACAGGCAGTTGTTAACAGACAGGATGCTCAGCTAAACTGGACTGGTGGGCTGACCAAATCTGAAAATATTGATCCTCTTCTATTCCAGAGATGGAGAACCTCGGGGCTGAAGGGCAAATGCAAACCTCCAGCCCCATATTTATCTGGTCTGTGGGGCTCTCCCCAAGTCACACCACTCACCTCTCCTTTTTTACATATTCCTTGAGTGTTTGTGCCTGCCTTGAATGCTGCTTAATGGCCTAGATGAGAGAGAGAGGGGGGAGTGTGTTTAGAAGCTAGCCTCCTGTACAAAACTAAAATTTACAGTCCTTGCTCTGCCCACTTTTGCCTCTGGCGCCACCCACTACTAGCATGCGGCCCCTGGAAGCTTGTGTAGAAGGCATTGTGGCCCTTGGAATGAGAACGTTTCCCCACCTGTGCCCTACTAATTTCCTGCACATTTTTCCCCTTCCTGTTCCTACACTTCCTTTCCTATAACTTGCCTCCTCTCATTTCTTTCTTCTCCTAGTAACCTCCACTCTGCCTCAATCCCCTCCAACAACAACTTTTACTTATACCCCACCCTCCCCAGCCAAGACTGGGTTCAGGGCAGTTTATTGGGAGTCATTCTGCACAGAAACATGTTTGTACCTTTAAGAACAGTTTCTGTAAGCTCTGGGCTGATTGAGTACAGCTGGCCATGACTACAAAAGGAGAAAAGCTGCAGTTTGAATCCTGCCTGCAGGAAAAACACCCACAAGCTTTGCTGTTTGTTGTTTTGAAATAAAACCTTTATTTAATTTGGTTTTACAATGGTCTCGTGGTGTCACAGTCTCTGTCATCTGCCACCAGTGGAAAATCCTCCTCTAACACGGCTAACACCCGATATAAAAACAGATTGAAATACAACTTAAAAACAAGATTAAAATACAACATTAAAACATGAAAACATTAAATTACAGCCTCATTTCAAGGGAAACTCAAATAAAAAACTTTGGGGGGGATGAAAACCTCAAGTCATCACCAAGGCAAACTTCACCAAGGCTAACTACATGGGCCAGAAAAAAGCCAGGGAAGTCCCCAAATAGGAGTTCCATCACAGGAGGAGAAAGGAAAAAAGAAGAGGGGGAGGGGATCAAATTGTGGTGGCTTTCCACTCCTGAAGGGACTCTGAGATCTGGAAAACAAATGTTCCTCCCTGGTGCCATCTTGCATTTGGATTTCCTACAAACCTGCATTTCCCTCCTCCACTGGTCCTCTGCACTCAGCAGAGGCAGCAGCGACGATCTCGAAGCTCAGAAACATTAAGGGATCCTGCGTTCTCTGTACTCTGGAGACAAGTGAGTCATCAGCTCCTGCCCTTTGATGTCTAAGGTCAGCCGCCCTTTGGCAACCAGAAGGCACTGACCTGTATCTGATATTTATTGAAACCTGAAAGGGTGTCCAAAATGTCATTGTTCTGATAGGCAGGGCCAAGAGGCATATTCTCTCGGGGGGGGGGGGGTGAAGCGCATGCTGCTGCCCGTCGAAATTAAGCTAGTGATTAGAAATGTAATCCACAGCCTGAATTGCAAAATTGAAAAGCACTCAAGCATTCAATGGCACTTCTTAAAAGTAAAAAAATAAAATAAAGTACCGTCGGATAAATGCATAAATTGTAGCAACCATCAACAGCAGTTTGTTGAACCTGGTTAAGATACAGTCATAAAGGTAAAGGGACCCCTGGCCATTATGTCCAGTCATTGCCGACTCTGGGGTTGTGACGCTCATCTCGCTTTATCGGCCGAGGGAGCCGGCATACAGCTTCTGGGTCATGTGGCCAGCATGACTAAGCCACTTCTGGCGAACCAGAGCAGCGCACAGAAATGCCGTTTACTTTCCTGTCAGAGCGGTAGCAATTTATCTACTTGCACTTTGACGTGCTTTCGAACTGTTAGGTTGGCAGGAGCAGGCACCGAGCAATGGGAGCTCATCCCATCGCAGGGATTCGAACCGCCGACCTTCTGATTGGCAAGTCCTAGGCTCTGTGGTTTAACCTTGGGATAAATACACTTCAGGATAAGTATTTTCGGGTTGCGCTGTGCGGGGACCCGTAAGTAACGGAGCACGTTACTTCCAAGTTTCACCGCTTGCACATGCACAGATGGTCAAAATGACGTCACACGCATGCGCGGAAGCGTCGAAACACGACCCGCGCAGTCACAGACGCGCAGTCGCATCTTACGTTCTGTTCAGGATGTGAACGGGGCTCCGGAACGGATCCCGCTCGCATCCCGAGGTACCACTGTATTGGCATATATTGATGTTTTCAATTGGGTTAAAATTCTTTGGCGCGTAGCGCTCTCTCAAAAACACACTTGCCTCCACCCACACCTCCTGAATAAATGAAGTGCGCCTATTTGGATCCCATAAAAATAACATAAAAGGAACACAGATAGAATGATAGCTGTGTGAGGCCCAAAGGCACTTCAGCTGAATCCATTACACTTACAACCTAATCCTGTTCCCTCACATGCTTTACGAGATCAATGGGATTTTCTCCCAAATAAGAGTATGCAGCTTTAATCTGTTGTACCGAGGGACAGGGATACAAGCTAGCAAGAAACAGGGATGGTTGAGCAGCCTCGTGCATGCCCTGAAAATCAGTTGCACCCCTTTGAAGTCAAATTGGGGGGGCTGAGTGTGCACATGACACATCACTCTGTTGCAGGGGGATTCTATGATGGCCTCCATCTTTGCGTATACAGAGGCCTTCTCTACACTTCCAGGGGAATGAGATGGTAAGAATGAAAGGTACCATTTTGGATAGGCAGGGATTCTAGTGCAGCTCATTCCCTGCCATGCATAATGTGCTTTTTCATGCTCATTGAATATGTAGTCAGCAGAGGACATAGGTTAGTTTTACTCAGAGTCTTGGAAATAAATGGACACAACTAACTTAGGTCAATTAATCTCACCGGGCCTACTCTAATTAGAACTTAGTTGGATACAAACCAAGAAGAGCTCTGCTCAGCTGTTGGAAAATAAGACTAAATTGCTTTCTAAAATGTATAAACTAATACCAGAATGGCATACAAAAGACGAACAGGTTAAATCAGTTATGATACACTAGGCGGGGGATTTTGGCTATAATATACAACTTACAGCATGGGAGAAACTATGGGACTGGGACTTTAAAAAAATAATAATTATTAAATCATTTTTTCGATACAAACATCAACCGCAAAAGATACATACAATAACAATAATAACACAATTTGTCAATTCAGATTTGAATACACTGATATACCTATGACTACACCTTTTTTAACAATATTTTCCCACCTCTCTCTCCTCCCCCTACTTCCCACCACTATCCGCCTTATCGCTTAAATATGCATTCCGGATTTCTTCATATTTATTATGGGACTGGGACTTGAAGTTTACAGCATGTTATATGTTGAAAGAAAACTACATGAAAATGATGTATCGTTGGTATTTAACCCCTAGTAAACTAGCTAAACTAGGGACGTGGGTGGCACTGTGGGTTAAACCACAGAGCCTAGGACTTGCCAGTCAGAAGTTTGGCAGTTTGAATCCCCGCGATGGGGTGAGCTCCTGTTGTTCGGTCCCAGCTCCTGCCAACCTAGCAGTTCGAAAGCACATCAAAGTGCAAGCAGATAAATAGGTACCACTCAGGCGGGAAGATAAACGGCATTTCCGTGCACTTCTCTGGTTCACCAGAAGTGGCTTAGTCATTCTGGCCACATGACCCAGAAGCTGTACGCCGGCTCCCTCGGCCAATAAAGCGAGATGAGCACCACAACCCCAGAGTCGGCCACAACTGGACCTAATGGTCAGGTGTCCCTTTACCTAAACTAGCTAAAACGTACAAAACAAGGTCAAATACATGCTGGAAATGTAAGGAAAAAGAAGGCACATTTTATCATATGTGGTGGACATGTAAAATAGTAAAAGAATTATGGGAGATGATATATAATGAACTTTAAAAAATGTTCAAAATATTTTTTTTCTAAAAAACCCCAAAGCTTTAATTTTAGGAATTCTAGGTGCTGAAATTCCAATGGATCAGAAAAGACCATTTGTGTATGTGACCACTGCTGCTCGGATGTTACTAGCCCAGAGATGGAAAGAAGACAAAGTCCCTACCAGAGAAGAATGACAGACTTAAGTTGATGAACTATGACCAGAAGAATCAGAAATCAGGAAGACCAAAATTTTAATAAGGAATGGGGGAAATATATAATTTGCCTTAGAAACCATTGTAAGCAATTAAAATTATTAGTAGGGTTGGAATAACACTTGTACTTTAATGTTAGGTTTGGGGTATAATGGAGAGTTAATAGATTTGTATTAATAAACAAGATGAAGGAGGAAAAGGTTATATAAATACCCACAAGGGGAAGAGGCAAGTTCAGGAGATTCTTCGGAATTCTCTTTCTATGTTGGTTGTTTGATCATTGTAATTATTATTTTTTTTATCTGAAAAACTAAAGAAGGAGGAGGAGGAGGTAGAGGAGGTGGAAGAGCTCTACTGGATCATGTGGAAGGTCCATCTATTCCAGCATAATCTTTTTCCCATTGCCAATATGGTGCCTATTGGAATTCCACAAGCAGAAGATGGTGGCAACAGCACTTGTGTTTCTCAGAAACTAGTATTCAGAGGGATACTGTCTCTGGATACTAGATGCAGAACATAGTGACCATGGCCTGTTGATTTTGATGGTCTTCTCCTCCATGTATTTATCTAACCCTCTTTTAGAGCCATCACTACATGGCTTGAGATCTACTTGAGCTGCGAGATCCATAATTTAACTATATACCGTGGGAATATGCTCTTTATTTTGTCTGTCCTAAGTGCCCCAGGTTCCTCTTTCAAGAGAGTGTTGTGAACCCTCAAAACTCGCCTCCAAACCCTGGTAGAATGAATTTTGCTACCATCTCTGTTTTTTAATTGGAAATGTCAAGGGCTGAAGCTGGAACGTTCTCTGTAAAATCCACGTGCTCTGATCTGCGAGCCCTTGGTTGAACTCTGCAACACTGACGCACGTGTGAGAGAGATAGAGAGTTGTGATGGAGTTCTAAGCCTCTAGTTTGCATTTTTCGAGTAACAACAGTTATATATTTTTCCTTTCCCTGCCTTTCCCTAGTTTTCAGAAACGTCCCCTGTAGCAATACAGCGTTGGTAATGAGACATGAAGCAGAGAAACAAACATACACAATATCATAATTAAATGACACAAGGACTGTCTCTGGGGGGACGTTAACGGAAGGGAGAGAAGGTGGTGCTGTGCGATTAGGTAGCTGAAGTAACCCCTGGTAAGAAAAGGCATTTAAGCTCTTGTCTATCTGGCATGCAGACGGTATTGCTTCTAGCAGTACATTATTAAAGATATAGCAGAAGGGGGTGGGGGGGGCTTGAAGTTATGCATTGGGAGGGGAGATTAGGCCTGCATCTCCCGGTTAATTATGCGGTGTCGTAATAAATTAAAATGTGCCGGAAATAGGAAATAAATTCAAAACAATCCCAAAGAGTCTCACGGATTTGATGGAGGCCACAATCCTCCTCAGTCTCAGCCTGTGAGTGCTTACTTATTTGTAGGTTCCCTGAGCTTAATACGAAATACAGTGGTACCTCGGGTTACAGACGCTTCAGGTTACAGATTCCGCTAACCCAGAAATAGTACCTTGGGTTAAGAACTTTGCTTGAGGCTGAGAACAGAAGTCATGCGGTGGCAGCGCGGCGGCAGCGGGAGGCCCCATTAGCTAAAGTGGTACCTCAGGTTAAGAACAGTTTCAGGTTAAGAACGGACTTCCAGAACGAATTAAGTTCTTAACCCAAGGTACCACTGCAGTTCTAGAGAACAGCATCATACTATGCTGTTAGGCTGCAGAAGCCCTGCTAGGGCACAACGTGAGACCCGGAGAGGGTGGCAGGTAAATAAATGGGCATGTTTACTCAGACGTAACTCCCAGTGTGTTCATAGAATCGTAGAGTTGGAAGGGACCCCAAGGGTCATCTTGTCCAGCCCCCTGCAATGAAGGAATCTCAGCTAAAGCATCCATGATGGATGGCCACCCAACCTCTGCTTAAAAGCCTCCAAGGATGGAGAGTCCACCATCTTCTGAAAGAGTCTATTCCACTGTTGAACAGTCAGGTGCACCAAATGGTGGGGACTGAGGGGTCTTCAGCCTCTCCCCACTTTTTCAAGGAGGGGGCTGGGCTCCCCCAAAATCCTGTGACCCCACTCTGCTTCCGCCTCTTCCTCCCCACCCAATGTTGCACGGTGAGGAGGAGGCTAACTGTGGAACCGAGCTCTGTGCTCCCCATTCCCACCCCTGTTCCTCTTGTGAACAGCTCTTGATGTCAGACAGTTCAATAAGACTTAATTTCAAAGAAATGCACACACAACTGCAACCCAAGTAGGCGCAAGCCTACTTGTTGTTTACCTGGCAGTAAGTCCCATTGAACGCAGAGGAACCTACTTATGAGTTCACATGGGTGTGGAAAAGAAAATTGATTCAGTTTGCATTTCAAGGTAAAGCTCTTCAGTTGGCTGGACAACACCATCCTTTGAAATTCAGCCTTCTCCAATTTTACAGTGCATATATTCAGCCAAGAAATATGCAGGAAAATGCCAACAAAAAGTCATTGTATTTGGGGAAATTGCCTTACAGAAGTGGGTACGTGCAACTCTCAATTTACGATAAAGGTACATTCTGGGAATAGAGCTTAAAGCCCAAATTGTGTATAGTAAAAACACATTGGGTTCAATGGTAGATGGGACTGCCAAAAAAAATTCTTCCCAAATGCACAGCCCATTTGTTATCCCCCTTTTTTAAAAAAAAAATTGCCACGTGCTTAAAGCTGATTATGCACAAGTTAAATCCACATAAATTGCGAGTTACGTCAAATAGGCAATACAGTGGTACCTCGGGTTACATATGCTTCAGGTTACACACACTTCAGGTTACAGACTCCACTAACCCAGAAATAGTACCTTGGGTTAAGAACTTTGCTTCAGGATGAGAACAGAATCGTGCTCCAGTGGCACAGTGGCAGCAGGAGGTCCCATTAGCTAAAGTGGTGCTTCAGGTTAAGAACAGTTTCAGGTTAAGAACGGACCTCCAGAACGAATTAAGTACTTAACCCGAGCTACCACTGTATTAGGGATGCGGGTGGCACTGTGGGTTAAACCAAAGAACCTAGGACTTGCCGATCAGAAGGTCGGCGATTCAAATCCCTGCGATGGGGTGAGCTCCTGTTGCTCAGTCCCTGCTCCTGCCCACCTAGCAGTTTGAAAGCATGTCAAAGTGCAAGTAGATAAATAGGTACCGCTCTGGCGGGAAGGTAAACGGCGTTTCCGTGTACTGCTCTGGTTCGCCAGAAATGGCTTAGTCATGATGGCCACATGACCCGGAAGCTGTCTGCGGACAAACGCCGGCTCCCTCGGCCTATAGACCGAGATGAGTGCGCAACCCCAGAGTTGGTCATGACTGGACATAATGATCAGGCGTCCCTTTACCTTTTACCTTTACCACTGTATTGCAAGATGAGTATATCAGGAGAAATTCACACCCAAATGCTGGTTAATTTTCACGAGGACCTTTAAAAGAGCAATTTGCAAACTGATGTGAAAATGTGGAGAAATAGACTTGAGATTGGGAAAAAGTGAGAAACCAAGAGAAATCAAAATGGACAGATTCACCCTTCTTTACACACATCCCAGCTGCATAAAAGTAAACACATAAACTGCCAGCAGACATTACATGCTTGTCCAGAATCCATCTCGTTTGGCCTTAAGTAAATAAATACATACACCCCCCCCCCCAACACAGGCCTGTTTCAGGGTAAGCTGAATGTTCAAATGCAGTCATTATTGTGTCAACATGCATTCTGTTCCAAGCCAGCCATATAGTTAGAAGCATTCATAGATTCCATGTCAGAATTAAGAGGGGGAAAGATAAATCACAGCCTCGCTGCTGAGCACAAGAGCTGAAAATGAAGAGAGAAAATTGTATTTGCCTTCCCATTTAATACATCAAAGTAATTTATGTCATAGCCATCTTGCTTCCTTTAATACATATGCAATTTTAAACAAAATCAATCTCTTCCAACCTCCAGAAAACCTCCAAAAATTGTTTACAAAGCTTATGCATTTTTGTTGGAAATAAAACTCTTTCGCTCTTGCGGGGGGGGGGGGAGGAATGGACCCTGACCCATTTACCATAAAAGGACTTTTGTGCTCAGCTGACCAAGGCAATTAAACAAAAATGGGTAGGTTGATTATCCCGAAGATTAACTAACACATTGGTTTTAAGATGTCTCATAACTGTTCCAGCCCACAAAGCTACTCGAAATCTTCCTTTTTCTTTTCAGTTGGAACAGTTATAATAATATCAAAAGGCTTCTCCCATATTTCGCAGTGGAACTGTTTTCTAGTGATGACGGAGATTCTAGTGATGATGGAGATACTGGTGTTCAGGTACGATGAAGTCAAAATCCCACGCCCAGCTGCCATTTTGTCAGCAATTTTAAGGGCATGATCTTCAGGAGAACTTTTTAATGATTGTGGGGCGAGGAGCTGCAAAGGTGATCAAAACATACCTGTAACACTTCTGGAGCCAACTCTGTCTCCAAAATAACACTAGTTTCAATATTTGCACATGAAGCACAAAGATCTTAGAGGCAGGGACTTTAGGACTCATAACTACAGCACAACTTGCTGTTGTGAAATATACTCGGAGTCCTGTAGTGATTTCATGCTCTTTATTGCAGCTTGTAAAACAGTGATTGAATTGCCCCCCCCAAAACTTCAGGCTTTTATATACATTATTTACACAATAAGTCCCGTCTGATTGGCTAATTCTGCTTCCCTCCTGGAGCCTGATTGGTCTTTTCCTGCAGGCCAATCAGTTGTTGCATTCTACGATCCTACCAGCCTAATAGGCTGGTTAACTTCTTCCTGGAGCCTGATTGGTCTTCTCTTTGAAGCCAATCGGTTGTTGCATTCTAGGATCCTACTTGCCTATTGTTCTAGGATCCAAGGTTAGTACATAACATGTTGCTAAGCCCCGGAGGACACTGAATGCAAACTTATATGAAGTTTGGCCTACTTATGTTGAGGACTTAATCTCAATAGAAAAGTTGACAGCTGAGGTATCAGAAAGAAGGCAACACAAGGATCTACAAAACGGGGTCCACTTTTATTTCATTTGAAAAGGAAGGAAGAACATGTGTATAAACGACGTGAGACACACAGGAACCTGTGGAATGACACTTTCTAAATTAGAATCATAGAACTGTAGAGTTGTTAGGGACCTGTGGGTCATCTAGTCCAACCCCTTCAATGCAGCCATGACAGAGGGCCATCCAACCTCTGCAACTATGAAATTAATGTTTTGTTTTATTGTTACTAATACAGCTGGATGTGGTTTTGGGAACTGTAACTGACTGTGTGTTTGTTCCTATATTGAAAATTAGCAATAATAATACAGTGGTACCTCACAAGACGAATGCCTCGTAAGATGAAAAACTCGCAAGACGAAAGAGTTTTTCGTTTTTTGAGTTGCTTCGCAAGACGAATTTCCCTATGGGCTTGCTTCGCAAGACGAAAACGTCTTGCAAGTTTGTTTCCCTTTTCTTAAAACCGTTAATACCCAGGGTGCATTCAGGGGGTGCAGTTGCGACTTGACTTTGAGGAGCAACTCATAACATGCGGTGTGGTAGCCTTTTTGAGGTTTTTGAAGACTTTGGTGATTTTTGAAGCTTTTCCAAAATCCTTGCTTCGCAAGACGAAAAATTCGCAAGATGAAAAAACTCGCAGAACGAATTAATTTCGTCTTGCGAGGTACCACTGTAATAATAATAATAATAATAATAATAATAATAATAATAAATCCTAAGGGAAGGCTGGACCTAGCCAATGACCCATCTGGTCCAGCATCCTCTTCCAACCAAATGTTTATGGGAAGCCAAAAAGCAGAATCTGAGTGTGCAACAGCACCCCTGCCCGGCAACTGATCTTGCTGCGGAGTTAGGGCACTGTCATTGTGGCTCATAGCCACCTATAACCACAAATTTCTCTAATCTTTCAAAGCCACCCAACTTGGAGGCTGTCACAACATCTTGTGGGAATGAGTTTTAAGGTTTCACTTGGTGCTTTGTGACGAAGTCCTTTATTTTGTCTGCCGTGCCTTTTCCAACATCCAGCTTCATTAGATGAACGGGACCGAATTCCGGTGCTATTAAAGAGAACAGCCTTGCTTCATGGAGCCTTGTTTTTAAATGCGGCATGGCAGTTCTTATTTAAAGGTGCTGACCTTTAAAGCCCTAAACGGCCTCAGCCTAGTATACCTGAAGGAGCATCTCCATCCCCATCGTTCTGTCTGGACACTGAGGTCCAGTGCCGAGGGCCTTCTAGCAGTTCCAGAGAACCAGGCAGAGGGTCTTCTACCGGGTGGCGCCTGCCCTGTGGAAAGCCCTCCCTTCAGAAGTCAAGGAAATAAACAACTATCTGACTTTTAGGTAAAGGAAAGGGACCCAGACAGTTAAGTCCAATCACGGACAACTCTGGGGTTGCGGTGCTCATCTAGCTTTACAGGCCTAAGAAGCCGATGTTTGTCTGCAGACAGCTTCCCTGTCATGTGGCCAGCATGACTAAGCCACTTCTGGTGAACCAGAGCAGCGCACAGAAATGCCGTTTATGTTCCCGCCGCAGCAGTACCTATTTATCTACTTGCACTTCATGCTTTCGAACTGCTAGTTTGGCAGGAGCATAGACCGAGCAAAGGGAGCTCACCCCGTTGCGGGGATTCGAACCGCTGACCTTCTAATCGGCAAGCCCAAGAGGCTCAGTGGTTTCGACCACAACGCCACCCGCGTCCCTTTTAGAAGACATCAAAAGGCAGCCTTGTTTGACTTCCGGAGGCGGCGCAAAACAGCAATGGCGGTCCTCTTTACCCAGTGAAGAGGGGCTCCGCGAAAAAGGGTCGTCCGCTACGGCAAAGCGGAGACCCATTAAGAAAAACCACAGGCAGAGCGAGCCTGCGGCCGTGGGACTCGGCGGGCGCCCAAAGCCCCCCCGGAAACGAAGAAGGGGCTCCATAAGGGGCTCCGGAACGCGAAAGGGGGAGCGGCGCTGTGAGTTCATCGCTCTTTTCGTGGATGCAAAGCCACGCTGCTGCTGCTGATGAGCGCCGACCTTTCTTCTTGAAAACATCAAAATTGGCTGCTACATACCCGTGAGTAAGGGGAGTTAAACATCGGAAAATTTGGGAATTTGGTTGTAATTCGGCTGAAAACGGGAGGCGAGTAACAGGAAGTCCGTCTCCCGATCCTGCTAACCAGATTAAAGCAATTGCGCAGAAGAGCGCTGAAGCGCTGAAAAGAGACTGTAAAAGTAAAACGAAGGTGTATTTGACAGACTTTGTAGTGAAAAGACAAGCAGGAAATCTTTGTAAAAGTTGTGGATTTTATTTTTGGGACCTTCTTCCTAATTTTGAGCTATGTGGAGTTAAAAGGGACAACCCAGCTATCGGGCTGTCAGTGTGCAAAGGAGAACTGTCAAACTGCTGATACTGTTATTGGAGCTTAACTGATACATAGACTGAGATACTAACGTTTAAACATTGTTGCTGGGACCTTTCTTGACACCTTGTGGCTTTTCTTCAAGACAAAGAAAGCCTGTGGAAACCTCCTTTTGTGCTCTGGAACTATTAAAGACTTAACATAGGGAATATAAGAACTTCAATGACGGACAAGAGTTCTCTCCTTCCTTGAAACTTTGAAATACCCCCACCTAGAGGATTGTGGAGACATAGAGGCCTGGGAACTGTACTTTATTGTGATTCTCTGTGGTTAAATTGTTTACACTCTGGACTTTGTCTAACTTATGAAACAAAAGAAAATTTGACCTTGAACAGAGGCAGGTGTGGAATGAGTGGCACAGGGAGAACAAGAGCAGCTAAAGCTAAAGAAAAAGAAAAGAAACCAGGGCAACTTGTTCAAACAACCCTATCTCATCAACGAAGATCATCCGTCCCAACTGTGCTGACAGCACAGGAGGTGGAAATTGAAGAGCCTGCTGTAGAGCCTGCTGCAGAAGATATGGCAACTGGAGGATCTGAAATAGTCCTGAAACAAATCTTGGAACAACTTGGAATTTTAAATCAAAAAGTGGACAATCAATCATCAAAAATTGACCAAGCTACATCCTCTATTACTAAATTATCCGAGCAAGTTTCTCATCATACTCAGGCAATTGAAAAATTGCAAGGGGCAACGACTGAAAATTATAAGCTTGCGGTGGAAGCTAGTCAAAAAGCAGAACAGGCGAACAAAAAGGTTGATGAGATTAGGGGGGAAGTAAGGCCTCTGAAAAGACAGGTAGGGGAACAACAAGCCTACCTGTCATTGGTTGAATTGAAAAGTAAGGAAAATAATCTCAGATTAAGGGCTATCCCAGAATTGGAGGAAGGAAATCTACAGGGATTTTTAACACTTTTATTCTCCAAATTCTGGGGGATAGAGGAAGATAAGGACTTTAAAATTGTGACTGCCTTTAGACTGGGAAAATTGATAAAGAAGGACAAGTCCAGAGACTGTTTGGTTATTTTGAGATTGAGAGAGGAAAGAGACAAGATACTAGGCCTACATTTCAAAAAATCTTTGGAGATAGAAGGTAAAAAGGCTGAAATTTACAGAGATATACCTAAACACCTTTTGGATCTTAGGACTACTTATACAGATTTGACCAAATTGTTGAGATACAACACAATCCCCTATAGGTGGGAGTTTCCGCAAGGACTATCATTTACCTACAAAGGAAGGAAAGTAAGAATTAAAACACCGGAGGACCAACAGAAGTTCCTGCACGACCACGAGGAGGACCTCTAGAAAGGAGCTGCAGCTTCTTGGCCCCCACCACCACCGGGACCATCTCCGAAGCCTACACCGCCTGGATCTGGACCAACATTACCACCTCCGGGATCGGAGGGAAACCTAGACACCCCATTGTAGACCCACCAATTAGACCAGGATGTCGCTGCAGCTTCTTAGTTGGAATATAAACGGCGGAAATTCTCCGGAAAAAAGAAGAAAAGTATTTCATATTTTGAAAAAAGAACAATTGGACATTATTTGCCTGCAAGAAACACATGTGACAAGGCTCCACAGAAAAGTGCTAATTAATAAAAGACTAGGCCAAGAATTTATCTCTTCGGACAAAGTGAAGAAAAGAGGAGTGGTGATATATGCAAAGGAGAGCCTGTCACCGAAATTCTTATTCAAAGATGAACACGGCAGAATTTTGGCGATTGAAATTCAGACACAAGGAGAAAGATTTCTGATATTAGGAATATACACCCCAAATGAAGGAAAATCGGAATTTTTTAGGAAGCTGCATGAGATTATGCTGGACTACCTAGACTACAACAACATCATCATGATGGGTGATATGAATGGGGTTGTGTCTGTAAATATGGATAAGTCGCAAAGTGCTAACATAACGAAAGATGGTAGACTACCTAAAACTTTTTTTGAAATGACTGACAATGTGGACTTAATTGACATATGGAGGGTTAAGAACCCCCTAGGAAAAGAAGGGACTTTCTTTTCTGAAGCTCATCTGACATGGACACGAATCGACCAAATATGGATAACTAGAGGACTGGCACCTAAGACCAGAAAGGTGGAAATCTGCCCAAAAACCTGCTCCGACCATAATGCTTTGAAAATGGAACTCAGACTAAATACAACCGGATCCTTCAGATGGAAAATGAATGACACCCTACTAAGGGATGAGAAGATTGTTAAGAAGGCCCAAAAAACTTTAAAGGACTATTTTGAGATAAATTTAAATACCACGGTGGAAAAAAGAACAATCTGGGACGCAAGTAAAGCAGTCATGAGAGGGTTTCTAATACAACAAAACACGATCAAGAAAAAACTCTGGAATGAAAAGAAGGAGAAGATATTGGAAAAAAATAAGAGATGGAGAAAAAAAACTAAGATCCAGGCCCAAGTCGAAGGAAGTGCTGAGAGAAGTGAAATTTTTCCAAGCACAATATTTGAAATTGATAAATCAAGAGGTGGAATGGAGAATTAAACAAATGAAACAAAGATCTTTTGAATCAGCAAATAAGTGTGGGAAACTGCTAGCATGGCAGCTGAAAAAGAGACAAAAACTTAATACAGTTACAAATCTAGAGATTGAAGGGAGAATGGTACAGAAACCCGAGGAAATTAGAAAGTGCTTCCAGAGATATTTCAAAGAGCTTTATTCACAAGGGCCACAGAAAGATTCGGAGGTGGAGCAATTTCTTAAAACCAACGGATTACAGAAAATACCTCAGGAAATGAGAACAACCCTGAATAGTAATATCACACAGCAAGAAATTGAAAGTGCCATTCAGAATCTTCAATTAGGCAAATCTCCAGGCCCTGATGGACTTACCTCCAAATACTATAAGGTTTTGAAAGACTATTTGATACAACCTTTGTTGGAGGTCTGTAACCAGATTATGGAGGGGAGGAAAGCACCGGAAACGTGGAAAGAAGCCTCCATCACATTGATACCCAAACTAGAAACTGAAAAGACTCAGCTTAAGAACTACCGCCCCATCTCACTCCTAAATGTGGATTACAAAATTTTTGCAGACATTTTGGCAAGTAGGTTTAAAAAAGTGCTTAATGAAGTGATCCATAAGGACCAGGCTGGCTTTCTCCCTGGTAGGCATTTGTTTGGCAACACAAGAAATATCATCGATATTTTGGAACTTTTACAAACAAAGCTTAACACTAGAGCGGTGCTAATCTTTATTGATGCGGAGAAAGCCTTTGACAACATTTCCTGGATGTTTATGAAGAAAAATTTGGAAGGGATGGGAGTGGGGCGGGGGTTTGAAAATGGAATAGAAGCAATATATTCAGAACAAAAAGCGAAATTGATAGTAAACAATGTGGTGACAGAGGAGTTTAAAATTGAAAAAGGGACACGGCAGGGGTGCCCTCTATCCCCCCTATTGTTTATCTCAGTCCTGGAGGTGCTATTGAACATGATTAGAAAGGACCGGTTGGTACAGGGAATTGAGGTCGGAGTGAAACAATATAAATTGAAAGCATTTGCAGATGACCTGGTATTAACATTGCAAGAGCCAGTCCCCAGTACTAAAAGAGTGTTAGAATTAATTTCTGATTTTGGTCGGGTGGCGGGATTTAAGCTGAACAAGCAAAAAACTAAGGTTTTAGCAAAAAATTTGACAAGTACAGAAACAGATGAGTTTGTGAAAGAAACAGAATTAAATGTGGTTAAAAAAGTAAAATACCTAGGGGTGTATCTGACCTCCAAAAATTTGAATCTGTTTAAGGACAACTACGAGAAATGTTGGTCAGAAATCAAAAGAGATTTGGAAACATGGTCAAGATTGAAACTTTCCTTGTTGGGCCGAATAGCAGCTATAAAGATGAATGTATTGCCAAAAATGTTATTTTTGTTTCAGACCCTACAGATCGTGGACAAGGTGGAATGCTTTGGAAGGTGGCAGAAGGATATCTCTAAGTTTGTTTGGCAGGGCAAAAAGCCCCGAATAAAGTTTAAGATATTAACTGATGCGAAAGAAAGAGGGGGATTTGCCCTGCCAGACTTGAAGTTATATTACGAATCCGCAGCCTTCTGCTGGTTGAAAGATTGGATCTTACTGGAAAACACTGATGTCCTAGATCTGGAAGGGTTTGACAACGCCTTTGGGTGGCATGCATATTTGTGGTATGACAAGGTCAAAGCGCACAAACTGTTTAAAAACCACATTGTCAGGAGAGCAATTTTAATGGTCTGGACAAAATATAAAGACTTATTGGAGAGTAAGACTCCGAGGTGGCTCTCACCGGTGGAGGCCAAGGCACGTAAGAGACCTAATATGGAAGCCAATTGGCCTAAATATGAGGAAATTATTGAAAAGATTGGAGACAATTGGAGGTTGCAGAGCTTGGAAAAACTAAAAAACAAGGTGCGAGATTGGTTGCATTATGCACAAATTCAAGAGGTCTTTAAAGTAGACAAGAAGGTTGGATTCCAGGTGGAAAAATCGAAACTAGAGATAGAATTGTTAGAACCAAAAAGTAAACTACTTTCGAGAATGTATAACCTGCTGCTTAAATGGAATACTCAGGATGAGACAGTCAAATCCGCCATGATAAAGTGGGCGCAGGATTTGGGGCATAACATTATGTTTGAAGACTGGGAAAGGTTATGGAACACCGGAATGAAATTTACGGCATGTAGTGCCTTGAAGGAAAACATTATGAAAATGATATACCGGTGGTACATGACCCCAGTCAAGCTTGCTAAGATATATCTGATAATAAATGCTGGAAATGTAAAGAGGCGGAAGGGACATTTTTTCACCTCTGGTGGACCTGCCCGAAAGTGAAGGCCTTTTGGGAAATGATTCATAATGAACTAAAAAAGGTACTTAGATTTACCTTACCTAAGAAACCAGAGGCCTTCCTCCTGGGCATGGTGGACCAGAGAGTGCTTAAGAAGGACAGAACCTTTTTTATGTATGCTACTACAGCAGCAAGGATCCTGATTGCAAAACATTGGAAGACACAAGATTTACCCACACTGGAGGAATGGCACACGCAGTTGATGGATTACATGGAACTGGCCGAAATGACTGGCAGAATCTGAGACTTGGGAGAAGAAACATTCGAGGAGGATTGGAGAAAATTTAAAGACTATTTGGAAAAACATTATAAGTTGTATGAATGTTAAAAAACGCACCTTTTAGGAAATTCTAGCTTCAGTAATGTTAAATTAAAGAAATGGAAATTAAGGTACAAGGAGTCAGAGATAGAATAATGAAACAACTTTATTGTGTTAAAATGAAAACGTACATGATTTGGGCCATAATATATTTGAAATTGGGTAACATGATAAAAAGGAAGATACAATAAGTATTGAAACAAGTTAACAAATTGCAGACATTATGCATCACAGAGAATGCAGGGTTGGGAGGATGTGGGGAAGTCCAACAGATTTGGAAAAAAGAGTAAGAAAAATTTGTAACTTTCCTTTTCTACTTTTATAATATGCTCTTTATTCTTTTTTCTGTATTTCATAAAACTAATAAAAAATATTAGAAAAAAAAGGCAGCCTTGTTTAGGGAAGTTTTTAATGTTTGATGTTTTACCGTGCTTTTAATGTTCTGTTGGGAGCTGCCCAAAGTGTCGGGAGAAACCCAGCCAGAAGGGCGGGGTGCAAATAATAAATTGTTGTTGTTGTTTCTTTATGTTCCTTAAATAGGCAAGGTTATGCAAGTGTAAGATAACTGCAAGTTTCTTCTTCTATGGAGAGGCAGTGATGGGGAAATCTGCCCCTTTGGGGTCTCTGATTGTCCTGCAGGTATAAAAGACATATCGACTCTGCCGGGGGGGGGCAGAGCTAAATACAGAGGTTCAAGCCAAAATGCAGAAGCTGGGGTGGTTAATAATAATAATAATAATAATAATAATAATAATAATAATATTTATTTATTTATTTATTTATACATACATACATACATACATACATACAGTTACAGATAGGTAGCCGTGTTGGTCTGCCATAGTCAAAACAAAACAAAATTCCTTCCAGTAGCACCTTAAAGACCAACTAAGTCAGTTCTTGGTATGAGCTTTCGTTTGCATGCACACTTGGTATCTGAAGAAGTGTGCATGCACACGAAAGCTCATACCAAGAACTGACTTAGTTGGTCTTTAAGGTGCTACATACATACATACATACATACCACGCTCCTCTAGCTGGACTTCCCCAGCCACTCTGGGCAGCTTCCAACAAAATATTGAAATACAGTAATGCATTAAACATTAAGAGCTTCCCTAAACAGGGCTGCCTTCAAGGCTACACGTATCTTTCTAAGATGCCAAGATTCTCAGATCTTCCAAGTGCCAGCTTGATGGTGTAAATGTGTGGGGTAATCAATATCTTTGGGATGCCTATTTGTGCCCATTGCTTCTCTTTGCATCTAACTGCATAATTTCACAGGTGGTGCTTTGCAGGCATCTGAGCGGCTGACAGGTTAAGAGCTTCTCCCCACTGTTTTGATATCAAATGATCCTTGCACATGCAACCCGTTAGACATGGACTTAAATGGTGAGATTAACAAGAACAGCAGTTGGCAGTACGAACCGGGCACTTAGGTCAATAACACGCCTAGGAAAGGAGACCAGCTCTTTGCTAGCTGTCTCCTAACCTCTCCAGAACATTCTGCTATAGCTCAGCTCTACTTCAGATAAATTAATATCAGGATTTGCAAATTCCTTGAGCATCCCTATCTTTTGCATCTCACCCAACGCGTTGGGAATAATGTAAGCCTGCAAGCTTTCATTCATGGGGGACAAGTCCTATGAGGAAAGGGTTAGGTATATTGAGCCTTGGGAAGACAGGATTGTGCACCAGATCTGTCTGTACAAAGATAAATCCACCTTGGAAAGTCACCAATAAGAGAATGTGGCCCTGAGACTGGAGAACATTCCCTGCCTTTGAAACATAAAGAGAAAGAAGGTTCTTTTTATCATATGTGGTGGTCTTGTAGTAAGGTTGACGCTTACTGGGTAATGATATATAATGAGTTGAAAAGGATGTTTAAAACAACTTTTGTAAAAAAACGAACCAAAAAACCAGAAGCTTTTCTTTTGGGAATTATAGGGACAGAAGTACCTAAACTGTATAGAAATTTATTTATGTATGCTTCTACAGTGGCAAGAATGCTACTTGCCCCCAAACGGAAAGAAGCAGAAGTCCCAGCAAAGGAAGAATGGATACAAAAACTTAGGGAATATGCAGAAATGGCAAAACTTACCGGAAGAATAAGAGATCAAGATAACATTTTTTTTCATAAAAGAACGGAAATTGTTTATTGAAGGTTTACAGGTAAATTGTAACCAGTTAAAAATATTGGCAGGATTATTGTAATAACCTGCAGTTTTATAAGAGTATGTATTTAAAGAAGATGACTAAATGAGCAAATTACCGTATTTATCGCTCTATAAGACACACCTAGTTTTTGGAGGAGGAAAACAAGAAAAAAAAATATTCTGAATCTCAGAAGCCAGAACAGCAAGAGGGATTGCTGTGCAGTGAAAGCAGCAATCCCTCTTGCTGTTCTGGCTTCTGTGATAGCTGCACAGCCTGCATTCACTCCATAAGACGCAAACACATTTCCCCTTACTTTTTAGGACGGAAAAGTGAGTCTTATAGAGCAAAAAATACGGTAACCTGATCCAAGGGAGAAAGGGTATTGTTACGTCCAAAACATGCAGAAACGGCAAAACTAAACCTGAAGAATAAGAAATCAAGATAATGAAGTTTTTTATAAAAGAATGGAAATGGTTTATTGAATATTTACAGATAAATTGTAAACAGGTAAGAACATTGGCAGGATTATTGTAACAACCTGCAGTTTTATAAGAGTAAAGTAGATGAATAAATGAGCAAATTAAGTTAATTTGGATATGCAAGAAGATATTAAAAATAAATTTGAGGAACCGCAGAAAGAGGGGGTAGCAAGTTAAGCAAGTTAAAATGATTGTAAAATTAGTGAAATGTATAAACCTGAAAAGCATATTTTATTTTATTTTATTTGAGAGAGAGCGAGAACATCTCCTACCACTAACAATGGTTTTTTTTAATTGGCAGAAGACTGCACCACCTATAGAAGGTGATGTGATGAGCAGTTGAATCTTGCTTCAACCTTTAGGGCAGGGTGGAATCCTCTAGCATGCCAGAGGGAAGCAGGCAAGCTGAGGGGGGTGAATGTTAGGGTAAGCCTGTTGGGATATAATTCCATTCCACTTTAAATGGAACAGGCATGACTGTTGTGTGTCACATGCCTGTTTACTTCCAGCACAGGCTTGCTGGGAACTTCTGTTTGTATATTCCTTTAGCTTTATTGCTCTTTGGTTGGACACGAAGGGAAGCAGACATGCTTTTCATTTTTTCCTGAACTATGCTGAATAAAGGTAAAGGGACCCCTGACCATTAGGGGTCCGACTCTGGGGTTGTGGCGCTCATCTGGCTTTATTGGCGAACCAGAGCAGCGCACGGAAACACCGTTTACCTTCCCGCCGGAGCTGTACCTATTTATCTACTTGCACTTTGACGTGCTTTCGAACTGTTAGGTTGGCAGGAGCAGGGACTGAGCAATGGGAGCTCACCCGGTCGCGGCGATTTGAACCGCCGACCTTCTGATCAGCAAGTCCTAGGCTCTGTGGTTTAACCCACAGCGCCAACGCCTGTAAATAATGCTTACACATGTCTCTGTCTGCCAATTCCGTTGTGAAGATTTATTCCCTCTGCTGATAAGAACGTGCTCAGCTTCTGAACGTATCGGAAGCTCGAGTCGCTGATTGATGCTGTACCGGGAACTGGAGTTCACCTGGCTGCCAGCTGGTGGTTGGAGTGTCGGGTTGAAATAACGACAGACAAGTAGCAGGTGTCATATGGGAGGCATCTCTCGAGCAAGTCTCGAGGAGTCTCTTTTATTGAATATTACAGCATTGCCACGTATGTGCTTGTTGCTGATTGGTTAACACAAATACAATACAAGGGTTGCATATAAGCATTAATCACAATAGATTAAAGGGTGGGAAAGGGAACACAGAATTGGACAGGCGTGAAAACCTCCTTATTAAACTTTTACTAGTGATTGATATAGCATTCATCCGTAGATGTGGTCAACTATGCATTAAGAACGGGTCAGTACGAACTCAATGTGAACTGAACATTCTAGGAATGTTTCAGCTTAGAACGGTTTGCGCAGCATCATGTGCAGAAGCGAAGCTTTCCTTCACTGGAGCCAGCTGGGGGGCCTGCCAAATGGCCCCGTCTCCCCGGATGCATCCCAACAAAGCCATGTGGCACATGTAGCTCTGCCCTCTCTGTGCTCTCCAGCATCTGTCACCCAAGGCATCTGCCTCGTTCTGCCTAATGGTAGGGCCAGCCTTGAAGAAATGTGAGAGTATTTCTTAGGCTCCAATTTAGGGCAACTTCTTATCCTTCTTTCCAAAAGGACAAACCCAATTCCAGAAATTTAATTGCATCCTGCCGGCAGCAGAGAAGGGAATAAGTGTCCACCACACCTGTGTTCCTCCCCACACACCAAAATAGACCTTTCAATTATTATTCCATTAGTATTATTTTATTTTTTAAAAAAAAACACCTGCGCTCCGAACACTGATGCGCTTGGGAATATGCACAGCACAGATAATGCCACTAGGAGGGGAATATGTATAATAGCTTCAACTTTACTCATTAACCTTCCGGAATATAATGGTTACAGTCCCAGAACTGCTCGAAGGGGGAGAAATATCTCCTGTGGAATGATAAAAAGAGAGGTGAAAGATTGGGCTGGTCTTTCCAAACCTTGACTGGAGGCAGGGTTCCTCAGTAGGAACACTTTTGTGGTAATTTGTAGAAAACCTATGGGGGGGGATTGTAATTTTTTAACCTCTCAAAAAAGCAGCCCATTACGAAAATATCAGTTTCGTTGCAACCCTGAAATCAGCCTTCACCAAATGTCTGGGGCGGATGGAAATTGTAGTCCAAAATATCTAGAGGGCACCAGATTGACAAAGCTATTGGCACAGATGCAAGTTGAACCTTGTCGTCAGTGCATAGCCGTGTCTGTAGCCATGTGTATGTCTAGCCACTCACTCCCCTGACTATGATTTTGGAAAATAGGAAAGAAAGGATGCCCTGGCACCCAGCTTGAGTGCCAGTCAGCTGCAGGAAATGCTTTTGCCAGGCTACATGCTGTTTCTGGGTCTGTTTGCCCCTGCCCCTGCCATCTGCCCTTCTCTAGGTGGTCCTTTGCTAGGCAGCCCTGGACTTTGGCTGCAAGGCCCATCCCGACTGCACCACTGTATGTAATCACATTACAGTGGTACCTCGGGTTACATACGCTTCAGGTTCTAGACTCCGCTAACCCAGAAATAGTACCTCGAGTTAAGAACTTTGCTTCCAGATAAGAACAGAAATTGTGCTCCGGCGGCGCAGCAGCAGCAGGAGGCCCCATTAACTAAAGTAGTGCTTCAGGTTAAGAACAGTTTCAGGTTAAGAACGGACCTCCGGAACTAATTAAGTTCTTAACCCGAGGTACCACTGTACACATGTCTTGAGTTTTATTCTGATTGTTTATTTTTAAGTAATGAGGTGCATGGGGAAATCAGAAACTGGAATATAGCACACGGGCAATGGCATGCGGCAATCTTTTTTCATAGGGGAATTGTTAAGTCCAGAGGCACCAGCTTGCAAGGGTGATTGGGGGGAGTGTTGCATGTGTGACGTTGCAACATCCCAACATCGTGAGCGTGAGCATCGCATTTCTCTCCCTTAAGAAGCTTCCTGGGCTTTGGGGAGGAGATGCCAGGGGAACATTTAGGGGACTAGCCTGGTCCCCCTAGTCCACTGACCGCACATGGGGAAGGAGAGGGTATGCTTTTTCCCATGAATTACCTGACTTACGCGAGGGATGCGGGTGGCGCTGTGGGTTAAACCACAGAGCCTAGGGCTTGCCGATCAGAAGGTCGGCGGTTCGAATCCCCGCGACGGGGTGAGCTCCTGTTGCTTGGTCCCTGCTCCTGCCAACCTTGCCGTTCAAAAGCACGTCAAAGTGCAAGTAGATAAATAGGTACCACTCTGGTGGGAAGGTAAACGGCATTTCCATGCGCTGCTCTGGTTCGCCAGAAGCGGCTTAGTCATGCTGGCCATATGACCTGGAAGCTGTAAAGCGAGATGAGCACCACAACCCCAGAGTTGGCCACGACTAGACCTAATGGTCAGGGATCCCTTTACCTTTACCTTTTACATGACTTAAAGCCCTTTTCTTCCTTACCCTGTTCACTTTCAGTAGCATGGTCAGGCTGTGGTTATACAGGACATGCAAAGCTGTTGTACTGAGTCATCCATCTGGTTCAGTATTGTCTACTCTGTCTGGCAGGGACTCTTTTCCAGGTTAGAGCTACCTGGAAAGCCTGGGGATTGAACCTGGAACTCTGTGTGCAAGGAAGACGCTCTACAACCACTGAGCCATTGGTTTTTCTTCCCCACAATGGAGCATATGTTTGTAGGAGGTCTCCGTTCCCCTCACCTGCACACCCCATTTCACGTAAAAATTAGATTCCCCGCTTCATGATTTATAGGTGACCTGTGGATGAGCAAACATAGCTGTCCTCATCACATCTACTTTGACCCTTAGCTACTATTCCCCCCCTTTTTTTACAGGACAGGAATTGAACAGGTGTAGAAATAAAATCCAAGCGACAAAGCAATCAGCGTTGTTGAGATTCCTCAGGTGGAATTGCTTGTTTATATTCCTTTGTGCCAAGAATTTCCCCCCCTTTAATATGTCACCACAACAAACTCAGAAGCAAAGGCAATGTCCCCCAGGCCTCCAGAGAAACAGGCTCCCTTGTTATCTTCTCTGCCTCTCTCCCTGGTGCGAGGATAATCAGAGGGAGGAAGGCAGAGTGTGCTTGATTGTGGAACACCGGTACATTAGTAAATATTTGCCTGTAAGAGAAAGGCAGAGGGGAAAGAGAGAGAGAGAGAGAGATGGTTGCCTCAGGCTGGAAAGCAAAGGATGAAGTGCTGAGCAGCTGTAATCAAAAGCATCGCTGGGCATATTTGGACGCTCTCCAGTATCCTGGAAGTGAGCCAGAAGGAACCAAACCATAAGAGCAGGGGTTGGCAAACTAAGGCCCAGGGGCTGGATCAGGCCCAATGGCCTTCAGGATCTGGCCCGCAGACTGTCGGATCTGGCCCGCAGGCTGGATCCTGAAGGCAATTGGGCCTGATCTGGCCTGCAGACTGTCCGTGGATCAGTGTGGGGATTCTGTTCATTTGGGCTATGCCATTCCCCCCCCCCCCGCGCCATTCCACTTTTCCCCCTCTCCCTCACACACACCACCATGGGGCCTCCTCCCTCACTCCTCCTGGCTTCTCCCTGCCCTGCCTAGAGGAGGAAGGGGGCTGGGCTGAGCTGGCTGAGCACCATTTTAAGCAGCCCCTATCTGGAGCCAGCCCACGGCTAAAATAATTTGCCGACCTCTGCATAAGAGCATAAGTCTTGCTCAAACAGACCAATAAGTTCTTCTGCCTCAATGGGACACCCAGTGCCAGGTTTACATATAAGTTAAACAAGCTATAGCTTAGGGCCCCACTCTCCTGGGGGCTCCCCAAAAAATTAAAGGGGGAAAAACTGGATGTACATTTCCAAAATAGAAGATAAAAAGCAAATAAAATAAAACCTACATACAGCAACAGTATGTATTAAAAACTATTTCAATATACTTTTAATATACACAGCACAACCTCTCACACCATATACAACCACATTTTTGACAGTAACTTTTCTCTCTCTTTACATCTAAGTTAAGAGAAGAGGATAATGGATGGATGGCGATAAGACACAACATTGGGAAACACATTGGCCTGGTTTATAGTGTTATTACAAAATCTAATAGTAGCATCACCCATTTGGCGTGACTAATAAAGCTAGCCAGCTTCCACTAATTCCACCATTAGCACTGCAAGGCGGCATCAATTTTCACGTTAAACAGTCGGGTCAATTCTCCCTTTCAGGCCACGCGGCAATAGGAATTGAATAGAACACCTGAGCCCTGATTGATAAGGAGATAATATAACAATTATCTCTCTGAAACCACAGAATGAAACACAGCACACACTCTCCCATATCTCCAGGCACATAGGCTGGGATTGAAAGTATCATTCTTGGCTGAATACATTGCACAGCGCTTTGTATTGTGGAACTGATCGATACCAGTATTTAGAAAATTACTGTTCGGGGGAAGGTAAAACTGCAATCTGGGTTCGAGTCCCCAGCCTACCCTGAGTATTCTGGACAAATGGTAACCTGTAAATCTTAGTTCCCTATAATGAGAGAGAAAGATAGCTAAAGCATTTAGTGCTAGATCATGGACATGCAGAGCTTGAAGTGATCTCAGAGTGCAGGATGCAATGAGAGCACACTTGCCAGATGGATGCCCAACCTCTGTTAAACCACTGACAGGTTTCAGACACCAGTTGAAGACCTGTTGAAGAGCCAGTGTGGTGTAGTGGTTAAGAGCGGTAGACTCAGAATCTGGTGAACCGGGTTCGCATCTCTGCTCCTCCACATGCAGCTGCTGGGTGACCTTGGGCTAGTCACACTTCTCTGAAGTCTCTCAGCCCCACTCACCTCACAGAGTGTTTGTTGTGGGGGAGGAAGGAAAGGAGACTGTTAGCTGCTTTGAGACTCTTTCGGGTAGTGATAAAGTGGGATATCAAATCCAAACTCTTCTTCTGTTTCTCTATCCGGTTTTTATCCTGCATAAACTACAGTAGTCCCAATCATTATCATTACAAGTCTTCTTACAACCCTGCCAGTGTTGTTAACTGCTTGCAATGTTCTTTCAAATACAATCTAAATTTACTCTTTTACTTTCTATTTAAAACTAAGAGATCAGGAGGGGAAACACGATGGTAGAGCTATTGGTCTTCTCCTGGTCCCGTTGCTCCTCTTCACCCATCTTACCTGTGCTGTGAGCAATCCATGAAACCGCCTGATCATGCAAATGATCCATGTTTTTGACTCTGTGTATGTGTGGAAGCACACGAGTCTGATCCCTGCAAACTCAGGTGTTCTCAAAGCACATCTCTCCTGCACACACTTTACCTGAAAGTGCATCAAAGCCCATTGCCTTAGAACTGTGGCGATGTAATAAGTGTTGGAAGTGCAAAGATAAAGAAGGTTCTTTTTACCATATGTGGTGGGAATGTAAGAAAGTGAAAGACTTCTTGGAAAAAATATATAATGAATTGAAGAAGATTCTAAAATATACATTTATAAAGAAACCAGAAGTCTTTCTGTTAGGGATATTAGGAAACGAGATAAAAAGAAAAGATTGTAAATTCTTTCAATATGCAGTAACAGCAGCAAGAGTGTTACTGGCCCAGAAATGGAAACAACAAGAAATACCGACTGTGGAAGAATGGAGAATGCAGCTGTTGGACTATGCGGAGCTGGACAAATTGACAGGAAAGATCAGATACTTAAGAGACCAAAAGTTCATCGAGGACTGGGGGAAATTTGTGGAATATCTGGAACATATAAGTGAGGGACAGATAACGCTAACGGGATTTAAAGAAGCACTGTGAAAGACTAAGAAATATTGTCTAAAGGGAATAGAAAGAAAGATATAAATAATGTCAATATAAAATTAAGAAATGCGTAATTTAAATTATAACTACGGATGATTTACGGATAAGCTGGAGGAAGTCCTGAAAAGGAATATGTTGTGAAATTTTGATGTGAAACTAATATGGTTGTTTTTTTTTTCTTTTGATGTAAATTAATAAAAATTCATATAAAAAAAAAGAACTGTGGCGATGCTCACGTTCCCATGTCTTCACAGCTCGCCTTAGCTTTTATATCTCTTCACTGTAATGGCAATTTCATTACTCACTGCCTCAGGTATCAATGGGAAATGATCATCACCTTCCTCTTCTGGCTTCTCTTTCTTCCTTTCATGGGAGTGCACAGGTCAGAGCACAGGTTCTCCAGCAGTGTAGCTTCAAATGGAGACTGCGAACACAGCAATTCCCATTGCCTGAAGTCTGGTTCCTGTGTACTAATAAGCTGGAAGTTGGGAGGCAATGGAAGCAAGATGGGGCACTCATTAATTGGCCAGGAGTGGGGAAACAACCCCAGATTGCAAAGAGGTCCCATGAGCACCAGGGACTGAGGATGTTGTCACTAACAAACACCTCCTAAGGCCAAGACGTCAATAGCTAGTGATGTTTCAAAGACTGTCTTTATCTCGATTTTCTCAGTTCTTTTTTTCCAAATTCCATTGGAAGGCTGTTGTGTTTGGGAGGTAAAGAGGAAGAGCCCTATTCTCTTGTTATTGTCGTTTAGTAGTGTCCAACTCTTTGTGACCCCATGGACCAGAGCACGCCAGGCACTCCTGTCTTCCACTGCCTCCCGCAGTTTGGTCAAACTCATGTTCATAGCTTTGAGAACACTGTCCAACCATCTCGTCCTCTGTCGTCCCCTTCTCCTTGTGCCCTCCATCTTTCCCAACATCAGGATCTTTTCCAGGGAGTCTTCTCTTCTCATGAGGTGGCCAAAGTATTGGAGCCTCAGCTTCAGGATCTGTCCTTCCAGTGAACACTCAGGGCTGATTTCCTTCAGAATGGATAAGAATGAATGTTCTCTTACCTCCTCCATTTCCTCTTAGCCAAGAGTCAAATACCTCTCACCACTTTTATTCCTACTTGGGAGGAATGACATGGGCTTTTGTTGCTGACAAATATGGCTGTGGTTCTCACTGGAAACAAAATGAGCCAGAGGCTGCTCCTTCCAAGGAGTGGGAAGAGTCTTTAAAAGATGAGCTGCTCCTGGCAGAATCCGAGACCAGGGAGAAGAGTCGGTAGAAGAAGATTGGAAGAAATTTAAAGACTTTTTACAGAAATATTGTAAAATTAAGGAATATTAGAAGGATGCTGGAATGAAGTTATGTGGTTTTAGCAGTAATCTTATAAAGGATTAAGTAAAAATGGTTTATTAATAGGTGAGAATGTAAAGTTATAATACATTAAGACAAATTATTAAGATAAAAGCAAAGATGGAAAGGATTTGCTGAAATAACTAATTGAACTAGAATACAAAAAAGGGAGGTGTGAGGAGGTCAAGGAAACAAGCAAATGAAAGACAAGATATGGAAAGATTGACTTGTTTTTAATTGTTTTTATTTTTCTGTATTCTGTATTTTGTATTTTCTGTTTTCTTTTTCTTCTTCTTTCTTTATTATTGTAATTTTTTGAAACTTCAATAAACATTATTTTTAAAAAAATAAAAAATAAAAGATGACCTGCTCTTTCAGCTTTGTCTCCTCCCTTCGTTCCACCAAGAAGCTGACCATCCCCACTGTGGGCTGGAAACATTGTGTTTTTAGTGATTGAGTTAGAAACAGTCAGAAACAATCATAGAATTGTAGCGTTGGAAGGAATACAGGAATCTCCCCACAATACAGGAATCTCGCTAAAGCATCCATGACAGATGGCCACCCAACCTCTGCTTAAAAACCTCCAAGGAAGGAGAGTTCACAACCTCCCAAGGGAGTCTGTTCCAGTGTCAAACAGCTCTTACTGTCAGAAAGTTCTCCCTGATGTTCAGTTGTGTTATGTACTGAGCTTGGATCCTAGAATAGGCAAGTAGGATCCTAGAAGGCAGCATCCTGATTGGTCTGCAGGAGCCGCCCAATCCGGCTCCAGGAGGAAGTGAACGAGCAACCTGATTGGTCTGCAGCGGCACCCCAATCAGGTTCCAGGGGGGGAGTTGAATCAGCCAATCACGCAGGACCCATTGTGTAAATAATGTATATATAGCCAGAAGTTTTGGGGAAGGCTCTCCCTCCCTGTTAGCCATGAGCTGAAATAAAGAGCATGAAATCAACACTTGCCTCCGAGTATATTTCAGTTGGAATCTCTTGTAATTTGAATCCTCTGGTCACTGAGCTCTTTTTGCTTTAAAAAAATTGTGTTGAACATTTGTCACTTAATCTTCGTTTATATGGTTTTCTCCCTTCCTTCCTTCTTTCTCCCTTTTCCTTTTCCCACGTTGCCCTTCTCTTTTGCTATGTTCTTGTCGTTTTTTGCCCACTGTCACTGCTGAAAAGACAACAGTTATTTTCACTCACACAAAACCCCACTCTCCTTTCCCTTCTATTCTGAATTAAGTTTCAGAATGAGACTAACGGGAACTGTTTGCATTATCCCATCTCAGGATTCAAGAATCTCCACAGGCCTAGGCTGTTTCGAACCACACTATGTGAGGACTAAGATAAGAATTGGTAAAGCCAGGAATCTGCTTTCATCTCTAGGAGAAGCAGAGAACTAATTTTACGCTATAAGTAAATTGCAAGGCATTGGCTGGAGGGCCTGCTGGTCTAGGCATGTTGGTCTAGGATCCTTTAATTGGACACACACAACCCATTTCCCCCTTGAGCCTCTTGGGCTTGCCAATCGGAAGGTCGGCAGTTCGAATCCCCGCGACGGGGTGAGCTCCTGTTGCTCGGTCCCTGCTCCTGCCAACCTAGCAGTTTGAAAGCACGTCAAAGTGCAAGTAGATAAATAGGTACCGCTCCGGTGGGATGGTAAACGGCGTTTCCATGTGCTGCTCTGGTTTCGCCAGAAGCAGCTTAGTCATGCTGGTCACATGACCCAGAAAAACTGCCTGTGGACAAACGCCAGCTCCCTTGGCCAGTAAAGCAAGATGAGTGCTGCAACCCCAGAGTCATTTGCAACTGGACTTAACGGTCAGGGGTCCCATTACCTTTACCTTTTATGTGACCCCAAAGGGGGGTTACACCTTCTATAGACGAGGTAGTGTCAAATTTCTTTAAAAGGGGTTATTATTCTGAAAAAGCCACATATTCTATATATTGATTAGTCACTTCCTTAATGCTCTTCCAAACCTAATTGCTCTTCCAAAGTCTTTCTTCTTCTTTCTGCTGCCTGAGTATGTTGCATGAGCTATCCCAGCCAATTAGGGATCACACGCCAAACTATTTTCGGCTATAAAGCAATACAAGAGAAAGGCATACGCACAGCGTTCTTGTGAGGTAGAGCAGGCTAAGACCACTTTCTCAATACTACATTGATGGTATAGCATCTAGATAGGCTTGCCATATTTCCAGAAGTAAAATTAAGGACACAAAAGTTGTTGAGCCTTTTTTAGGAAGAATAAAATTGTAGACCTTTTTTCAGGCAGTCAACCTCAGAATCCTGCTATTTTCCATGGTTAGATCCTGGACATATATGGGAAATTCTGGACATATGTCAACCCTGGCAAATATGACATGTGTTTTGTGTACAAAGGCATTCCTGTTCTTCATTATAAACAAGTTACTATTTTTTAAAATGTGTTCCTTTGGGTGATATCTAAAGTTAGTCTGAGTAGACCCATTGAAATCAATGTGCCATTTAATGATTCCTTAGGCTACAGTCCTCTACTTACCCAGGAGTAAGCCTCATTGAATTTAATGAGACTCACTTCTGAGCTTAAAGATGTGTATAATTGTGCTACTAACCATCTTCATTTCTGAAGACAGTGATGCTTTCTGATGCCAATAACACATAATCTACAAATATTATATCTGACGTTCCTTTTGAAGAGCTCAACAATATTCATTGTGCGCTGCACATTTTAATAAGTTATGTAAGTTTTCATGAAGTACCATCTCCTGAGGCTTTTGATATGTGGGTATGCAGCTAGATTTTTTTAAAATCCACTTTTTGGGAAAAATTATTGAATGCTGTATTTTTGCTGTTCTATGTAAGCTGCTTAATGTGTTACATAAATATATGTATATCAGTATAAAATAATCTTAAGTAAACAATAAGAGCTGTTCGACAGTGGAATTTGCTGCCAAGGAGTGTGGTGGAGTCTCCTTCTTTGGAGGTCTTTAAGCAGAGGCTTGACAACCATATGTCAGGAGTGCTCTGATGGTGTTTCCTGCTTGGCAGGGGGTTGGACTCGATGGCCCTTGTGGTCTCTTCCAACTCTATGATTCTATGATTCTATGATTCAATTGCTCTCTTAACGACCTTCATCTCTAAAGTGAGTGTCAAATTTTCAATGCCAATTAAACACAATCTACAAATATTCTTATCTCTGACTCTCCTTTCAAAGAGCTAAGGAATAAGTGTGCATAATAAGAAAAAGGTCAAATATGCACAATTTAATATTAATTTGCATAATTTTAAGTGGGGGAAATCATTTGCCATGGTGCAGAGTTCCAGTTTTCAGGTTACAGAACTGTGTGTGTGTGTGTGTGTGTATTACGCAGCTACCAGGAGTGTCCAGGACTTGCCTACACCGAAATAAGGACGCTTCATCACTCTTCCTGGGACTTTGAGAGTGGGCTGAAAAATAAAACCATCTCTCGGGAAGTAATTTTCTCCTTAGGTCCTCATCAGTCTTTGTATACTGTTTGTCAATTCCCAATTGCACCTAATAAATGTTGCTTGATGCATTGGGGTGTAGTGAGGATTGATTGGTTCATATCTGTGAAGCACAGAGGAGACGGGAAATGTTAGGCTGTTTAAATGCTAAATTTTGTTGTTATTATTCCATGGGGCAAAAAAGGAAGAGGAGAGAAAATCCTTATGGAAATGAAGCTCCGCAAAAGCTAGAATATGCCAGAGGTAAGGATGACCTTCAAAAGGGAAATAAATCAGGCATGTTATGCTTTTCTTCTTCTTCATGGACCAATATATCCATGACAAGTAAGTGTCCCCATTAGAAGAGCAACTGAAAAGTTTCATAAACTTTAACGATTCTCTCCCTTTACTTGGGTGACGTATTGGTCCCACTTTGTAGACTTAAAACTGGGACATGGAAACACTCCTACATTACTTCAGGAGAACATAGTGGTGAGACCTGACATACTTGTGTTATAAGAAAAAAACCTGCTCTTTTCCCCTTATGGGGTACCCAAGAGCTCATATACCTGTACAATTGGTGAAACTCGAAAAATTAGAATACCATGGAAAAGTTCATTTATTTCAGTAATTCACCTTAAAAGGTGAAACTAATATATGAGATACTCATGACATGCAAAGCGAGATATGTCAAGCCTTTATTTGTTATAATTGTGATGATTATGGCGTACAGCTGATGAAAACCCCAAATTAACAATCTCAGAAAATTAGAATATTAAATGAAATCAGCAAAACAAGGATTGCAAATAGAGCAATATTGGACTTCTGAGAAGTAAAAGCATGCATATGCACTCAGTACTTGGTTTGGGCCCCTTTTGCATCAATTACTGCCTCAATGCTGCATGGCATGGATGCTATCAGCCTGTGGCACTACTGAGGTGTTATGGAAGACCAGGATGCTTCAATAGCAGCCTTCAGCTCTTCTGCATTGCTCAGTCTCTACAGGTGAAACAAGAGAATGATGAGCGATATCATGACCTTGCCTCTTTTTAGGTTCTTTTTAGGTTCTCTATTGAAAGGAGAAAACAGAGGCCAGCCAGAGAATATTGAGAAGCAAGGCAGCTAGGGAGCCTGATCTTTATTAAAGCTGTTGCAACAGGGTGCTCCCCACACACACAGGAGGAGGGGGAGACCTCGAGCACATGCGCACAAGCCCTTATATAGACATTTGAAATTGCCTGTCCTGGAGAACAAGACCACCCCCAGAAGCATCATAAATACATCACAGAATACATCACAGAAGGGGTGTAGCCCAGACCACCTCCTTAATACATCAGAGAAGGAGCAGAAATCTGGGTGTGTTGTTTCTTCCTGTGTAGCAGGTTAGTTGATAGGATTAAATGGCATCCTGTTGTTGTTTAGTCATTTAGTCGTGTCTGACTCTTCGTGACACCATGGACCAGAGCACTCTAGGCACTCCTGTCTTCCACTGCCTCCCTCAGTTTGATCAAACTCATGTTCGTAGCTTCGAGAACACAGTTGAACCATCTCATCCTCTGCCATCCCCTTCTCCTTGTGCCCTCCATCTTTCCCAACATCAGGGTCTTTTCCAGGGAGTCTTCTCTTCTCATGAGGTGGCCAAAGTATCCTTCATGGATCACTGCCTTGTCATGTCGAAGGGGCTTGAATAACTCAGAGAAGCTATGAGCTATGCCGTGCAGGGCCACCCAAGACAGACAGGTCATAGTGGAGAGTTTTGACCAAACGTGATCCACCTGGAGCAGGAACTGACAAGCCACTCCAGAATCCCTGCCAAGAAAACCCCATGGACAAAGACAACAGGCATACTCTTTTGTTATGATATCTAATTCCTGAATCTAGGTCACAGGCTGACACCCTGTTCATATCTTGAATGTGCCCTTAAGATAGGATTTGTGAAGACAGGATTTGTGAGGAAAGAGACAATGGGGAGATTCCCCACTTCAACCTTGCAGAGAAATATTTGAGGTCAATTTGTTCAGGACCTTTTCTGTGGGCTTTCAGACATGTGGTTTTATATATACAGTTAGGAACATTTATTTTTTATATATATGACCTTAAAATTCCTATAACACATGTAATTTATTTATTATTTCAGAAATATCTCACTGTTTTTCTCCCTCACACACAGATGTATACATTAAAACATATGGAGGACACACTGTATGGGCTAATAATAATAATAATAATAATAAAAAAAAAACAAAAAAATTCCTTCCAGTAGCACCTTAAAGACCAACTAAGTCAGTTCTTGGTATGAGCTTTCGTGTGCATGCACACTTCTTCAGATACACTCGTGTGCATGCCCACGAAAGCTCATACCAAGAACTGACTTAGTTGGTCTTTAAGGTGCTACTGGAAGGAATTTTTTTGTTTTGACTATGGCAGACCAACACGGCTACCTATCTGTAATAATAATAATAATATTTTATTTATATCCCGCCCTCCCCAGCTGAAGCTGGGCTCAGAGTGGCTAACAGCAATAAAAGTAACACACCATTCTAAAATCAATATTCTAAAATCAATTCAAAATCAAATGGCAACCACTGGGCCAGAGTTCTAAGAGGATCACCAAAGGAGGGGGTCAGACTGTGCCTTGGCCAAAGGCCTGGTGGAAGAGCTCTGTCTTGCAGGCCCTGCAGAAAGATGTCAAGTCCTGCAGGGCCCTGGTCTCTTGTGACAGAGTGTACCACCAGATCAGGGCCATGGCTGAAAAAGTCCTGGCTCTGGTTGAGGCCAGCCTAATCTCTCTGTGGCCTGGGATCTCCAAGATGTTTTTATTTGAAGATCGTAAGGTCCTCCATGGGACATACCAGGAGAGGTGGTCCCGTAGGTACGAGGGTCCTAGGCTGTATTTAGGGCTTTAAAGGTTAAAACCAGCACCTTAAACCTGATCCTGTATTCCACCGGGAGCCAGTGCAGCTGGTATAGCGCCGGGTGAATGTGATCCCACAGTGAAAACTCCAGCACCTGCTGGAGTTTCTGAGTCAGTCTCAAGGGCAGCCTCACGTAGAGTGAGTTACAATAATCAAGTCTGGAGGTGACCATCGCATGTATCACAGTGGCTAGATCAGGGTGAGAGAGGTAAGGAACCAATAGCCCATCTCATCTCACAGTGGCCAACTGGTTGCCTGTGGGAAACCCTCAAGTAATACAAGAACACTCTCCCCTCTTGTGATATCCAGCAACTGGAACTCAGAAGCATTATTGCTTCTGATCATAGCCTACCCAATTTTCCAGGGACCGTCCCAGAATTACAAAAGCCATCCCAGCTTCTGATTTGATCCCACAATGTACACAGTTTGACACTCATTGAACGTAATGTATGAACAACCCCCTTGCTGATGTCAGCACTGGTGTGGAAGGAATGAAGAACTGGCCGGCCTGTGATATTTCATTGCCATTCTTATTCTTCAGAAGAATGCATCTCTGTGTAAATATATTTAATAGTTTCCTCATTTTAATTTGCTTTAAAGCTGCTTGCTGGTTTAACTGTTATTATCACAATCATCTCCATATTTTAAAAATAACATTATCATTGTTTTAAAAGAAGCCAGTTCACACATCTCTTACTTCCACTCCCAAACTTTAGCACAGCTTTGCCTCCAAATATAACTCTGATAATAAATGCCATTTGCCACTTTGCTTTTCTCACCCCCTAAGCAAAACATATATTGGGAGGAAAATATTTTAAACAATGACATCTGTAGCGCAATCTGTTGTGAAATTCCTTTTGGCATCATCAACCAACCGCAGATTACTCCATGCTGCCACCCAGGCTTCAAGGGAGATAAGGAGCAGACACGTCTTCCTCCTGGAATACAGCTGAACACTTCTCATGGAGACTAATGAGAGACTCCAAGATAACCTGCCATTTATTTTTATTCTTGGCTGGATTGAGGGAATTTCCTCTCCCCTACCCCCAAATTCAGGTTGCCTCTGGATGATGTGTGTTATAGGAATTCTAAGGTCATACACACACACACACACACACACACACACACAAAATAAATGTTCATAAATGTACAAGGCAAACACATACATAAGTATATAAACCACGTGTCTGAAATAGTACAGGAGAACAATCCTGAAGAAATCTGGACTCTCCCAAATTGACCTTGAATATTTCTCTGCAAGGAGGAAGGACATGGGGAAAGCTTTCCAATTGTCTTTGGACTGTAGGGGCTTACACCTCCCTGTAAATACAGCCTGGCAAGTATCTGTTAAGCTGAGAATGCTATCAATATGCGTAAGAGATTCAGGAAGTATTTACCATCTCAAAGGAATGGCCAGGCTATCCAGAAAGGGCAATCAGATATCAGGTATCCTGGCAGACAGGAGAGAACCCTAACCCTCACACCCTTGAGGGTTCTGACAAGGTCTCAGCTTCTCATTTTTCCAAGCTTAACTTCAATTCTCCACAGAGTTTCCAATTTTTTTTTTAAAAAAAGGGAAGTCCTCATGAAAATTTGTCAACATCTTAGTGTAAATTTACCCTAATCTATGCATGTTCAAATGCAATTTTGCTTAATTTACACATTTCTGCAAAGCAATTTCCCCTGAAATAATGCCTCTTTTGTTTATAGGCATTGTTCATATGCATTTCTAAAGACACTTTAGCTCAATTTGTGGAATTTTGTGCATATTACTTGTCCAGGGGACTGCACTGCAAAATTCAAAAAAGTGTGGATTTAAAAAGAGGACTGCATTTCAGTTTGAGTGTTGTTTCAGAATGCATGAATTACCCGGTAGGTGTACTTGCCTTTCAATGTGAATTGAATCAAATTTCCTGAGTGGCAGGAGTGGATGGGCTGACATTGACAAACTGCAGCAGAGATCACCCTTAGGGAGCAGGGAAATCACTGTGGTTAAATTTCCATACAGAATCAAGAATTACGGAAAATATAGGTGGGTGTGGATTTCTCTTGTTGCATTATTATTCCTTGAGTCCATCTGTTCTTTGGGTTGTATCCAACATCAGTAGACCCACTGAAATTAATAGGCATAACATACTTCTCATCAAATTCTTAAGCCCCTCCCCTTTTAGATATCGGCAGGTGATATTATGTGACATCACAGAAAGTCCTGCTCCTGAGAACTGTGATGTCATGCTTTGAGGCATCTTGAGACCCTTCTATGAAGATGTCAGGACCATGTGGACCAACAGGTCTTCATTTGGAAGTGCTTGGCCAGTCAGGGCCAGCACAACATCCTAGAAACAGTTCTGGATATTTGAACCAATTCTAGGTATTCCTGTGATGTCGCACAATTTCAACCACCAAACTCTGAAAGGGGAAGTGATTAAAAGTTTGATGAGAAGTAAGCTGCTTATACTACTCATGACTAATGTAGGACCACTAATTTCAATAGAGAGGGCTATAGATGGCCACAAGCCATGATGGCTCTTTGCTCTGCTTCCACAGCTGGAGGCACAGGAAGGGAGTGTTTGCAGAGGATTACAAATATTTAGAAAAGGATTGCATAAGTAAGTGGGAAGGGACGCGAGTGGTGCTGTGGGTTAAACCACAGAGCCTAGGGCTTGCCGATCAGAAGGTTGGCAGTTCAAATCCCTGCGATGGGGTGGGCTCCCATTGCTCAGTCCCAGCTCCTGCCCACCTAGCAGTTCAAAAGCACGAAGTGCAAGTAGATGAATAGGTACCGCTCTGGCGGGAAGGTAAACGGTGTTTCTGTGCACTGCTCTGGTTTGCCAGAAGCGGCTTAGTCATGCTGGTCACATGACCCAAAAGCTGTACGCCGGCTCCCTCGGCCAATAAAGCAAGATGAACGCCACAACCCCAGAGTCGTCCACAACTGGACCTAATGGTCAGGGGTCCCTTTACCTTTAAGTAAGTGGGAAATTCCAAAAACAGTGGTCACATTTGTTGGAATCAAGCATTGTCAGAGGAATGTGCCACTCTCCATGCACCGGCTGATTTCCTTGTTGACCTCCCCGTCTGCGACTCCCGGCAGGAAAACAGGCGAGGTCTCTTATCGGCGATCCTTCTCAAACGTGAGAAGAACACACCACTCCTCCCCTCTCCTCCTTGCTATCCCCAGGGAGGGGAAAGAGGCAGACAGAAATGTATTTACATGCCTTTATTTCTGTCTTTTGCGGCAGTACAGAGAAACATGTCTGCACTCAACAGCAGAGAGAATAAACTCCTCCCATGTACTTCCAGTACAGGTCAGATGACACACTGAGCTAACATCCGGTGCTCAGTACAATGAATGGTCTGCCCCCTTCTTCCCACGGTAACAGTCACAAACATCAACATCCTGTTTCCAGCCATCTGCAGCTGCTGCTCGCTGCTGCATTGCTCCTTTTTGGTAACAACATTGGGCTCAGGTGTCCACAAAGTGCTGGCTGATGAATGAGGCATGGAGAATGGATGAATGGAGGGCAGAGGTGGAAAGGAAAGGAGCAGCTGGAGTCTTGAAGAGAGAACACAACACACGACAGCATTTTTGATGTGCAAGTGCCTCCTGTAGATCAAGCTGTGGTGATAAAGTTTGTTTTTGCTGGGCAGGTTGGGTCCCCAACTATTTTCTTTTTCTTTTCCCCATGCCAGAAAAGGGTTAATGTATGGCAGCCTCTGATTGGCCAAGGTTCCAGGAGGGGGAGATTAAAAGGAGAGGATTTGGAGAGACAGGAGGAGGGAGTTTTAGGATTGAGGTTGGGAGGATAGGTAGGAAGATAGGGAGTGAGAGTTGGCTCTGGGTAGAAACATCCACTCTGAGGAAAATATCACAAGCTAGAGAAAGGGGTCTCTGAGCTTGGAGTGAAGGACAGTGTGGGATGTCCTATAAGAGTAATTAGGTCAGGAATTAACTGGGAGGCTGAGCCAGGAGAAGTAAAAGCTGTAAAGAGACCGTCCACTTAGGTCTCATTCCAGTCAGGAGGAGAGAGATTCTTCTAATAAGAGAAGACTCCCAAACCAGTGGAACCTTGGGTCCATTACTTGGAGTACCACAGGAGTAGGGTTGTCTAAGAGGTGTGTCACTGACAGAAAGTACCGCCTTGTTAAGAACCAAAGTATTAAGTGTGAAACAAATGAGAAAACCTTGAAGTGAAATAACATTGTAAACTGAAGTATCCTAAGTTTTATCCACTCGTGTCATAAACTTCCTTGTTAAGTAAAATAGTCATTGTTTTTTAGAACAAATCCTTCCTGAGATTCCTAATTATTAAGTTTTACCTCACGCGAGTCCCCCACAAGATAATCTGTGGTAGTCTGTGGGAACTCATGGGTTTGGTGTTCTGTGAGTTGGGTGCACACTCTATTTTTAAGTGAGAGGATGGGCCCAACGCCCATTGTCGCACTAGTATCTTGATGTCCTATTTTCATGCACATGAAAAATGCATCCTGTCCCAAGACCATTGCTTGATTCTTGAAAGACGCCATGCGCAGGACCGTATGACACAAAATTGGGGGGAAAGTTGCAGATAATAATTTATATTATTATAATGTATTATTTATACCCCGCCCATCTGGCTGAGTTTCCCCAGCCACTCTGGGAGGCTTCCAATCGAGTGTTAAAAACAATACAGCATCAAATATTAAAAACTTCCCTAAACAGGGCTGCCTTCAGATGTCTTTTAAAGAGAAGATAGCTGCTTATTTCCTTCACATCTGAAGGGAGGGCGTTCCACAGGGCAGGCGCCAATACCAAGAAGGCCCTCTGTCTGGTTCCCTGTAACCTCACTTTTCGCAATGAGGGAACTGCCAGAAGGCCCTCGGCACTGGATCTCAGTGTCTGGGCTGAACGATGGGGGTGGAGATGCTCCTTCGGGTATATAGGACCTGGGTATAGATGAAAATTAAGGCCAAACGCTGTACAGCAAAGTGAGGGGGGAGTATTTTTAATGGGAAGGGGGAGGAGAATGAGAGAGACACAGAACCCACTCCCTGGTGTTGAGCCCCTCTAAGAATCTCACCCACTAACAACGTCCCTGCGCATGTCTTTCAGAAACGGTGCAATGTGAAAATAATGAGGAAATGAACTAGCTTGCTCTGGTTTCATAGCAGAATAGAGTAGCTCATGTGTCAACTCTCATTCCCCACCCACTCCCCACGCCTTCTGTAATGCATACTCTCATGGAGAAAATGAGAAAGTGTCTGCCCTATGTAGCTACATACAGACCCCTGGAAAAACAAGAGGGGAGGCTTTTGAAACGTTACAACTATAATTAAGCCATCAGCACACCTCCCCGAAACAAAACCTGAGCCTTTTAATTAGCTTCTTGAATTAGAATTAATGCTTCATTATTCCTTACCATATCAAGCTGAGAACATTATTAAAGCCTGATGGAATAATGAACAACATGACAGAAAATACATTGCGGTGCATGGAGCGGTGCGCCGGCCTATTAGGCAACCTACATAAATATGCCTATCACTTCCCTCCAGAAGAAAGCAGAAGGGAAGCTGGTGGAATGAGGAGAATGAAAACAAAATGATAGGCCTTCAGGAGGAGACAGTTCTCGGGGCTTTGTGTGAGGAGGAAGCGGGTGAGTCACACAAGCAAGGGAAGTTTGGCAGAGCAAAGGAAAATGGAGTTTCCTGCTGCTCAGACAAAAGTTTTGGGTAAGAGAGAGAGTTGCCTCCAAAGCCATCTCCAGGGAAACTGGAGGCAACTGTGAATGCTTCTCCTCCCATTCAGGGTTGTCCTTAGGACAAACCTGCTCAGAAACAGCTGTGTTGGCTGCCAGTTTGCTCACAGGCACGATTCAAGGAGCTCACATTAGTGTTCAAAGCCCTTCGTGACTCGGGCCACAAATATCTGAAAGATGGCCTCCTTTCCTACAGGCTTTCCCAGGTGTGTTAAGCATAATTGTTTAATTCACACTGAAATGGAGAGTGCCTCAATGTGTGTTACTGAAGGGTTTAGCACAGGGATTTTCCATGGGGCTATATTAAGTTCTGTGAGCATCTAGATGAGTTGATGACTATTATTATTCTCTGCTCTAAAACGTGAGTGTTTAACCTTAGATCAGGTGATTAAAGTATTGAATTTCAGATCACCATTTTGACGAGAGCTGCCTTTGATCTTTAGTTCCCAGCCAGAGTGGGAGTAAGATAAGATAATGACTCACTCCAGGAGCACAAAATGAAATGGGGGGGGGGGAGAGAGTTTTTATCTCAATCCTGTTTAACATTGTTTTAAAGATACTGAGCCTGTGCTGGACATGCACATGAACTAATGGAACTGCTTGGATGTACGTATTATTTACATTTTTTTTTTCTGCTTTGAAGAAAGTTCTGCAAGTAAAGCTCTGAATAATACCTAATGGGTCTGGACAATGTTTCGTTCCAAAATGAGTCAGTTTTCATGCACCTAGTTTCTCCAAGCTGCACAATATTAATATCTGCAATAAAGAACAAATTCGTTAATATTTTTTTAAAAAAATGTAAATTCCAGAACATTGTGAATAATTGAATTAAAGCAGGCATAGGCACACTCGGCCCTCCAGATGTTTTGGGACTACAACTCCCATCATCCCTGACCACTGGTCCTGTTAGCTAGGAGTGATGGAAGTTGTGGTCCCAAAACATCTGGAGGCCTGAGTTTGCCCATGCCTGAATTAAAGACTGGGAAAATGAGAAACAGAAAGAGCCCAAATGGACAGATCCACCACTAGCTAGAAGCCTTCTTCCTGACAGGGCATCTTTCAACGTGCAGGGCAAAAATGCAGGTCAGAATATGAAGAACTGGAAGCTTTGCCCTGATCCACAGACAAGTTAGCGGGCACTGAATTGCGTCAGCCGTCTTCAAAAAGCAGACCAGATGAATCCCTCCTCCATCCCCAGCCATAGGCAGAGGCAGGCTGCTCTGTCCTGGTGCTTTAAATTCCCCACAGTGTGCCAGAGCACCTGATAGCATCACTCCAGGGCTTTGTGGGAAAGTTCAGGGGTCAGATTGTAGCCACCCAGTTTTAGTGTATCAGGGCAGGGATCCGTGCCTGTGAGCCCTGACAGCAGGGCCAGATTTAGGTTTGATGAGGCCCTAAGCTACTGAAGGTAATGGGGCCCTTTATAAGTCCAGCTGCCCTTTGTCAACAACAATTTGCCCCTGTTTTTTGTGTTGAATATATGCTATATGGTAATTTATGGAGCTAACATGTATCTAAAGCCATTTGCACATAACAAATAGGAGCCTACATAACACAAAACACTGTTGCTGTATGTAGGTCTTATTTTATTTGTTTTTTATCTTATATTTTGGAAATGTACATCCAGGTTTTTTTCCCTTTAAATTTTTTGGGGGGGCCCAAGAGAGTGGGGCCCTAAGCTATAGCTTGTTTAGCTTATACATAAATCCAGCACTGCCTGACCGGGCCCTGGGTGCTATCCATAGGTGCTGGCATTAGACAGTAATGCTTCTAAGAAGCACTGGAGCCTGCATATCTCTCTTTCTGGAAATGAGAAAGAATGCAAAAAAACTAAACTCTGTTCTCAAAAGTGCCAATGATTAGGGTTTATTGCATCTCAGATGCCCAGCTGATCAGCAGCTACTATCTACCATATAACATCAGTCCAAAAGACCCACCTTGCCTCCTAGTACATTTCTGAGCACAATCCAAAGTGTTGGTGCTGATCTTTAAAGCCCTAAATGGCCTCGGTACAGTATACCTGAAGGAGCGTCTCCACCTCCATTGCTCAGCCCAGACACTGAGGTCCAGCTCCAAGGGCCTTCTGGTGGTTCCCTCACTGTGACATGTGAGGTTACAGAGAAGCAGGCAGAGGGCCTTCTCGGTGGTGGCGCCCTCCCTGTGAAACACTCTCCCATCAGATGCCAAGGAAATAAACAAATATCTGACTTTTAGAAGACATCTGAAGGCAGCCCTGTTTAGGGAAGCTTTTAATATCTGATGTTATATCGTGTTTTAATATTCTGTTGGGGGCTGCCCAGAGTGACTGGGGAAATCCAGCCAAATGGGTGGGGTATGAATAAATTGTTGATGATGATGTTGTTGTTGTTGATGATGTTGATGTTGATGTTGTTGTTGTATCCATGAAAGCTGCTTTACCTACCCCATAGCATTTGAAAGTTTGAAGAACGGGCCTGATATGTGTAGTAGAGCATAAATAAACCCTGACAGTTGGCGCTTCTGAGAAGAGGCCTGTCCTTCTTGCGTTCCTTCTGCTGCTGTTTGTTTGTTTTGTTTTTCTAGAAATGAAGTATTCATAATATGTTTTCAGACACGAAGCAAAAGCCTCTTTCCCCTCAAGCATGCACTTGCCACTTTCCTTGGGAGCTTCCCACAGAGAGAAGCAGATGGAAGCTATGAACACGGAAATTTTGTCCCTGGTGTAGCAATGTTCCAGGCCAAACTTGAGCCTTGATGGTCCAGCTGGGTCAGCCTGCGGAAGAACCGTTCCAACAAGCAGCACCGCTTCCATCATATTTAGGCACCAGGTGAAAAAGGAGTTCCTTAGCCGGGCTTTCAAAGTAGCTGCCCTGCTGCTTTTATTATTTCTTAGTGCTTCTGCATTTTATTAACTGCTGTTTTATTGACCGCAGCTTGTTTTCATTACTGATTCACGTCTTGCTCTCACCTTTTAATTGCTTAAACATGTATTGATATGTGGTTTGCTTATTTTATTGTTATGAGTTGCTTTGGATTCATTCGTAGGAAAATGGCTCATAAATACTTGGGAATAAAGAGAGTGCAGAAAGATGCATCTCGCTAAGTCAGGCCGGCGGCCCGTCTAGATCTGCAGCAACTTAGTAGTGGCTCTCCAGATTTTCAGTACAGGGATCCTTGCCTGTAAGGGACTGACCCCGGGACCTTCTGCATGCTCTAAAGGTAAAGCTAAAGGGACCCCTGACCGTTAGGTCCAGTCGCGGATGACTCTGGGGTTGCGGCGCTCATCTCGCTTTATTGGCCAAGGGAGCCGGCGTACAGCTTCCGGGTCATGTGGCCAGCATGACTAAGCCGCTTCTGGCGAATCAGAGCAGCGCATGGAAACGCTGTCTACCTTCCTGCTGGAGTGGTACCTATTTATCTACTTGCACTTTGACATGCTTTCAAACTGCTAGGTTGGCAGGAGCAGGGACCGAGCAACGGGAGCTCACCCCGTTGTGGGGATTCGAACCGCCGACCTTCTGATCGGCAAGTCCTAAGCTCTGTGATTTAACCCACAGTGCCACCCGTGTCTGCTCTACCCCTCAGCTAAAATTATTTCCCCGAAATTACAGCTAAAATTACTTCCCCGAAAACATGGGAGGATAGCAGAGGTGCCAGCCTGCAAGGGCGATTGGGGGAGGGATCAACGTTGTGCGGTTGAATTTGTGACATCCCGACGTTACACATTGGGAGGAGTCAGAGGCACAGCCGAACACAATGGCTGAATGGATCAATGGCTGGTGGCTTCCTCGCCGCCTCCTGAAACAGCAGTAGTCTTCTTTAACCCTTTTTTCCTCTGCGGCAGGAGGAGGAACCGGCCGCTGGAGGCATGCCACACTCAGCTCCAGTCTTTGGCTCCACATTTTTGGGACGTACAGGGGCCTGGCCACTTCCCCCCAAATTTAGGAGTGGTCAAAAGGGCTCAGCCCCTGGGGGCCGGCATCAGCTGGATCCTATGCACAACCCTAATGCCCACCAGGCTCCCATTTGTGAAACCTTGTGACTCTAGTGAAAAGCAAGAAAGTACAGTGGTACCTCGGGTTACATACACTTCAGGTTACTTATGCTTCAGGTTACAGACTCAACTAACCCAAAAACAGTACCTCGAGTTAAGAGCTTTGCTTCAGGATGAGAACAGAAATTGTGCTCCGGCGGCGCGGTGGCAGCGGGAGGCCCCATTATCTAAAGTGGTGCTTCAGGTTATGAACAGTTTCAGGTTAAGAACAGACCTCCAGAACGAATTAAGTTATTAACCCGAGGTACCACTGTATATCCCAGAAGCCTAAGCTCTGTCCAGTTCTGTTATGTGCAGTACACTCCACCGTGCCTAAATCAGTGCTAAACAACAGGATTCAAAACATACTAGTCTGAGCTCAAGACTCCAGGCTGCCTGTGAGTTTATGACAAAAGTGGAAATGGAAGGTCGTGTATAACAATTCCTCCAGGATGCCTAAAGAGCTCTTACTTTCTTTTCAAAAGTGCACACGGGCTGTGATCTAAGAGATTAAAGCCGAAAACGAAAATGTGGGGGAGGGCAGCAGAGAGAGAGAGAGAGAGAAGGAAGGAGCAGACTGCAAGATGGGAAACATTATGTTCAAACACTTCTGGAATCAAAATGGCACATTAGCTGTGCGGAAAGTGGCTGTGCAGTACAACAGCACATCTTATCTATTGGAAGAGGGACTTATCTTTGATTCCTAGAGTCGCTTCTGCATCCACTAGCAATTTTATGCATCTATCTTAGGTAGTTTGGGGTTTTTTTTCCTCTCTCCCTCTCACTCCCACCCCTACAAAAAAAAACATATTATGAAAAGGGTAGGAGATGAGTTTTTAATAACTTGGCAAGAGCATGCAGAGAGAAAGAAATGGAATGAATTTGAAATGAATAAACGCTCCAAACCCTTAAATGCAACTGCGGCCAGATGCTTGAGTTTCAAGAGGAAACTGTAGGGAGAGAGAGAGAGAGACCTCCAGGCAACAAAGCTGCTGGGTGAACCAACGGTTTGCGGGCAATCTTAGGTGGCCTCAAATAATGCAAGAGGAGGAGGGAAGAGGGAGCATGGCTGACGTCTGCTTCCTGTTCTTCTTGATTCATTGCAATGCAATGCCCAGCTTTTAATTTCTTACTTCTTGCGTTTCTATACCAACTTTTTATCCAAGGAGCTCAAGGGGGCATACGTGTCACTCCCCTTCCTCATTTAATCTCCACAACAACCCTATAAGGTGTTAGAATTCCTGCTCCATGGTTGCAGTCATGGGATTTTTGTCTATCACATGACGGTGTATGTTTTGACTCCACAGAGTGGGAAGTGACAGAAACAGGATGTTTGTGTTACTGTGTTTTGTGAAGTGGGACTATTGTCCTTTGTTTTTCTTTTTCTTTTTGCTGTCTGATGCTAGAGAGAGAGGGAGCCATGTTGCAGTGCCCCTTGTGTGTTTATATGTAAATAAAGTAGATTAGCCAAAATGCTGAGTTGCTGAAGTCTGTTACGCAACTGCGCAAACTCTATGGATCCCTAAGTGTTCCGGTGTCGGTTGGCATCGGTCGCTGTGATGTTCAGGCAGAAGAAAGCTTTTGAAGCTCCCAAATGAAAGACCAGGAGGGAGAGAACATGCCAGTCGGGCACGTGTCTCTACCAGGGTCCTACTCGAGTGTAGAGTGAGAGGCAGGCGTTGGGCCACAGTCACCCTGTGAGCTTCATGACCAAGTGTGGATTTGAACCCTGATCTCCCAAGTGCCAGTCCAACACTCTAACCACTACACCAGAACTTGCACCTCTCTCACCCACCTGTTGCAGAGAGATTAGGGATTTGAGAGAAATTTTATTTTGCTTGAATTTTTATCAGAAACTCACTGATTCACGCATCTGCAGCCAATACATGAACTGAAACACAAGTGTCCTTCAAGATCAACACTTATCCCAATTTTGCAGCGCACTGCTCCAACCAATCAATGTGTATATTAGGTGCACAAAAAATGCATGCGTGCGTGCATGCACACACAGACAAAAGAAAATAATCTATAAATGCATTCTATTGGGTAAGATTGCTTGTGCTATGAGTTTGTGAGTGCTAGGCCACTATAATCTGTGGATCAAGCTAGTGTTAGAATCTAATGAAGGCTTAGGGTTTTAAAACTGGGTGTCAGACCCATATGTATTAAACTGTGTGCTAGACACTTCTAATCCACTGGAATCAGCAAGTTCCAAAAGCTAATTAAAACAGGCTGAATTTATTGCATGTGGTGATAGCCTGGGAGATGAGCCATTAAGAAAACAGAGGATCAAAGGAGTCCGTGCCAGACGGCAAATGGGTGGTGACCATCTGTCAACAGATAAAGCCAGAATTTAAAGCAGAGAGTTGGAGGCAATGAGAGCTAGCAGCTCAGAGTAGGGAGTTAGGAGTTATGTGATCGAGACATTGTTGTTGTTTAGTCGTTTAGTCGTGTCCGACACTTTGTGACCCCATGGACCAGAGCACGCCAGGCACTTCTGTCTTACACTGCCTCCGGTAGTTTGGTCAGACTCATGTTTGTAACTTCAAGAACACTGTCCAGCCATCTCGTCCTCTGTCGTCCCCTTCTCCTTGTGCCCTCAATCTTTCCCAGTATCAGGGTCTTTTCCAGGGAGTCTTCTCTTCTCATGAGGTGGCCAAAGTATTGGAGCCTCAGCTTCAGGATCTGTCCTTCCAGTGAGCACCCAGGGCTGATTTCCTTAAGAATGGATGCGTTTGATTTTCTTGCAGTCCATGGGACTCTCAAGAGTCTCCTCCAGCACCATAATCAGTTCTTCGGCGATCAGCCTTCTTGATGGTCCAGCTCTCACTTCCATACATCACTACTAGGAAAACCATGGCTTTAACTATATGGACCTTTGTTGGCAAAGTGATGTCTCTGCTTTTTAAGATGTTGTCTAAGTTTGCCATCACCTTTCTCCCAAGGAGCAGGCGTCTTTTAATTTTGTGACTGCTGTCACCATTTGCAGTGATCATGGAGCCCAAGAAAGTAAAATCTTTCACTGCCTCCATTTCTTCCCCTTCTTTTTGCCTGGAGATGATGGGCCCAGTGGCCATGATCTTCGTTTTTTTGATGTTGAGCTTCAGACCATATTTTGCGCTTTCCTCTTTCACCTCACTTTCTGCCATCAAGGTTGTGTCATCTGCATATCTGAGGTTGTTGATATTTCTTCCAGTGATCTTAATTCCGGCTTGGGATTCATCCAGCCCAGCCTTTCGCATGATGTATTCTGCATATAAGTTAAATAAACAGGGAGACAAAATACAGCCTTGTTGTACTCCTTTCCCAATTTTGAACCAATCAGTTGTTCCATATCCAGTTCTGACTATAGCTTCTTGTCCCACATAGAGATTTCTCAGGAGACAGATGAGGTGATCAGGCACTCCCATTTCTTTAAGAACTTGCCATAGTTTGTTGTGGTCGACACAGTCAAAGGCTTTTGCATAGTCAATGCAGCAGAAGTAGATGTCTTTCTGGAACTCTCTAGCTTTCTCCATAATCCAGCGCATGTTTGCAATTTGGTCTCTGGTTCCTCTGCCTCTTCTAAATCCAGTTTGCACTTCTGGGAGTTCTCGGTTCACATACTGCTTGAGCCTTCCTTGTAGAATTTTAATCATAACCTTGCTAGCGTGTGAAATGAGTGCAATTGTGCAGTAGTTGGAACATTCTTTGGCACTGCCCTTCTTTGGGATTGGGATGTAGACTGATCTTCTCCAATCCTCTGGCCACTGCTGAGTTTTCCAAACTTGCTGGCATATTGAGTGTAGCACCTTAACAGCATCATCGTTTAAAATTTTAAATAGTTCAGCTGGAATACCATCACTTCCACTGGCCTTGTTATTTGCAGTGCTTTCTAAGGCCCATTTGACTTTACTCTCCAGGATGTCTGGCTCAAAGTCAGCAACCACACTACCTGAGGTGTACGAGACATCCATTTCTTTCTGGTATAGTTCCTCTGTGTGTTCTTGCCACCTCTTCTTGATGTCTTCTGCTTCTGTTAGGTCCTTTCCACTTTTGTCTTTTATTATGGTAATCTTTGTACGAAATGTTCCTTTCATATCTCCAATTTTCTTGAACAGATCTCTGGTTTTCCCCATTCTATTGTTTTCCTCTATTTCTTTGCATTGCTCATTTAAGAAGGCCTTCTTGTCTCTCCTTGCTATTTTTTGGAAATCGGCATTCAATTTTCTGTATCTTCCACTATCTCCCTCGCATTTTGCTTGCCTTCTCTCCCCCGCTATTTGTAAGGCCTCGTTGGACAGCCACTTTGCTTTCTTGCATTTCCTTTTCATTGGGATGGTTTTAGTTGCTGCCTCCTATATAATATTACGACCCTCCATCCATAGTTCTTCAGGCACTTTGTCCACCAAATCTAAATCCTTAAACCTGTTCCTCACTTCCACTGTGTATTCATAAGGGATTTGACTTAGATTGTATCTTACTGGCCCAGTGGTTTTTCCTACTTTCTTCAGTTTAAGCTTGAATTTTGCTATAAGAAGCTGATGATCTGAGCCACAGTCAGCTCCAGGCCTTGTTTTTGCTGACTGTATAGAGCTTCTCCATCTTTGGCTGCAGAGAATATAATCAATCTGATTTCGATGCTGCTCATCTGGTGATGTCCATGTGTAGAGTCGTCTCTTGTGTTGTTGGAAAAGCGTGTTTGTGATGACCAGCTTGTTCTCTTGGCAGAACTCTATTAGCCTTTGCCCTGCTTCGTTTTGAACTCCAAGGCCAAACTTGCCAATTGTTCCTTTTATCTCTTGACTCCCTACTTTAGCATTCCAATCCCCTATAATGAGAAGAACATCCTTCTCTGGTGTCATTTCTATAAGATGTTGTAAGTCTTCATAGAATTGGTCAATTTCAGATTCTTCAGCACAAGTGGTTGGTGCATAAACTTGGATTACTGTGATGTTAAAAGGCTGCCTTGGATTCGTATCGAAATCATTCTATCATTTTTGAGATTGCATCCCAGTACAGCTTTTGCCAATCTTTTGTTGACTATGAGGGCCACTCCATTTCTTTTATGGGATTCTTGCCCACAGTAGTAGATATGATGGTCATCCGAACTGAATTCGCCCATTCCCGTCCATTTTAGTTCACTGATGCCCAGGATGTCAATATTTATTCTTGCCATCTCATTTTTGACCACATCTAACTTACCAAGGTTCATGGTTCTTACATTCCAGGTTCCTATGCAATATTGTTCTTTACAGCATTGGACTTTCCTTTCACTTCCAGACATATCCGCAACTGAGCGTCCTTTCGGCTTTGGCCCAGCCGCTTCATCAGCTCTGAATCTACTTGTACTTGTCCTCCGCTCTTCCTCAGTAGCATATTGGATGCCTTCTGACCTGAGGGGCTCATCTTCCAGCGTCATATCTTTTATATGCCTGTTGTCTTTGTCCATGGAGTTTTCTTGGCAGGGATACTGGAGTGGCTTGCCGGTTCCTGCTCCAGGTGGATCACGTTTGGTCAAAACTCTCCACTATGACCTTTCCATCTTGGGTGGCCCTGCACGGCATAGCTCATAGCTTCTCTGAGTTATTCAAGCCCCTTCGCCACAACAAGGCAGTGATCCATGAAGAGGGTGATCGAGACATAATTTGCATTAAAATGCTGGTGGATTTTTAATCTTTCAGAAAATGCAGTGGAAATGTGGAAAGCTGAATTCAAGATTGGAAAGGAACAGAAAGTAAGAGGAAATTGACAGATTTTGCCATCCTTAAGTGAGATGTGTATGCAAAGTAGGAACAGCTTGTACGTTTCACTCTCTGTGGGAGGTGGGGTGGGCGTTGTGGGAGGTATATCAGTTTTTCTATGGCCTTCGTAGACAACAGGAAGCGCAAGTCACTCACGCTTCCTGTCCTCCATTCCACCACCCTCATTATACCGAGTCCTTGCCTTCACATCCTCAAAATCCCTTATGTCTTGGGAGAGAATTAGGCTTGTCAGCATCGGAGATTGCTTTTCCTGTTCTGCTTAAAATGTAAAATAAATTAAGCCACTGCCTCGACACCTTGTGAGATCCCCCACCCCTGGCAGCAGACAAGGATGCTGAAGAGAACAAGGGGTGTGCAACCTTGTTCTGAGTGACACAGAAAGATTTAAGCCCTCTCCGCACATCAGTCACAGGACAATGGTTGCGACCAGTTTCTGCAACAGGGAAATCTGAAGGTGCAAGCGCCTGCTCAGGTCTACTGGGCTCCGTGTAATGGAGGCAATTTTCCAACCAGGTGTCCCAATCACATGGAGCCGTGGAACACTTTGCCCTGCCACTCCCTACCTACCTACTGCTGCCTGCTCTGTCTGCCACTGGAGCGGCACCAATTTCAGGTGAGGTCTCACCCAGAATGGATGCCATCTTGCTCCAGCATCAATGGTGGCAGTGCTTCTCTGCCTCTGGCAGACCCACTGGGAAAGGGTTGCTGTGACCATTAGGACAGAGCTGTTTGTTTGGTACAAATATCTGTTGGAAATGTAAAGAAAAAGAAGGCGCCTTTTATCACATGTGGTGGTCTTGTAAGGTAATAAAACATTCTGGGAAACGATATATAATGAGACAGAAAAAATGTTCAAATTAACTTTTGTAAAAACAAAAAAACCAGAGACTTTAAAATTAGGAATTGTAGGTGCTGATATTCCAAGGGAGCAGAAAGACTTTTTATGTATGTGATGACAGCCGCATGGATGCTATTAGCCCAAAGATGGAAAAGAAGATAAAGTCCCTTTCAGAGAAGAATGGCAAATCAAACTACAGTGGTACCTCGGGTTAAGTACTTAATTTGTTCCGGAGATCTGTTCTTAACCTGAAACTGTTCTTAACCTGAAGCACCACTTTAGCTAATGGGGCTTCCCGCTGCCACCGGTGCACGATTTCTGTTCTCATCCTGAGGCAAAGTTCTTAACCCGAGGTACTATTTCTGGGTTAGTGGAGTCTGTAACTTGAAGCGTCTGTAACCCGAAGTACCACTCTATTGGACTATCCTGAAATGGCAAAACTGACTGGAAAGCTCAGGGACCAAGAAGATTTTAACAAAGAATGGGGAAAACTGATAATTTATCTCGGAGACCACTGTAAGCAGATGAAAACATTAGCAGGGTTGCAATAGCACTTGTAATGTAGCAAGTACTACGGAGACAACGGTGTTATATAAAATATAGATTATTGGAAAAGATGCAGTAGAAAAGGTTTAATAATAGGACCCATGGAGGGGAGGTGGGAAGTCCACAGATTCGGAGGAATCTGTAAATGTGGGTGGGTGTGGTTGTATTGCTATAATTTTATACTTGTAAAATAAAATAAAAATTATTTTTTTTAAAAAAAAGGACCGAGCTGTTTGGTTTATTTCCATAACAAGTTGATTTCACCGGCATCAGGTGCTTTTAAATTTTATTGCTGACCTATGCCTGACCTTTCTGCGTATAATGTAATGTTTTATTGTTGCTATGGCCATTGGTTAATTCGAATAAAGTTTTATCTATCTATCTCTCCTCTGACAGTAGGAGATGCAAGTTACTATTCTCAGGCAAGGCCTTACACCTGGGTGCGGCTTGAGCCTCATCAAGTCTGAACCCCTTCAGCTTAAAGGCGAAGTTAGCATGCAATATAGTACACCTTTACCCAGCATGACTTTGCTCCTTCATTTTATTTCTCTCCTGCCTCCCTCCCAGTTTCAACTGATGCAGCCAGCCAAGTTGCCCGGTGCACTGTGCCTATAGCTAATAAAAAAAAGTGAGGCGCCTTTTCCTTTAACCAAAGAGAGAAATGCTTTGAAAGTGCTTTAAAGAGAGATAGAAAATCCCTTCAGATAACTAAAGAGCAGCGGAGGAATTTAAATCCCGATGTTATCATTTTCTGGGAGAGGAAAGAGAGTGAGGCAGAAAGCCATATATTACAGAGGGTCTGCTTTTTATTGCAGGGGCTGTGATATTTACTGCGGAACAGGCACTGCATGTCATCTTAGAATTCAGTACCCCTGATCAAGAAAATAAATTAAATCCCAGAATCTTTGCACTCGGGGTAGTGATTCAGCAGGAGAAGCCATTTATGTGGCAAATTGTACAGGCAGCTGCTAGAAACATGTAAGTAGCTCGCTTTCTCTCTTTTGGCGCAGATAAAAAGCGCCAGTTAATTTGGTGGTGTTTGTGCAAATATCGTTATTTATTGGGTGTCGTTGTCCATCTGTTTCATCACTGAGAGGAGGAAAAGGAAGCTGGTTTCTCCTCAACTCTTTATTTGCAGTTCTTCAGAACCCCGTTCTTGGGAAGTGTAATGCAACTGCCATGATCACTCTTTCGTCCAGTACTGACACTGACTGCGAGAGGCAACAACTATAGGGGGCAGAAGGGGCTTCGATCCCGTCAATATTTGTGGGCAGGGAGCCAAGCCCCCTCAATATTGAGGAGGCCGCCATTTCTGCTGTTGCCGGGCAACATTCATGTGCCGGGCAGGGACAGGACATGCAGAAGAAGAAGAAGACGAGTTTTGATTTGATATCCCGCTTTATCACTACCTAAAGGAGTCTCAAAGCAGCTAACATTCTCCTTTCCCTTCCTCCTCCACAACAAACACTCTGTGAGGTGAATGGGGCTGAGAGACTTCAGAGAAGTGTGACTAGCCCAAGGTCACCCAGCAGCTGCATGTGGAGAAGCGCGAAGCCGGTTCACCAGATTACGAGTCCACCGCTCTTAACCACTACACCACGCTGGCTCTCAGTGTGAAGATCAACACCAAAGGGGAACCTTTTCGCCATGGAGGCCCTGCTGCCATCACTACTGCCCCCCAAGGCAAGTAAGATGGTGGCATCACATTCACCTTTGGCCAGACTCCGTCGGGCTGATAAGGCTGAGGGCATCCTGTTCCCAGGCCCCTGTGGGGCTGTGTGATGAAGCACCTCTCTTTGGGGTGAGGTGGAGGGGACAGCTCAGGGACCAGGGGCAGTGGTGGCGACGGCTGCCCAGAGGACTCCCAAGGAAAGGGGAGAGGAGAGGAGGCTGAGGGAACACTCCACAAGGGAGGGTGTTCAAAAATGGGTGAGGGGCTGCCGGCTCTGCAGGCAAGGGGTGACATAACTAGGTTTCTGAGGCTCACAGTGTGCTTCCCCACAGAGGAGCACCAGAAAGAATGTACCTCTGGTTATGAACTTGATTTGTTCCGGAGATCCGTTCTTAACCTGAGGTACCACTTTAGCCAATGGGGCCTCCTGCTCCTGCCGCTGCACGATTTCTGTTCTCATCCTGAGGTAAAGTTCTTACTTCCGGTTTAGCATTTGTAACCTGAGGTGTTTGTAACCCGAGGTACCACTGTAGTTGGTCAAGGGAGCTGTGGAATCAAAAGGTTGAAAACCTCTGTCATAATCTATCTAGGAGCTATCCTAGGTTCTGAAATAGTCTAGAAATATCCTAGTTTGGCTGCCTCTCTGCAGCGAGCTTCTTGCCCCTTGGTGTAGCACCTTGCTTCTAATTTACTTCTTTGCGTCCCACTGGTCTTCCATCATGGAACTCAAAGAAGGTATGCATGGTGGTTTACAGGTGGTCTCCCGTCCAGGTACTGCCCTCAGGGATGTGGGTGGCACTCTGGTCTAAACCACTGAGCCTCTTTGGCTTGCCAATCAGAAGGTGGGCAGTTTGAATCTCTGCAACGGGGTGAGCTCCTGTTGCTCTGTCCCAGCTCCTGCCAACCTAGCAGTTCAAAGGCACACTGTGGCGGGAAGGTAAACGGTGTTTCGGTGCGCTCTGGTTTCCGTCATGGTGTTCTGTTGCGCCGGAAGCGGCTTAGTCGTGCTGGTCACATGACCCAGAAAGCTGTGGACAAACACCAGCCTGAAAGTGAGATGAGCGCCACAATCCCATAGTCATCTTTGACTGGACTTAGTCATCCAGGGGCCCTTTACCTTTACTGATCAGACGAAGCCCAGCTTTGCTTCGGAAAGCTGTGGGACATGCATGAAAGAGGAGGGAAGCAGGAAAGGGTAACTTTTCTTCCATCTCGCTGTTCAGCAGGATACAAAGATATGCAAGAGTGACACTCCTTCCACAACACTGTTAACAGTGATGGCAGCTTTAGAGGTTTACTGTTCCCAAAAGTGCAATGAAACAGTGGAGCCATATAAATTCTTTACAAGGTGTCAGCAAGAAGGCAAAGAGTTATAGTATTGCCAACTTTAGTGCACAGACATGCACTTTTGGAGAGTTTGGAAGCAGGTTGGGCTGTCTTAAGAAACCAAAGCACCTGAAGGACTAATTGAGTTTCTGGTAAATATCCTGCTGACACAGAGGAATGCCCTGACACATCAGTACCTGCCAGACACCCAGCAATGCTTCCCTTTCCCTATCCTCTTGTGTGTTCATCATTTTGATTGTATCCCAGTGCAGCTGCATTGGAGTGCAGAAGGAGTTGGTGTACTTTGAAGACTGGAAAGGTGCAATGCAGCTGTACTGGAGTGTAGAAGGTCTGTTTTGCTTGGAAGGCTTCAAAATTCTGCTTTATTTCCTAATCAATTTTTTTTTTTTGGGGGGGGGGAGTGATGACATACCCTGGATCTTACATCCCTCCCCATTCCCTGATTCCTGCTTTCTCATCAATCAATCCCTGTCTCTTTTCAGAGCTAAACACAAACAAAGATGAAATAAAATATATGCACCAACCTTTCTAGAAAAATAGCATTGATTATGTTCATGATTATTTCATTTATGAATTGCTTCCTTTGAAGCCTCACAAAGCAATTTCACAATAAAATAAAAGCATATAAAACAATTGCATACACTGAACAGTTAAAAACAATTATATGTCTCAAAACGGTTGGAACAATTCCATTAATATTTCTATCTATACCTAATGCAATACAGATACAGAAGGGGGCAGGGGAATTTTCGCTTAGAAGGCTTAATAATAACATTTTATTTATATCCCACCCTCTCCAGCTGAAGCGGCTAACAACAATAAAAGTAACACAGCATTCTAAAATCAATCCATTCTAAAATCAATTCAAAATCAAATTAATGGCAACCATTGGGCTAGAGTTCTGTGAGGATTACAGAAGGAGAGGGGGGTCAGGCTGTGCCCTGGCCAAAGGCCTAGTGGAACAGCTCTGTCTTGCAGGCCCTGCAGAAAGATGTCAAGTCCCGCAGGGCCCTAGTCTCTTGTGACAGAGCGTTCCACCAGATTGGGGCCACAGCCGAAAAAGCCCTGGCTCTGGTTGAGGCCAGCCTAACCTCCCTGTGGCCTGGGACCTCCAAGATGTTTTTGTTTGAAGGCCATAAGGTCCTCCGTGGGACATACCAGGAGAGACGGTCCCGTGGGTACGAGGGTCCTAGGCCATATAGGGCTTGCTGAAAGGCAGGCAGATTCTGAAAGGCAACAGAGAAGGGACCTGACTGCTATGTAATGGGAGGGCATACCAAATGGCAGGTGCCACCACACGAAAGGCCCAGTTCCGTCGCTGTGAAGAACTGACCTCCTGATAACTGGGTCTCTGACATCTGCAGGATGCTCTCTCCTCTGCAGCAAACACAGTGACTGGTTGGAAATAAGGGGTAAGGCAATCTTTTACGTACCCTGCTCCCAAGATCCACAGTGGTACCTCAGGTTAAGTACTTAATTTGTTCCGGAGGTCTGTTCTTAACCTGAAGCACCACTTTAGCTAATGGGGCCTCCTGCTGCTGCTGCGCCACTGGAGCACGATTTCTGTTCTCATCCTGAAGCAAAGTTCTTAACCCAAGGTACTATTTCTGGGTTAGCGGAGTCTGTAACCTGAGGTACCACTGTATAGGGTTTAGAACAGGCATAGGCAAACTCTGGCCCTCCAGATGTTTGGGACTACAATTCCCATCATCCCTGACCACTGGGGTCCTGTTAACTAGGGATGATGGGAATTGTAATCCCAAACATCTGGAGGGCCGGAGTTTGCCTATGCCTGGTTTAGACCTCATGTAATATTACGCTTGCAAGAGGCATTTGAAAAGTTCTTCCACACTGTAGCCATAAAGAAGGAAAACACAAATTATTAACTACTACATTAGCAGGATAGGCAGCAGTACCATCACCAGATATATTCTATGCTTGTGATAATATTTTATTCTCTCGCTAATTACGGTGTTTCAAACACACATTTTACGTTTGCCTTCCTTTAGTGGTGTTTTCTTCTGAAATATTTAAGATAAAAGAATTATTAACTTTGCTTCCTTTAACGTGCATTCTATAGCTTTATTTTTAAAATGTTTAAGAGAATACTTTAGTTCCTTGTTAATTATGTTGCTTTGAATGTATACTTTGTATTTGACTTTCTTCCGCAACGTTTTATTCTGGATTGTTTTATTTGAAGTTTTAATGTAGGTTGTAAACCACTTTTGAGAGCTCCCCAACCCCTTAAAAATATAAAGCAGAGTGGAAATGCAATGAATGATAACAAATAATAATAATAATAATGAAGTTGCCACCATTCCTTCTCTTGGCATGCAACATCTCCAATGCTGGGATTTACAATCTCCCCCCCTTTCCCCTGTTCTCACTCTTTTAACTCAGGATAATGGCTCTCTACGGGCAGCTATTAATGCATTAAATCATGTTCACAACTGTTGACACAATGAAAGCATCTTGTATGCCTCCTTTGGAAGCTGCCAGGCATCAATTAGCTCAGTGATATTTACATAAATATCTCCATTTTGGGGGCAGAATTGTCCATCTGTTTTGCTGAGAATTTAATTACTGCCATTAGGCAGGGGAAAGCAGAGTGGATGGTTCTTGAATGTTAACCTCCTTCCCAAGACACAACCAGCCAGTGAGAAGGTACAGTGCATACTTCTCCACCTTTGACAAGCAATTGCTCCCATGATGATGACTGTGCTGGGCCCAGGGATAACCCATGAAACGCAGGCCAGGACCAGTCCAGAATCCGAAGGTTCCACTGGGAGTCAGTCCGACAGGGTCTAGGCAGGACACGAGGCAGGAAACCAGGCAAGGACAGGTACAGAATCTCAGGCAGAATTTAGCATACAGCAATGTTGCTCCTGCAACCTGGGGCGGGGTCCAACAGCCTTTTATTTTTGTCGGGGTAGTGGCCGGTCCTGATCCTCCGGCGACTCACCTCCCTGTTTCACCCGAAGGCGAGCACTCATCCTGCGAGTACTCAGGTCTTTCCTTCTCTCAGATCTTAGTCTCTGCAGCTCGGGAGACGTTGGTGGGTTACTAGACACAGAGGCCGCCTCAGCCTCCCCTGACCCAACCGGTAGTGGAGCAGCTGTAAGTGATGGCCCAGATGAAGGCAACGAGGTAATCCCTGCATCTGGAGCCAGGGCAGGCTCAGGCCCCTGACTCGGCCCAGCTGGTGTTTGTTGCAGGGGAACCTGTGCAGACTGGGGCTCTTCAGGATCAGGCCCAAGACTTGGTTCAGATGATGCCTGAGGCAAAGGATCTGGTGCAGACTGAGTCTCCTCTGGTTCCGAGTCTGAGCCCGAGTCCCAAGCCATCACAATGACAGATGCCCCCAAGGAAGTGAAACAACTCCGAGCACTTTGAGAAAAGCCTTGGCACAAGATTAATGTTCACGGGTACCCAGCTGGTTTCCTGTAGGTTAATGTTTTCACAACGGTGGGAATGCAGCAACAGATTCCATTAAAAATAGGACCCAAATTTGTTATTGGCATCCGTCTGCCTTGGGAGGCAATGGAAGACTGCACCTTTGGGAGTGAAGTTAAATTGTTGGAAGGTTACAGTGCTTGCTGGGGCTGTAGAAACTGATACAGGAGAGACATGTTTTGTTGCAGCTGGGGCATATGAAGGCATCCAGTTGTTCTGCTGCAGATGCAACATGGCCTTTCTTCTCTCTGCACTCCTCCCAGCTGTCATTCCTCCTCTGGTCACTGCTATAGATGCACAACCTGACTGACTGTCTCCAGGTAGTCTACAATGGGTTGCCAACACAGCGGGGTTAATGCTGCCAGCCTTCACGTCACATTTGCAGACATCTTTGTAACACAGAGTTGGCCAGTTGCCTGAAACCAGTTCCCCATAGGGCACATTTTGGGGGATCCTACCATCTTCCATTCTGTGGCCATGACCAAGGACATGACTCAGGGAATGCCAGACCCATGGGCTGAATGTAGACCTCTATCTGGTCTGTGGGTCTCTCAAGAGGTCATATCTCTCACAGGTCAAAGTGTTGGTGCTGACCTTTAAAGCCCTAAATGGCCTTGGTCCAGTATACATGAAAGAGCTTCTCCACCCCCATCGTTCAGCCCAGACATTGAGGTCCAGCGCCAAGGGCCTTCTGGCAATTCCCTCACTTCGAGAAGCCAAGTTACAGGGAACCAGGCAGAGGGCCTTCTCCATAGTGGCGCCCTACCTATGGAATGCCCTCCCACCAGATGTCAAAGAGAACAACAACTACAAGACTTTTAGAAGACATCTGAAGGCAGCCTTGTTTAGGGAAGCTTTTAATGTTTAATAGGTTATTGTATTTTAATATTCTGTTGGAAGCCGCCCAGAGTGGCTGGGGAAACCCAATGTTGGTCTTTCAAGACCTGTGTTATGTGGTCTAGGTGGCTGATATAGATATAGCTGTACATCTTCTGCATCCTCAGCTGCTCATCCTGGTGGATAGAATCATAGAATCATGGAGTTGGAAGAGACCACAAGGGCCATCGAGTCCAACCCCCTGCCAAGCAGGAAACACCATCAGAGCACTCCTGACATATGGTTGTCAAGCCTCTGCTTAAAGACCTCCAAAGAAGGAGACTCCACCACACTCCTTGGCAGCAAATTCCACTGTCGAACAGCTCTTACTGTCAGGAAATTCTTCCTAATGTTTAGGTGGAATCTTCTTTCTTGTAGTTTGGATCCATTGCTCCGTGTCCGCTTATCTGGAGCAGCAGAAAACAACCTTTCTCCCTCCTCTATGTGACATCCTTTTATATATTTGAACATGGCTATCATATCACCCCTTAACCTCCTCTTCTCCAGGCTAAACATGCCCAGCTCCCTTAGCCATTCCTCATAAGGCATCGTTTCCAGGTCTTTGACCATTTTGGTTGCCCTCCTCTGGACACGTTCCAGTTTGTCAGTGTCCTTCTTGAACTGTGGTGCCCAGAACTGGACACAGTACTCCAGGTGAGGTCTGACCAGAGCAGAATACAGTGGCACTATTACTTCCCTTGATCTAGATGCTATACTCCTACTGATGCAGCCCAGAATTGCATTGGCTTTTTTAGCTGCCGCATCACACTGTTGGCTCATGCACGTTTGTGGATCTTGTCATAGGATTGGCCCCTAAATGGTTCCTCATCATTTCAAATGGGATCCTTCAGGGTAGGTTATGAGTGTTCATTGTGAAACTTAGATGCTTTTTATTTAAATCTAAAAATATGCATTTATCACTGAATGCACATCAGTAAACTAAGCCCTCTACCCTGGGCAAATCATGTAACCGGCACCTGATTGTCTGTGTTAGGCAAGCAAACATTTCAACATTTCCTTATCTTGCTTTGTACAACACCCACCTTATTATTTCTATAATTCCCTCCCTTTATCTCTGTGACTATTCTCAACAGAGATAATGATGAACACTGTAAAGTAGCCTTGAGTTATTATGGGGGAAATTGGAAATGATCACGTTGCATTCTAATGCGATATCCGCTCATTTCTCACTCAACCTTGTAAACATTAAGTACTCTCTCATCTAATCCCAAGCCCAGAGGCAGGAGATGCTCTCCAGCTGGGCTGCTTTCCCTGAGCCCAAAGTTCTTCCTTTTCTGTTTGAAGTCTCCAACAAAGCATCTCTCACAGAATTCAGGCTCTCTGGGGATCAGAAGCGAAAGAAATCTCTCCAAGAGCTAGACCCTCTCCTTTCCCTTATGCTCCGTCAGAAGATGTCCAGAGGGAGTCCAGAACATATGAACAGGCTGCTGGATCAAGAATATAATCTTGTTCTCAATCCTACCCACTGCTGAGTGGAGCCATGCAAGGACACTTATACCCAACAGAAAGCTCTGGCCCCATCCTCAGCCCCAAACCTTCATCCTGACACAGATGCATGAGAAAACTGTCATCTCAAAGGCTTCCAACCCCTAGGAGAGGAGCTGGCAAAGTCTCTCAGCACTAGCTCCTTATTTGGGACCCCTCAGGCAAGGGAAATAATACAGTCTCTGAAGGCACATAAAGGATTGCGAACAGCACCGGATTTAGGTTAGTACAAGCAGCACACCTGCACAGGGTGCTGAACCAAGGGGGTGCAAAATGGAGAAGATGCCTAATTGAAAAGATCCATTTGGGGGCACTCAATTTTGGCCCCACATGGTACCATATTAAGAAAGATTGCCCCTTCCAGAAGCTTACTGAAGCTAAGCAGGTCTGAGGCCAACTGGTACCCAGATGGGAGACCAACAGGGAACCACGTGAACATCACCTTGGGTTCCAGATGGAAAAAAGGCAGGATGTAAATGGAAGGAAATAAAAATCATTATCTACTCCTGTCCCTTTTTTCAGCACACCTGAGGAGATTTCACCCCTCCCATACCCAAGAATCTCCTGATGATCTCTGCTGACTCTCCAGAGAGGAGGAGGCGTGTTCTGCTATTACTTATTCTGCCCCAGCACCACATCAATGTGTGTGTGTGTGAGTTAGAGAGTCAGTCAGTCAGTGTATCGGGGAGAGAGAGAGAGTGTTAGAGATCGTGTCTAGAGATAAGGTTGCTGCTAAGAGCAGCTGCAGACTCTCAGTGTAGCATTGATTTATGCTTAGAATATTCAGCTCTGTATATAGTTTTGTATCATAGTTGTAGTTACAGAATAAAAGGAAGATATTCTACAGAGCTGCTCTCCGAGTGGTTTATACTCTGCAAGACTCTGCAAAACTCTGCTGCGCAATGACTGTATTATTGAGACAGTGAATCCGGTGCTCTCAGCTCTAAGCTGTGAGTCCACAGCACTGTGACCTGTTCCTGCAAGAAAGGTGGTCTCTGGCAGTGCTACCCAGCTCGCCTAGCCCAGTCGGGGTTGAGGTGCATGGGTCCAGTTGGTACACTGGCTCAAGGGCGATGCTGACAACACCAACACACCAGCAGCTGGGATAGCTCAGTTTCAAGTCTATGTCAGGCAAGCACAGGTCATCCACAGGGCAGGAAAGAACTTGAGACATGAAATGCAATTAGCTGTTATTCACAGAAAGTAACAACACAGCAGAGTTCCTCCAGCTCGTCTCATCTAGCGGGAGACGTTGCTGAAACTGACCACGGGCCCCAACTTTCCCCTCTAGACTCTCACTTTGGATCCCTCCAAAGTAGACAAAGGGGTGGGCTCCTTCTCTGGGCCTGTCTGGACTGTTGCTCAGCTCTATCCCCGAGAGTGGTGTTGGTGGTGGGGGGCTGTCCTGCTACTGGATAGCAGGGGCAACCTCTAACTCCTCTCTGTCTGAATCTGGGCTGACTCTGAGACTCTCACACTCCAGCCCTGTTCTGGAAGGGCCTGCTTCTCCTGACCCCACCTTGATCACTCAAACCTCCTGCTCCTAGCACCTCCCAGCTCATCCTTTCCCCCAGACTACTCCCCAGTGTCCCCCCACCCGGATCTGAGGTCTAAGAATTCTTCTATGGGGCTCCCTAGAGGGCTCTTGAGGAGGAGGAGGAGGAGGAGGAGGAGAAGGAGGAGGAGGAGGAGGAGGAGGAGGAGAAGGGGAGGAGGAGTTTGGATTTGAAATCCCGCTTTATCACAACCCTAAGGAGTCTCAAAGCGGCTAACATTCTCCTTTCCCTTCTTCCCCACAACAAACACTCTGTGAGGTGAGTGAGGCTGAGAGACTTCAGAGAAGTGTGACTAGCCCAAGGTCACCCAGCAGCTGCATGTGGAGGAGCAGGGACGCCAATCCAGTTCACCAGGTTACTAGTCTACTGCTCTTAACCACTACACCATGCTGGCTTCTACCACTCCTCCTCATCCAGCCTTTCCTTGGAACTCAGTCGGTAGAGCATGAGACTCAAGCTTGGCAAAAGATTCCTGCATTGCAGGGCGTTGAAATAGATGACCCTTGCGGTCTCTTCCAACTCTACAATTCTATGATTCTACGACACCCCCCCCCCCCCGCTGTAAGGTGGGACCCAAAAGTTCTAAGTTCCATACAAATTTTCTGGCTGCTTTCTCAGACAGATGCATCATGAGACCTCATTCGGGACATAAGCTGCTTTATAATGGGTCAGATACAGTTCCTGATGGCAACATATCTTATCTTCTATATGTATTGGTATTGTAAAGTCCAAGGATTGCCATGTCCAAAGATTACAATGCACAGTTGTGTTGGCAATGCCATTTCATGCTGATATCACCCTTCTGCATCGTCCTACATCTTAAACGTGTAACAAGTGAAACTACCTTCTGCATTGTCCTATGTCTGAAAGTGTGACAAATGGAACTTATTAGTAACAAAAGGCAGCTAATGGTAGAATAGTTCTCAGGATACACCCTTGTTTTGCCCATCAGGCTTCTTCAGTAACAAGGTTTCCAGGAAATTCCTCAGTGGGGTTTTTTCAGCCGAAAGTAATCCTCAGGAACGCAGAAGTTGCCAGTCAAAGACACTCAATGTCAATAACCATCAAAACTATGCTTATATAGAAGCAATAGAAGCAACCCCTACAACGGGGGGTGTGCGTGTGTGTTTGTGTGTGTGTGCAGGCAATTAGAATTGAACATTCTTAAAGAGACATAATCGCAATGAAACTCAACCAATGGAAATCCAATAAATTAAGTATTCCACATCTTCATTTACATATTATCAGAATTTTATCCAACTTATTCAGTGCGGCTTAATTATCAATAGATTCCATCTGGCAAATGGTCATGGCGGTCTCCACTTCTTAATATGAATCATCAAAGTATCAATAGATCTTAAGAGCTTGTGACATTATTAATTGGCTAAACACCTGAGTGTTCAGTGAGTGTCCAGGGTTTGGGGCAGAAGTCTCTCCCTAGCCCTACCTGGGGATTGAACCTGGAACTTTTTGCATTTGATGCATTTGCTGTACTCACTGAGCAATGGCCCTTCCCCAGACCTTCCAAATTCAGAATCTTCTGCTTGAGAAGCAGCTAAGCCTCATCAGAAGAATTTTGACTTTCCATTCATTTCATGGGTGGGCTAGGGAGGGGAGTGGAATTATTGCTGCAGCAGAAATGCACACTCTAATAATGGTGCCAATTAATGTGCCTATCTGATTAGTGTTGCTACAATCTATCCGTTTATTATAAAAAAAAAATTGTGGGGCTTCGCACACCCTGACAACCTAATTCGGGGGAACTGCATCATTACAAAACTTCTTTGCACATTATTCTGGAGGCAGCCAGCACTGCATTATCAGAATCGCCAGCTCCGCCAATCCTGTCTGGAAGCCTCAATATGTTAGGTCAGCAGGCACAATTTATGGAGAATGGAGCTGGTACCTGTTTGGGGAGTTTTATTATGTTTGGGTGATGATGTGCCATTTTGAGAGAGCTGCTTGCTTCTAAGAAAATGACACAAAATTGCCATGATGAGCGAAATGAAAGCAGACTGGCAAATATTTGCACTCCCGGCATTTTCGTTCAAATCCTTTCCTGCAGATAAATTTTCCACAGAGAGAGAAGAACACCCCCCCCCCAAAAAAAAAATGCCAGTTAGGAACTTTGGCTATGTGGGTTTTTGTAATTGTGGTAGTGAGAGTGTATTTATTTATTCATTGCTTTCTACAAAATAAAGTCTCCACACGATTGCAAAAATATAATATGTAAAACTCGGCAACCAAATCCATAGAAAGAGGATGCAATAAAACGATGCAATGTAGGAATCTAAACTAAAGCACCCATGACTGATGACCACCCAACCTCTGCTTAGAAACCTCCAAGGAAGGAGAGTCCACCATCTCCCGAGAAGACCGTTCCAATGTCTAACAGCTCTTAACATCAGAAAGTTATTCTTCGTGTTTAGTTGGAATCTCCTTTCTTGTAGCTTGAAACTACTGATTTGGATCCTACCCTCCAGAGCAGGAGAAAACAAGCTGGCTCCATCTTCCATGTGACAGCCCTTGAGATATCTGAAGATGACTATCATATCTCCTCTCAGTTTTCTCCTACCCAGGCTAAGCATACCTGTCACGGTCCGGTCTACGGGTTATCGAAGTATCGGCTGAGGATTTCAGAACCGGGGGCAAGATGGCAGGGTGGGAGCAGGAATGAGAGTCCAGAAGCCAGGGGTCCAAGGATCAGGAAGCAAGAAGCCAAACGCAGCAAGGCAGGAAACGAGTTGCTGTGGCAAAGAGCCGAAGGGAAACGCTGACCTTAAATCGCTTCCCGGCTCTTGCCATCAGGTACAGTGAGTTACCAAGCTGCCTCACCTGTGCGGCCGTGCCTTGCCTCTCCAGAACAAACTTAGGAAGGCCCCAGTCCTGCGAAGCCCTACTGGTCACAGGGCCTGGCTCCTGCACACACTCCTGAAAATACCCAGCTCAATCAACCATTCTTCATAGGGCTTGGTTTCCAGACCCGTAATCATCTTGGTTGTTGTCAACATCCTTCTAAAATTATGGCACTCAGAACTGGACACAGTATTCCAGGTGTGGTCTGACCAAGGTGGAATAGAGCAGGACTTTTACTTCCATTGATCTGGACACTAAACTTCTGTGGATGCAGACTAGATCAGGAGACACCCTATGGGCCATAGTTTTATTTATTTTATATCCTGCATTTTCATCATGATCTTATGTTTCCAGAACTATAACACAGTTTGAGGCCAGGAATATAGGTGCAAAGGATAAGAAACAATCCTTTCCCTCACCTGCATCATGTGTCAGAATTGCAGGTCACTTCCCATCAAAACTGTTTTGGGGGGGTCAGTTTCTTTAAAAAGCCAATGGAGAGCCCTCCACTGCTAGCGACAGCTCTTCTGGATTCTGGGGCCTTCACACTCCATATTCCACCTCCCTGTCTGTGGGCAGACCCAACTGGTGGCTTCTTATGACTGACAGTAAGTGCCTCGCATGCCACACTGTAGGGGTTCCTGCCGAGTTGGTAAGATTGAGCAATTGAATAAGACTGTCTGAGGGTGCCACTTTGCTGTGGAAAAACAGCAAAGACTCACGCAGCCAAACACCACTCAACTCTTCCCTGCAATCCGTTGTGACAAATATTCTATTGTTCCACTTTCTGTGTTTAGACAAATTCTTAATGGCTTTTGGGCTCCTGGGTGGGGTCCTTTCGATGCGTATTTGCAATTCAGATTTGCTTTCCAATTTTTTAGACTTTAGGTGGCGGGAAGGGGGCTTCCTGTTGAGCTTTGAGAAGGAGATAGTGAAGAAAGCCGAACAAGACTTTACACTCACCTGCTAAAATTATTATTACCTTTATATCCCACCTTTTTCTTCATGGTTCATCCCTCCTCATTTAATCCACACAACAAGCCTGTAAGGTAGGTTAGGCTGAGAGACTGACAGTAAGCTCCATGGCCCAGTGGGGATTTGAACCCTAGTCTCCCAGGTCCCAGTCCAACACCCTAACCACTACACCAGAACTTACCTGGCAGTCATAGAAACATAAGCAGCTGTCAGGGTTTCAGGGACAGAGAGCGAGGGGGAGGGGTCCCAGGGTGACGAGGAAGAGGACGACGATGACCCGAGGTTGTCAGTGAGTCCGTCAAGTGAATCCGAGGATTCCCAAAAGGGAGCCCCCCTGGTCAGGCCAAGGGGCAGTAGAGAGGGAAGCAGTCAGAAGCAGGGGAACGAAGAGGGAATCCCCAGTGGGGGTTGGAGATCGGGACCGGCCTCTCCGTCGGAACGGAGTGAAGGGGGTGGAGTTACCAGTGTGTCAGGAGGAGCAGAACAGGGAGCAGAGAGGGGAAGGAGTTCGGAGCAGAACGTCCTGCAGGAAGGGGAGGAGTGTAGTACCGAGAGTAGCGTAACGGTCGAAAGGAAGGTCAGAAGCAACGTACGCGCGCCAAGTTCAAATGTGGAGGCGCGCGGAAATGAGGAGAGCCCTGAGGAGGAGCCTGGTCCCAAAGCACGAAGGAGGGGGGAGCAGGCGTCAGAAGACTCAGCCTCGGGGGAGTCCCGAAGGGAGGGAGCACAGGGGGGCAGGAAGACCCTGCGGAAAAGGAAGGAGAGGAAAAGGTGGAGCAGTACAAGCCTCTTAAGCTGGTGCAGGGGCGGGACTGACTCAGAGGGGACTTCAAACATCTGAGGGTAACAGATGCTGAGCCACGGAGCTTGGATGTAACGACAACAATGTTCTTCAATAAAACCTTTTGTATATAAGTTGGACTGGATTTTGGTCTCTTGTGAGCTGGGACCACGGGTGGCTCTGACAGTAAGTCCCCTCACAAAGAACGCAAAATTTTTTTTTGCAAAGCTCACAAACGGTGACAGCCATGAGTGCGGAGGATCAGCTGACAGCACTGCGAACTACAGTTTCCGAACTCACCGCTGCAGTCCTTGCGTCTCAGAAGAAGCATGATGAAATGGAGAAGCGCTGCCAGGACCTGCAAACAAGGTGGGAGCGTGCAAACAGGGAAGGGTTCCCAGGGTCCAGATCAGAGGGCATTGGACTTGGAAGGCGGGGGGGGCAGCCTAGTCACCCACTTCGATGGGAACCTGAAGCACTACCCCAGTTTCAGAGCAGACGTTTTGTATGCATTACACTTGCTTCGTCATGACTTTAAAGATGAGGAGGAGAAAGTGGGGTTTATTGTTTCTCACTTGCATGGGCCGGCCAGAGACTGGTTGCGCAATTTGTGGCGTGAAGATGGTCCTGCCCACCGCGATTCTGATGAATTCATTAAAGCGATGGATGCCTGCTTCCAGTCAACCGTAGATTTGGATCTTGCACGCATGGAGATATTTGGACTGCGGCAAGGCAAAGCCACTGTGCGTCAGTACCATTCCAGATTTTTTGCTTTACTGACTGCGTTACGCTGGGAGAAAGACTGCACACCTGTGAGGGATTTGTTCTGGGAGGGTCTCAGCGGTCCCATAAAGGACGAACTTGCCAGGGGAGACAGACCTCAGACCCTGGAGCAGGTGGTGCAGAGGGCTCTGGCGATTGGCATACGTCACGAGGGACGTCCTTGGCACAATGAGGAAGAACATCAGGTGCTTCCACCAGCGAGGACGTCTTCTTTCATCCCCAGAGAGTTCAGTCAGTCACATCCCTCGCCGCTCGGGAGGCAGGGGGAGGAGCCGATGGAACTTGGTGGTGCTAAGGCTCAAGCAACAGCCAGAGCCCCAGTTTCCGGTGCAGTAAAGGCGAAGCCTCCTAGAGGGACCAGGAAGTGTTACATCTGCGACAGTGCACTGCACATGGCGAAAGAGTGCCCCCAGAGGCTCCAGAAACACACTGCAGCTTTAGCGACGGTAGCTGCAGAAGTGATCCAGGAAGAGGAACCTCAGGGAAACGACAATGCCTGGCTGCAAGCAGAATTGCTGGGGCTCAGCCAGGCGAATCTGTAGAACAGTCCCCAGCGTCTTTGCAACCCACAGACCCTTTACCACCCAAGCCAGCGGTGCAGCTCACTGCAACACTTCAGTTGCCAAATGGGACCACCCTAGAAGTGCCCCTCACGATCGATTCGGGGAGCAATGCCGATTTCGTGGGGATGCAATTCGTCAAGCAGCATCGCATAGCGCTTCTGCCCGCCACAACGCCTCTGAACGTAGTCACAGTGGATGGCAGGAAATTGCTAGGAGGGCAAGTTGTGCAACAGACACCTCCCATGGTGATGCGGATAGGAGATCACCGAGAAGTCATTAGCTTCAATGTCACCCAACTGTCTGACACGCCTATAGTATTAGGCATGAGTTGGCTGGAGAAACACAGTCCTGCTGTAGCGTGGTACCAACGCCAGATCACCTTTTGCTCATCGTACTGTGCTCAAAATTGCATCCAGTCCTGCCAGGAGGAGGGGGCTGAGCACCAGCTGCGACTTGGCATGGTGCAGGCAGTACCTAGCAAGTACGAAGGGTTCCTGGAGGTTTTCTGCGAGAAGGAAGCTGACCAGTTGCCGCCCCACAGACCTTATGATTGTGCCATCGACCTGGTGCCGGGGGCGCAGTTGCCGACTGCAAAACTGTATTCCATGTCTGAGGACGAGATGCAAGAGCTCAGGGAGTTCATAGAGCACAATTTGAAGCGTGGATTCATCCGGGAATCGAAAGCAGTGGGGGGCAGTCCTGTGTTCTTTGTAAAGAAGAGGGACACGCCCCAAAAAAGACTCATTGTGGATTACAGGTTCATAAACAGTATGACCAAGCCCAAGGCCTTCCCCATGCCCAAGATAGACGATCTCCTAGCAACCGTGAGGAAGGGGAAGATCTTCACCAAATTGGATCTGCGTGGAGCGTATAACCTCATACGCATCCGGGAGGGCGATGAGTGGAAAACGACCATGTTCACGCCTCTGGGCACGTATGAATACAGAGTTATGCCGTTTGGTCTCCAAAATGGATCTCACGTATTCCAAGCCTTTATGCATCACGTGCTAGCGGGACTCCTCTACAAGAAATGTGTGTGTTTCCTCGACGACATCCTGATCTTTTCGGAGACGGAAGAGGCCCACGAGAGGGACGTAAAGGAAGTCCTGCAAAGACTACGGGAGAACAGGCTCTACGCCAAGTTAGAGAAGTGCCAGTTTGATGTGACGGAGGTGGATTTCCTGGGCTACAAGCTGTCCGACAAGGGGCTGGCCATGGACAGCGTCAAGGTCCGCGCGGTGTTGGACTGGAAGAGCCCACGCAATCGGAAGGAAGTCCAGAGATTCGTCGGCTTCGCCAACTTCTACCGCAAATTCATCAGAGGTTTTGCAAAGGAGACAGCAGCGATCACGGACACTCTGAGTTCCAAGAAGAAGAGGTTCGTGTGGACGGAACAGGCGGAGCGCTCTTTTCGGAAGCTTAAAAGCCTTTTCGCCTCCGAGGAGCAACTGCTGCACGTGAATCCAGGCAGGCCCATGCGAGTGGAGACCGACGCGTCAGACAGGGCGGTTGGAGCTGTACTCCTGCAAGAAGATCCACATGGAAACTGGAGACCCGGTGCCTTTTACTCCCGAAAGCTCAGCAAGGCGGAGCAAAACTACACCATATGGGACAGGGAGCTGTTAGCCATTCACGCAGCTTTCAAAGCGTGGCGACACTTCCTCATAGGAGCCAAGCACACAGTACAGGTCCGCACGGATCACAAGAACCTAGAGTATTGGCGCACGGCGAAGCTCCAAAGCCAGAGACACATGCGCTGGGCGGAATTCTTCGCGGATTTCGACTTTCGGATAGAGTACATCCCAGGAGATTCCAACGTTATAGCCGATGCGCTATCCAGGAAACCGCAATATCTCGATGAAGCGGCACCAGTAGCAGCCAAGCACATTTTCGCACCGCAGGCATGGTCGTGCGCTGCCATCGCAGTAGATCTGGACGCGGTGCGACGCGCGTTGCAAGTGGATCAGTTCGCACAGTCCAAAATGGAGGAGTTGCGCAGAGGGGTGCAGAGTGGAGAAGAGTTCCAACTGCGCGACGGACTGCTAACTCGCAAAGGTGCCCTCTACGTGCCAAGCGACGAGCTTCGCACAAAGGTTCTGCAGCAGTTGCACGACGCCCCCAGTGCTGGCCACTTCGGTAAGGAGAAGACAATAGAACTGGTGGCAAGGGACTTTTGGTGGCCCCGGATGCGCGGAGAGGTAGCGGATTACGTCGCCAGGTGTGACACTTGTCAGAGGTTCAAGCCAGTACACCAGAAGCCAGCGGGGCTGTTGGAACCGCTGGAAACGCCACAGCAACCGTGGGAGAGGGTAGCCCTGGACTTCGTTACTGACCTGCCCAGCTCCAGAGGGAAGACAGCGGTACTGGTGGTTGTGGACCTGTTCACCAAGATGGCGCACTTCATTCCGTGCGCAAAGGTGGCGACGGCGGAACAGACTGCCAAACTCTTCATTGATCACGTGTTCAAGGTGCATGGGCTGCCGCAGTCCATCCTGTCCGACAGGGGGCGCCAGTTTGTTTCCAATTTTTGGCAGAAGCTTTTAGGTATCCTGAACGTCAAGATCAACCTTACGTCGGCAAGACACCCACAGACCAACGGCCAAGCTGAGAGGGTCAACGCGATCATGAGATGTTACGCCAATCAGCGACCCGCAGCTTGGGTGGACTACCTGCCGATGGCAGAGTTTGCCTATAACAACACGAAGCACGCGTCCACGGGGGTGACGCCGTTCTTCGCGAACAACGGTCGGCATCCCAGAACCTTCCCGGGGTTCGGGGCACCGAGAGAGGGGGTGCCGCAAGAAGCCGACCAGTTTGCAGCGGAGCTGCAGGAGGTGCACGAAGAGTTGCGGAGACATTTGGAGCTGGCCAAGCAAGCATATAAGGTGCAGGCAGACAAAAACAGGAGAGCGGGGGAGGAGATCCAGGTGGGGGACTGGCTGTGGTTAGCCGCCCAAGCCATGCCAGCCAAGTCGTTGGCCAAGAAGAAGCTAGGGCACAGGCAGTTAGGGCCGTACCAAGTGGAGGCTAAGATCAACCCTGTAGCCTTTCATCTAGCCCTCCCCGAAGGTTCCAGAGTGCATCCGGTATTTCATAGGTCGGTGCTCACCCCCTACAAGGCACCGCACAGGTTTCAGGAGTCTGAAACAGTCCCGCAACTACACACTAAGTCACAGGAGAGGGAGAGGGCGCCTAGGGCCGAACCACTCAACGAGGTCACAGAAATCCTGGACTCGAGATGGGGGGAAGAGGGGGTAGAATACTTTCTAGCCACAGAGGGCTCTCCAGCCAGTGCCAACGGTTGGGTGCCGGGCTACGCTTTAGACGAACCTCTTCTAAAAGACGAGTTCCATGCCCTTTTCCCGCATAGACCCATGCCAGCCGAGTACTTTGATGACTGGCTCTTTACGCCCACACTCTCGGGCAGTACTTTCCGGGGTTTTTCTTCAGCCGAGGAGAGAACGCCAGAATCTAGCCCGCCCAGGGGATCGTGCTCAGGGGTGGACACAGAAACCTCCTATTGGTGGGACGAGCAACCAGAGGAGGACTGGCGCAGGAAATGGCTGACGGGACCTTGGCCGGCAGCACCAGACGAGGTACCAATGGAAGAGGGAGAAGAGAACACTTTGGGTCAAGAACCCGAATTCGAACACTCATACACCGAACTGCAAGCAGAGGATATGGAGGTACAGAACCTGTATCCTGCATCCACCTCTGAAGAGCTGCAGCTCCTACAACCTGCACCCGATGGGCGGGAGGGGGGAAGGGGGGGCTTCGAGGGGGGGATGGATGTCAGGGTTTCAGGGACAGAGAGCGAGGGGGAGGGGTCCCAGGGTGACGAGGAAGAGGACGACGATGACCCGAGGTTGTCAGTGAGTCCGTCAAGTGAATCCGAGGATTCCCAAAAGGGAGCCCCCCTGGTCAGGCCAAGGGGCAGTAGAGAGGGAAGCAGTCAGAAGCAGGGGAACGAAGAGGGAATCCCCAGTGGGGGTTGGAGATCGGGACCGGCCTCTCCGTCGGAACGGAGTGAAGGGGGTGGAGTTACCAGTGTGTCAGGAGGAGCAGAACAGGGAGCAGAGAGGGGAAGGAGTTCGGAGCAGAACGTCCTGCAGGAAGGGGAGGAGTGTAGTACCGAGAGTAGCGTAACGGTCGAAAGGAAGGTCAGAAGCAACGTACGCGCGCCAAGTTCAAATGTGGAGGCGCGCGGAAATGAGGAGAGCCCTGAGGAGGAGCCTGGTCCCAAAGCACGAAGGAGGGGGGAGCAGGCGTCAGAAGACTCAGCCTCGGGGGAGTCCCGAAGGGAGGGAGCACAGGGGGGCAGGAAGACCCTGCGGAAAAGGAAGGAGAGGAAAAGGTGGAGCAGTACAAGCCTCTTAAGCTGGTGCAGGGGCGGGACTGACTCAGAGGGGACTTCAAACATCTGAGGGTAACAGATGCTGAGCCACGGAGCTTGGATGTAACGACAACAATGTTCTTCAATAAAACCTTTTGTATATAAGTTGGACTGGATTTTGGTCTCTTGTGAGCTGGGACCACGGGTGGCTCTGACAGCAGCTAACTTATACCAAGTCAAACCATTGGGTCAATCTAGCTCAGTACTGTCTACAGCAGCCTTTCTCAAACTTGGGTCCTCAGTTATTGTTGGACTACAACTTCCATCATCCCTGACCACTGGTCCTGGTAGCTTGGGATGATGGGAGTTGTAGTCCAACAACACCTAAGGACCACAGATTGAGAAAGGCTGGTCTACACCGAATTGCAGCAGCTCTTCAGGATTTCAGGCAAGAGATTTTCATAGCCCTACCTGGAGATGCCAGAGGTCAAATTGGGACCTTCTGCTCCACTACTGAGCTATGGTTCTTTCCCCTTAAGCCAGATCCTGCCTGGCTCTTTCATAGTGTTAAAAGCAGCAAGAGCTTGAAACGTTTCCACCTCCTGTCAGATCCATCCACCGGATCTTTTGCCCATTCTCATCCTTCACCTGTTCTGGAGCATTGCCAAAGGTGTCATGGTCTGGTTCACGGGTGATCAAAGTCCCAGCTGGGGACGTCGGGACTGGGGGCGATATGGTGGGGTGGGAGCAGGAATGGGAGTCAGGAAGCCAAGAGTCTGAGGGTAAGAGAGCCAGGAGTCAAGAAGCCAAGGGTCCGAAAGCAAGGAGTCACAAAGTCAAGGGTCCAAGGATCAAGAAACAAGGAGTCATGAAGTCAGGGGTCCAAGGATTAGGAAGCAAGGAGTCAAGGAACCAAACACAGCAAAGCAGGGAACATGTTGCTGTGGCAAAGAGCCAAAGGGAAATCCTTATATCCCTTCCTGGCTCTTGCCACCAGGTGCTGTGAGTTACCAATCGGCCTCACCTGTGCAGCCGCACCTTGCCTCTCCAGAACAAACTTAGGAAGGCCCCAGTCCTGCAAAGTCCTACTGGTCACAGGGCCTGGTTCCTGCACGCACACCTGACAAAAGGTCTGGTTGCTACATGAGATGGCACAGGTGCCAAGTGGTATGGATGGAGAAGCTGGACCCTCTCTGGCTATTTTGTAGCTTTTAAGGGGGACAGATAGACTCTCAAGGCAAAGCACACCTGGCAGTCCTAACCTGGCCATTTGTATATCTCTCTGTCAGAGATGAAGGCGACGACACGGATCAAAAAGCCCAGCTAATGCATCCTCTGGCAGATGAGGCTTTCCTCTTAAGCTTCCATTGATTTGCAGAAAAACAAGCTGTCATATCGTAATGTCTCAAAAGGGGGGAGGGGGGATTGCCAAACAAAGGACTGCATCTTGTTCTCCTTTCCAGGAGTATTTTCTCCTTCTGATCCTCAAGAGCTGTGCCATCACTCCCCTTCCCTGCCTTAATGTTACAGAGTCAGGTTAAACTGCTGGAAGTCTAACACGCTTGATCTTATGGGGAACAGCCTGAGTGCTTTGAGAGTACGCACCCCATTCTTCCAATTGTATATTGCTGTAGCTATAATTTTAATCTTGTATTTTCTTTATACATGAGATGTCAAAGAGATAAACAACTGCCTGACATTTAGAAGACACCTGAAGGCAGCCCTGTTCAGGAAAGTTTTAATGTATTTTTTAATCTTTGTTGGAAGCTGCCCAGAGTGGCTGGGGAAACCCAGCCAGATGGGTGGGGTACAAATAAATTATGATGATGATGATGATGATGATGAGGATGTCCAGAAAGGGACCTTATGGGGAAGGGGAAGTGAGAAATAATAATAATAATAATACACCAATATTCCTGCCAGTCGCTGCTAATCCAGTGGGGGGGGGGGACCAGCCTGCATTATTCACCCTGAAACCCTAAACTCCTTTGGTCTGTGCCCACCAACACACAGCTAGAGGAAGGGCTCCACCCCTCCTTGACTTGGGCATCTTGCTTCTACAGTCTCTAAGAAGTCTTCAAGACCACATCTGCATCCTGTATTTATATCACTATTATATCACTTTAATAGTCGTGACTTCACACAAAGAATCCTGGGAACTGTAACTTGCTAAGGATGCTGATGGTTGTTAGGAGCCCCTATTCCCCTCACAGAACTGCAATTTCCAGAGTGGCTTAACCATCAAATCCCTCATCCAGTGAGGGATCCTGAGAGCCGGTGTGGTGTAGTGGTTAAGAGTGGTGGGCTCGTAATCTGGTGAACTGGGTTCGCTTCCCCGCTCCTCCACATGCAGCTGCTGGGTGACCTTGGGCTAGTCATACTTCTTTGAAATCTCTCAGCCCCACTCACCTCACAGAGTGTTTGTTGTGGGGGAAGAAGGGAAAGGAGAAGGTTAGCCGCTTTGAGACTCCCTAGGGTAGTGATAAAGTGGGATATCAAATCCAAACTCTTATTCTTCTTCTTCATCCCTGGGGAACTTCAAATGATTGTCGGTCAGAGCCAAAGAAGCCAAGCCAGGAGTTAGGCCAAGGCAGAATCGGGGGTGGGGGACGGACTATTGTTCCCTGGTTTGAGGAGACGGAGGGAATCCCAGTATGAGCAGGAAGTTCTAAGAAGTTCTAGGTGGGTTTATGTCAATGAGCAACTTGCTTGGGTGGGCCCACTTCAGTAGGTGGGAGTTTGTCACATCACAGAGGTGTTCCAAGTTGTTGTTGTTGTTGTTGTTTTTGCCCCAGCTGCTCTCCAAATGTGGGAACTGCACACAGAGCCATGGCTAGCCACATTCAACTCTGAAAACCCTTGATATAATGCTCTTCATTTCTCAGTAGGTGAATGTATGGGTTCCCACCACAAAACCAGTGGTGAAACTCAGGAATGTTTGCTGGAGATGCCCGAATTCTTGAATTCTGCCAAAGATCCACTCAGGGGATATATGAAATATTGTTTCCCCTTCAAATTACCAGCCATTTGAAAGCTTAGACCAGGCATGGTCAAACTTGGCCCTCCAGCTGTTTGGCGACTACAATTCCCACCATCCCTGACCACTGGTCCTCTTATCAAGGGATGATGGGAGTTGTAGTCCCCAAAGAGCTGGAGGGCCAAGTTTGGCCATGCCTGGCTTAGACCATCATGGGCTGTAGGGTGTGTGTGCGTGCAATAATTGCAACAAAAGACAAAAGTGTTTTCATTTTTGTTAAGGTTTCATTGTAAAAAATGCAAGTGGACTGGAATCCCTGCTTTATGCTTCTCCCCATTTGCCACACTACACTTCCCTGATTGCTGCATGGAAGTTTTCAGGTCTTCTGAAAGCCGCTTGCTGCTCTAGAGAGGAGTTTCTTTTTCGTCCCCAGACTGATTGATAAATGCTTCTGTGATGTGCTCAGATGATGAATCACTTTGCTGCATTCAAAAATGATGCTCTGAACATCCCAACAGCCAAATTAGTTCGAAGACCAGCCATACCAGATGCAAAGCCTTTGTTCTCATTCTATCTCCATAAATTAAGGCTGGACTTTTTCTACTTGCTTTTACTCCAGGTAAAAGAAACCCTTCCGCTATCTACAGTGGTACCTTGGTTCTCAAACTTAATCCATTCCAGAAGTCCGTTCCAAAAGCCAAAGTGTTCCAAAACCAAGGTGCGCTTTCCCATACAAAGCAATGCAAAATGAATGAATCCATTCCAGACCTTTAAAAACAACCCCTAAAACAGCAATTTAACATGAATTTTACTATCTAACAAGACCATTGATCCATAAATTGAAAGCAATAAACAATGTACTGCAGTCAAACAATCAATCAATCAGTAGCTGAACTGGGTTCCACACAGACACAAAAACAAAACAAAAAGAGCAGCAGAAACAAAAACGCAAAATAAATAGCAAAAACAGACAGACCTCAGCATAACACTCAAAACGGAAGTGTGGCACTCAAATTGGAAGCATGGTACTCAAAACAGAGCATGTTCAGCTTCCAAAAAAAGTTCACAAACCAGAACACTTACTTCCGGGTTTGCAGTGTTAGGGTTCCAAGTTGTTTGAGTACCAAGGCGTTTGAGAACCAAGGTACCACTCTACTGCCTATGACTTTTTTTAAAAAAAGTGGCAAGCCAACCAGAGAAGATTTCTTGTTCTAACCTGCCTGTCCTTTCGGAAATTCAACTGGATGCACAGCCTTTATCTCAAGACAAAAAAACCACATCTGCCATCATGTAATTTACATTCTCCCAAAGAAACCGAAGGTAACACTAAAGTATTTTGACAGTGGGCTGATAGCTAACAGTTCTAGCTCCGGTGTCACAATAAGCCTCTCTCTCTCTCTTTTATCTCTGTCGAGACTTTGCTTTGATCTTTTCTCAGGCAATGTAATGTTATGCCCAGATTTGGTAGTAAAATGTATGCTGTCAAACTGAGTCATACCTATAAGGACATTATAATAATACAATGTAATGCTAGTCTAGACCAAATATTCTCTATGTTGAAAACAGTGCATTTCACACATCTGAATAACAAAACAAAACAAAATAGTTTGCCAAACATTTGGGGATAAGTAGTCATTGCTTGTGGTTCGAGGACCCGATCCCCGCGTAGTGGAATGAAAACACAAGGACACGTGATATAAGGTTAATGGGCAAGAAAAGGCCACAACTTTATTGATTACAGCAAGTGAAAATGTATTGGCTTAGGCATTGGATTATGTCAGCTGACTCCACCCCCTCAGAGAGGGGTGAGTCTAAAACAGGGGGGTTTATTCACCAGTAGGTGGAGCCTGTTGATGCTAATCCAACTATAAGCTTTCCCTGATGTCACCGAGGGTCGTGCCATGGCCTCCTGCCACGCAGGCATCGGACAGAATACACGATCGCCAGATTCCTTTAACGGAATACCCAAAATTGAAGGCGCAGGCGATGGCCACACCTAGCCCTTCGACACACCACAACACATTATTCCAATGCCTAACCTACCCACCAATACCACAAAAGTTGTGACGATTGCTACAAGGTAGGTGAAAAAAACAAAAAGCCTAATGCCAAATGGAAAAATTCCTACCAGGCTGCCCGGACAACCAGGGCGACCAACCTAAGGTCCATAGCAAGGCCAAACGAAACTGAGACCCTGAGCTCTAAGGGAGTGGAGGGTGGGTGACTCACGACGGGACGACAAAAAGTGAGGCAGGAAGGCTGGTGCTGCAGCAATTTAGGCTGCTAAACACGCCCCCTCACAGGCACCTGGTTGGGTGCCTGCCCGTGGGCATGGGCCCCAGCCAGGTGAGTGGGAGGCCCCTGCTTGAGGCGGAGTCTGGCTCCCGACTACAACCACTCCCCTCTCTTGCAGGAGGAGAGTCTTTCTCAGACCCTCCAAGCGCCACAATTTCCCAGGGACAGTCCCGGATCTACGGAAGCCGTCCCGGTTTCTCATTTGATTCCAGAATATCCCAATTTTCCTTAAGACACCCTTATTTTCATTGGAGAAATGTTGAAGAGTATGATAAAGGTAAAGGGTAAAGGGACCCCTGACCATTAGGTCCAGTCGTGGCCGACTCTGGGGTTGCGGTGCTCATCTCGCTTTATTGGCCGAGGGAGCCAGCATTCAGCTGGTCATGTGGCCAGCATGACCAAGCCGCTTCTGGCGAACCAGAGCAGCACACAGAAACACCATTTACCTTCCCACCGGAGTGGTACCTATTTATCTACTTGCACTTTGACGTGCTTTCGAACTGCTAGGTTGGCAGGAGCAGGGACCGAGCAACGGGAGCTCACCCCGTCGCAGGGATTCGAACCGCCGACCTTCTGATCGGCAAGACCTAGGCTCTGTGGTTTAACCCACAGCGCCACCTGTGTCCTTTGAAGAGTATGATAGGACGTCCCTATTTTCATCTGAGAAACAGGTTTTCTCCTATTTCCGCTGGTGCTTCTTGACCTTATTTTCCATCTTCTTGTATTCCTCCCAATCATCCAAGTCTTACTCTCATTTACCCCATGCCGTTTCATTGACTATGACAGGCAACCTCTGTGATTTTTTTTTATATGCGTCAGTGGTGCCGTCCCATCAGTCTCAGCACTGTGATGTCATCAGCAGGCATCATCAACACAGGCCAGAGCAAACAGAATTCACCGACGACATGGCTGTGAGGGCAAAGAAGGAAATTGGTGTTAGGAAGAACAGGACCAAACAGCACAAATGAGAAATGAAAAGATGCTTTGTTCCTGTTTGTTTGTGTGTTTTCTTCAGAAAGAAAAGATATGTTTGAGCAGAGAAAACCCTCTGGAAATATTTGCCACGTCTTTGACATTCAGCAGTCTTTGATAAGTTATCTCAGTAGTCTAATATTTGCCTTCCTGACCAGATTTCAATATTTGATATTTGACCATTGCTATTTGCCTGCTGAGACACAATGGTATTTGCTTCCTATAGTGGACAGGCAGTTGTGTGTGATTTTAATATTTGGTGATATATGAAAGTTTCCCCATGTGACATGAACTAGCCAGAACCTGCACTCACTCCTTGGTCAACGATAGGATGGGCTGAGTATTTCAGTCCCATTTTCGTCTTGCTGAACATCAGACATAGGTTTGCCCTGTCCTGTTCCATTGTATACCATTGCACCCCATTGTGTGCCATTATGTCCTCTTCACCACTGTGTGCATTTTGTACACCATTTCTGTGCACCTTTCACATGAAGTTGGGAGGGTTTTTTTCTTTTGCATGAAACGCACACATCTCAATGCTTTTCGATGCAATCATCAATACAATGCATAGTTTGCACGCATCTTTTATGTGGCATAAGTGCTTCCATGTGCACCTTTGGACAACAAAAATGATTGCAAACTCTAGAGAAGCGTATTTCCGAATTCTGAAATGCATTTCTCTGGCCAAATAATGTGTACAAAAACGCATCTACTGGGGCAAAGTATGCATAAGAACGCATACAATAGTGGAAATAACATACAAAAATGTACTTAGTATATTTTTAAGGAAAATTGCTTGCAAAGCATCAATACTGCATACAGTGTGTGTGTGTGTGAGAGAGAGAGAGAGAGAGAGAGAGAGAGAGAGAGAGAGAGAGAGAGAATGTAATAAAATAGTGAGAATTTTTCATGAGGACTTTTTTTAAAAAAAAGAATAATTTGCACACACATATGGAAATCTGGAGAACTAAACCTAAGGTTGGTAAAAATGAGAAACCCTGGGAAACTGTAAATGATGGATTTGCCCATCCCTAAGGTAGAGCATCTCTAGATTTTAGACAGAGGGCAGTTCTTCTCCAGAAATTTAGGCCTCTAAAGGCCAGTGTCAATGCCTTTAGTTGTGCCTAGAAATGGAGGAAGACAGCATAGGTATCTTAAAGCAAGTGAAATCAGTTCATGGTTCAATCTAGGCACCTGAAATTCCCCCCAAAAGGCCTTCAGGGGCAGCCCCACATATAACACATCACAGTAATTACCCAGAGTAGACCTACTGAAATGAATAGAGCTCAGTGTGTCATGGCAAATTACTTGCAGTGGTTCTACTCTGAGTAAAAGTTAGTTGAATGCAACCTGGGGTGTTTTTTATCTATCTATAGGAACCATCAAAGGTGGACTTTAATATCAGAAGGAATTGTGCAGTTATATGAATGGTAATTACTGGAAGTGGTCCTTGCACACACATCAAGGCCGCCAGAGGACCAGCAATGTATTCCAGAAATGATCTAAATAATGGAAGGATCTCAAAATCCTCTTCCAGAAGCCGAAGATATATTTGAAATGGCTGTTTTGCTGGCCATCTTCCAGCTAATTAACTCGGCAATAAAAGCTACCACGAAAAACACACATAGAGGGGATTCTGTACCCATCAATGTCCTTCTCCACTGAGCAGAAACAGCATTATGGGTTTTTATTGGGATAAGAACAGCCGTTCACATAACCCCTCCTTATCTCCTTTCCTCTGCGCTTGTTATCGTGTTCCTACCCATTGCAAGTGCATGATAAAAGAATAGACATTTCTGATGGCACAGGCTGTTTGCTTGCCGATGACGTCAAATTAAAATGACTTGCCCAGATGGCTCTGTTGTCTCCTCCTGATCTCACAGATATCACATCCCAAGATTTTTAAAAAAGATAAATCCTTCAAAAGGCAAATCTCAAATCAAAGCCGTTCTGCTCAGCCTTGAAAAGATGGAGAGGAATGAGGTATCCCCATTGATACCAGCAGCCAGGGTGGGATTGTTTATTGTTGGCTCGTTTAAATGGGTTTCACTTAATTTCAATCCACCTTTCTATACTGCTATACACAGGGCGGTTTGCAAGATGAAGAAACAACAAAATATAGAGCAAACAATTTTTTAAAAAGAAAGAAACATTTCAGGGTGTTTTACAAAATGAAGAAAAACATCAGCAATAAAATATTACACTAACACATTAAAAGCCTAACAATCAACTTACAACTCGCAAGGATGACAGGGAGATTAAGAGGAAATTCAGTACGGAAAGTTAATAAAGATTGGATAATGTTTAAAGAATACCTTAAAAACTGTTGTGATAATGGTAAACTCCTGGCAGACTTAGAATGAATCTTGAAATACAAAGAAAGTATATAACAGAAATTTCCTGATAAGAAATGGGAAAGTTAAAACATAAAAACGAACTGTGTACAGATTAACAATACGTAATATAGTACAATGAGAAGAATTGGAAGTTAGTGTCTAGACTCTAAGGTGTGTTGTAATGTGTGTAGTGTGTATTGTTTGTACTATAAGTATTGTCTAAGTTAAATAGTATAAGTTATAAGTTATGTGCAAATTGATGTTAATTGATGTCTAATCAAGGTGATTTTAATTTTTTTTTTTAAAAAAAGCACAACAATCATATCGAAAAATGCATTTACATGTCATATCCAAATCACCCTCTAATGTTGCCATTGATCTTTGGTATCTGATATTCCAAAAATGTTTTTAAAACATAGATTAAAACCTCCTGTTTAGCAAAGAACCCCTTTGTGACGATCCGATCCAATACAAGCAAGTCGTATTAAGAAATTTAACTTTATAATAAACAACTTCATATGAAATAAAGTAATATTCATTGGAATGCAATAGTACACAAGATTTGGCTGCTGTCGTTCAATATAATATTATTGGGGTGGCTCATGATGGACCCCAGCTGAGATCCCTAAATTGCTTTGTGTGAACATAAAATAATTTGTTTTCAAAGTATTAGCATCCTGGTGCTTGTTAAAATGCTGGTGCAAAATATTTAGTCCCCCAAGTATTAACATTCTGTTATTTCATTTGCTTGTTGTTATTCATGTATATAGCACAATTGGTGTGCATTGGGCTTTAGCAAGAGCAACAGGGAAGGTCCCTGCTCCAAAGTGCTTACAAAAGCATAATTCAACACAGAGAAACGACAAAGAAAGGGGAGAGAATGTGAGGCAGGGAAAGAAGCAGTAAACAAGGAATTATTGTGAAAACAAATGTTAGAAGATTAAGGACAGATCAAAGGATTCCCTTATTCTCATAGGTAAAGGTAAAGGGACCCCTGACCATTAGGTCCAGTCGTGGCTGACTCTGGGGTTGCGGCGCTCATCTCGCTTTATTGGCCGAGGGAGCCGGCGTACAGCTTCCAGGTCATGTGGCCAGCATGACTAAGCCGCTTCTGGTGAACCAGAACAGCACACGGAAACTCCGTTTACCTTCCCACCGGAAGGTATTTTGCATTTTGATGTGCTTTTGAACTGCTAGGTTGGCAGGAGCAGGGACCGAGCAACGGGAGCTCACCCCGTCGCGGGGATTCGAACCGCCAACCTTCTGATCAGCAAGTCCTAGGCTCTGTGGTTTAATCCACAGCACCACCCGCGTCCAGACCCTCAAACTGTCCATTTTCCAGGGACATCCCTGATTTAGAGAAGCTGTCCCAGTTTCTGATTTGATCCAAAATGTCCCACTTTTTCTTAGGATGTCCCTATTTTCATTGGAGAAATGTTGAAGGGTATGGAGTTATCTGAACTCTGAAGGCAATCCTGTACAGGGAAGTTTTTTTAAAAAAATATGCTTAAGGTTTTATTATTTTTTATATATGTTGGAAGCTGCCCAGAGTGGCTGGGGCAACTCTGTTAGATGTGTGGGGCATAAATAGTAATATTATCATTATGGGATGGGATGTCCCCACAATATCCCACCTTTATTCTGAGAAACTCATGGGCTGGATCTACACACTGGCAGGGGGGGGGGGAGAGACACGCGCTATAAATAAGTCAGAAATTAAATCATTATAACAAAAGAAAACGCTATGGAAAATTGCAAATAATTTTCTTTTGCTCTCCAGCGCCATCTAGTGTTGCATGTTTATAACGCTGCTTTTGACTAACGTAGCTGAGTCCAAGGTGGCTCCCTATTTTATCATTTCAGCAATCCTGCGAGATAGGTTAGTGTGTGAGAGAGTGGTCCAAGGTCACCCAGGGGGCTTCATGGGGATTTGAACTCAGGTCTCCCTAGCCCTAACCCAGTGCTCTAACTGCTATAGCACGCTGACTCTCTCCCCTGCTCACATGGCTACTTGAATAACATGAATGGGATGAGCAGCGGAGGGAGCAGTGCTCATAAGATCCACGCACATTCCCAATATTTTTCAGTGCCTTGGCCATATTTATCAGAAAGAGCTATTAATGTGATACTAGCTCAGATAAGTATGCGATTAATATGTGATGGGAATAAATATTTACCCAGATGGCTGCTCCCACCTCATTTTAACAAAATTAGCGGTATTTGGTTTTATGACAACAGTTCTGAAACTGGCAATTTAGTAAACAATTCATTTTATGCTTTGATGGCGAGCTGAATATGCGTGTGTGTGTGCACATGCGCATAGAACTTTTAGTGCACATAACTTTCACCTAAACAAATTGGAGCACAAGTAATTAAGCAAGTGGTGACAAACTTATCAAATTTATGTTTATTAAGCCAGCTCCATCACTTTGGTAGCAGGCAAGTATTAAACATGAGTAATGGCTTGCTGTGAAGGTAGATGCAATTATCGGGGAATAATCACTACGAAGATATTGCGCCACCCAAAATTAATTTATCACAAAGAACAAATGCAATTAATTGCTTGTCGAGCAAGAATATAGAGTAATGGCATGATGATCACCAAGTGTGCTCAGCTGAGCTGGCAGTGCCCCCTTCCATCTTTCCATGCCGCCTGAAAAACAGTTTCTACGCTAATGCAATTCTGGTTCTAAACGCAGCATAAGGGGTCTCTGTAGTATAGTGTATTTTAAAATGGGGTTTTAGAGTTTTTAGGGGTTTTGAATGTTTTATGTAGTTTTGTGGTAGTTTTATGTAGTTTTGTGGTAGTTTTATGTAGTTTTGTGGTAGTTTTATGTAGTTTTTCAATTTCATTGTTCCACAAGGGACAATGACAATAAAGATATTGTATTGTATGCCAGAAAAGGGCAGCATGGGTTTGGCAAGCCACAGGAACATACTTGATGTTGGGAGACAGCCTACCCCAGCTGCTGGGACCAGTCAGGTATTATGGTAGCAGCAGCATTGCCCATTCTAGCAATGCTAATTAAGCAGGGCTGTTTCCCAACCTCAGATACAGTGGTACTTCGGGTTACAGACGCTTCAGGTTACAGACTCTGCTAACCCAGAAATATTACCTCGGGTTAAGAACATTGTTTCAGGATGAGAACAGAAATTGTGCTCCGGCTGGACGGCAGCAGCGGGAGGCCCCATTAGCTAAAGTGGCACCTCAGGTTAAGAAGAGTTTCAGGTTAAGAACGGACCTCCAGAACGAATTAAGTACTTTACCGGAGGTACCACTGTACTAGAGTCAATTGCAAGCTGACTCTGTGCTGTGCATCCTGCCTTGAAAACCACATTGTTGTTTCTGAGGCCTTACTAAACTTTTAAATATGGATGAGCACAGTTCATTCATATGTGTCTGCGAAGGAAATCAAAACTGTGCTTCAGCCTCGCAGTCGCCAGGACCCAAAGGTCAGTGACGTTGCGCCTCATCGCTGGGATGCTCAATCTCCCTGGCTTTTGCCAGGGAGCACCAGTGAAATTGGTTAGGTTCAATATTTACAAATTGCAAAAAAAAAAAAGGAAAAAGGAAATGCGTCATCAGAAAGGAGAAGAAAAGAGGATAAACCACTGCAGCACAGATTGGCAAAATAAATGAACACATATACCAATGCACATTTATAACTACAGTGGTACCTCTGGTTACAAACTTAATTCATTCTGGAGGTCCATTCTTAACCTGAAACTGTTCTTAACCTGAGGTGCCACTTTAGCTAACGGGGCCTCCTGCTGCCACCGCGCCACAATTTCTGTTTTCATCCTGAAGTAAAGTTCTTTACATGAGGTACTACAGGCCAGCCCAGCACATCCACAGGAGCCCTGCCCAGTTGCTATGCCAACCCTGATGGTCCTAGACAGAAGACAATCAAGATGACAAAGAACTTACATATGGGAGTGGATTCAGCATGGACTGGAACAAAGGACAATGATCAGATCTTTCCTCAGGGGGCAGGAAACTGTGACTACCTTTTGTCTTCAGAAAATGACTCATGGGGAGGAGGAGAAGGGAACCAGCCAGGTGACAGGACACTCAGGTTACCACCACAACTCCTCCCTCAGCCCCTCCTTTCTGTAATGTATGCATGATGTTTCTGGGGGTGGGCTTGACCTAGAGGATGGGAATTTCAAAAGTTTTTATAAGGTTTTGCACACCATTTTTCTGTGTCTTTCCTCTCTCCTGCAAGTGAGGGGAACACCCTGTTGCAACAGATCAATAAAGGCCAAGCCTACAGGCTGCTGTTTTGCTCCAAGTTATCCTGGTTGGTGTCTTTGTTTTGTCCAAGGGAGCCCTCAGATTTTTCCGGTAACACTTGTAATTACTGTGGGTCATCCCCAATGCCTCCCCCTCTCCTCTCTCCTTCTCCTTCTCCTTTCTTCTTCTTCTTTGGTGATCACTTGTAGCCAAGTAAGATTGTCTTCCACAAACACAGTCTGGAGCAGATTTGGAAAGTTGCAGGAGGTGTTGTCCTCCAGATGTTAAGAACATAAAAAGAGGCCTGCTCGATCACAGACCCTCCAAGTATCCCTGTTTTCCAGGGACAGTCCTGGATTTACAGAAGCCACCCCGGTTTCTGATCTGATCCTGGAATGTCCTCCTTTTCCTTAGGACGTCCCTATTTTCACCAGAGAAATATGGGAGGGCATGGAGTTATGCAACCCCCAAGCCAAGGAGATATGTAACAAAGCAACCTTTAGAAGACATCTGAAGGCAGCCCTGTATAGGAAAGATTTTTAATGTTTAATGTTTTATTATGTCTTTATAAAAATTGGAAGCCGCCCTGATTGGGACAACCCAGTCAGGTGGGCAGGGTATAAATAATAAATTATTATTATTATGGACGGCAAGAAGATCAAACCTATCCATTCTGAAAGAAATCAGCCCTGAGTGCTCACTGGAAGGACAGCTCCTGAAGCTGAGGCTCCAACATTTTGGCCACCTCATGAGAAGAGAAGACTCCCTGGAAAAGACCCTGATGCTGGGAAAGATTGAGGGCACAGGGAGAAGGGGATGACAAAGGACGAGATGGTTGGACAGTGTTCTCGAAGCTACTAACATGAGTTTGACCAAACTGTGGGAGGCAGTGGAAGACAGGAATGCCTAGCATGCTATGGTTCATGGGGTCACGTAGAGTCGGACGTGACTAAATGACTAAACAACATTATTATTATTATTATTATTATTATTATTATTATTATTATTAGTTTGGTTATATAGTTATTCATCTCTTTGACATCTGACGGGAAGCCGTTCTGCAGGGTGGGCACCACTACCCAGAAGGCCCTCTGCCTTCACTTCTCGCAGTGAAGGAACCACCAGAAGGTGCTCAAAACTGGATCTCAGTGTCTGGGCTGAACAATGGGGGTGGAGACCCTCCTTCAGATATACAGGGCCAAGGCACTTGATCTTAGCCAAAAGGATATTGCGACAGGTGGTGGCACCTGTTCGCCGATAAACCTTGGCTTAACACCACCAACAAAGCTTCCATCTTATTTAACTACCTTATCTGTGGTGATGCACAGGTACGCCTTTATAAAGGCTAGATTCAATGTTTTCCCATCAAATGTGTTGGGTAATAGACTCTCCAACGGACAGATCTCACTCCTCTGTGACTGTAAAAGTGGATCTACAGAATCGTTATATCATATAATCTTCTGTTGTCCTATACATTCGGCTTCACGGTCCAAGTTTCTGGCCCCATATTTATCGAGAATAGCTGACAGACCTCAGGAAGCCCAAATAATATACTTATTAAACGACGAAGACTCAAGTAGATCCCTTGCAGTCGCTAGATACCTGATTAATGTCTTATTTCATAAGAGGAGAAATGGATCACTGTATGACTCTGACAGCTTAGCCAAACTTAAGAACCATCAATAAGTGCCAGAACTAAGACGCATATCCCCCAAAATCTGAGGGATTTGAATTGCGGTTGACATAGAGGGAACTTATTGTGTATAGTTTACTTAATTGAAGTAAAATTGGTTTTATAGGGGTGTTTTAACTTGGAACTGTTTAAATTGTATTGTTTATGGATAAATTTTGATGTATTGTTTTTAGATATGGGCCAATGGCCGTAATAAACCAATCAATCAAGGGCCAAGGCAATAAGTACATAAGCAATAACTTCTACAACTAGTGGAAGGCCTCAGTGCTCTCCTTGGTGCTTTGAAGAGCTGAAATCCAGTGAGTTTGGCATCACCTGATCCACAGTTCTGAGTCTGTCTCCTTCAGGTCATCATGCCTTACTAGGTGTGTGGAATTATCAATTCATGTATCCCGAATCAGTGCTGTCTGAGCTGAATACAATTACCGCCTCAGAGTGACGGTGGCGGTGCTCTTTAGCATCCTTGCCTGGGGAGATCAATATCCATCATTTCTTCCACTGGAAAATTCAATAGGTAATTGCTCAATTCATGGCGTGGCTACAGAAGCTAGCAGAATACTTTGTGCTGGCCATCTGCTCTACAATACCAATATGCATCCACAAAGTGAACTCTCAATCTTTTTCCTCTTAATTTTCACTGATTATACTTCTGCACCCGTGCCAAGTATCTACCCATAAGCCTCGTGCCAAAATCCTGAAATGTTTACTTTTCTCATGAAACCATCTAATGAGCGAAGCACAAGGATGATGATAATGGAACTATTAATAAGAGGACTGTGCTGGAGCGGGCTCCATTTTATCGTGACAGAAAAGGGCACAGAAAGAAAGGTGATTTGGGGAAGGGCTGTAGCTCAGTGGTGGCATTGCAGTGGCATTGCATTCAGAAGGTCCTCGGTTCAATCCTGGCATCTCCAGGTAGAGCCAGGAAGGAACTCTGCCTGCAACCCTGAGAAGACAAGACAGCACAATGGTCTGAATCAGCATAAGTCTGTTTCCTGTGTTCTGTGTCTCCGAAAAGTTTTACACATCACTTGGGAAGACAGGCAAACTAATGCGTGGAATAAGCAAAGATCACCAGTGTCAAAGCAATTATTCTTCAGCATCAACTTCGTTGGACTGGTTTTGTTGTGCGGATGCCCGATTATCGTCTTCCAAAGCAACTACTCTATTCCAAACTTAAAAATGGAAGGCGTAATGCTGGTGGTCAACAAAAGAGGTTTAAAGGCTCTCTCAAGGCAAATCTAAAAAAATGTAGTATAAACACCGACAGCTGGGAAACACTGTCCTGTGAGTGCTCCAATTGGAGAACAGCCTTTACCAAAGGTGTCATGGGCTTTGAAGATGCTCGAACTCAGGACAAAAGGGAGAAATGGCCTAAGAGGAAGGCACACTTGGCAAATCCACACCGTGATCAACTCCCACACAGAAACCTATGTCCCCACTGTGGAAGGACGTGTGGATCCAGAATTGGCCTCCACAGTCACTTACAGACTCACTGTTAAAACCATGTTTATGGAAGACAATCTTACTTGGCTACGAGTGATCACCAAAGAAGAAGATGTGCCCAAGAGGGATCGCCTCAGGATTGTTAAGGGCTTCAAACATGACCATGTTCCTTCACAGCTCAACATCATCTATGGAGTAGTTGGCATTGTGTCCTTGCAATGACAGAGGAATGGGTGGCAGCATAAAAATTATGAAAGCATCTTTTACTGGCCAAGGGATCCATCCCTGTCCAGTTGTATTTATTTGTTCCCAGTGCAATACTGGTGACATTTTATATGAAGGTGGGACATCTATTTAAAATGCCAACTCATGCACCCTATGCAAAAAAAAAACCCTCCCCATTTATTTTTGGAAATGGTAACTTAAAGCCAATGAAGAATAATTTCAAAACGGTGGTAAGATTTTATCCTTTTAAAAAATGCAGAAACACAGAGTCGCAATTGCTGAACAGAAATTCTGCAAAGCAGAAGGTGGTAAGGGGGGGGCGGAATATGAATGTGCAAGTTTCGCAAGGAGAAAATTAGAATTTTGAAGAATTTTGAAATTTGAAAAGATGAGCTATGGTTGGAGATGCACAAATCTTTCCATTTCTAATATTTGCAACCTCAGTTTGCCCCATTGCTGCATCAGTTTGCAAATTTGTTTTATTTTTAAGTCCTCATGAAAATTCATCATCATTATAGTGCAAAGTTTTAACATACGTGTATGTATGCAATTTTTCCTAATGTACACATTTTTGCAAAGTAAGTTTCACTAACATGTGCATTTTAATGCACACTTGACCATAGTATATGCATTTTTGTACGCATTATTTGGCAGGAGAGCTGCACTGAAAATCCAAAGGAGTGTGAATTTGGAAGGGTGATAAGCTCACAATTAAGTCCAAACTAAATGCATTTATGTGTGCATTTTCTCCTAATATGCACCTTTTGCCAGCAATTTTCCCTAAAAGGATTTTTTTCTATGTTATTTTCATTAACACACACTTTTTTAATACACTTTCGCCCCAACTATATTAATAGCACACACGATTTAGTTGGGAGAGCTGCATTGCAAAATTAAGAGAAGCATGAATTTCAAAAGATAGCTGCATTTTGGTTCACAAATTGGTTCAGCAGACTGACATGATATTACGAACTGAAAAGCCATTCCTAGCCGTAACCGTAAAGCAAAAAATATGGACAAAATCTGGAGGTGATTTGCAGCTTTTTGCATCCCCTGTCAAAAACGCAGGAGAGTCCTTGAATTTCGAATTTGCCTGATTTTTTCATTCCATCCCTAATTATATCTCTTCTCTCCCCCTCGTAGAATTTCCTGTTGGCAAGAAAAACATCTCTCTAGTAAGTGCTTCTTAACATGCTGCCAAAGGAAGCCCTTGGAGAAATAACGAAGCAAGCCTCGTTATAGTATCCATTTCTGCTAAAAGCCATAGCCGTATAACACACCAAAAGAGAGAGAGAGAGTAGAACATTCTGCGGTTGATAAAATGAACATTAATATAGAATTACACTAATGCAGTGGAAAGCTGCCCAGATAACAAAATGAACCATTTTCTAATATACTCACCTGTACCTTTCCGAGGCTTTTAAAGAGTGATTTGCAACTATGTTAACAGGGCTGCCTGCAAAGCATTTCTGAAAGCGAGCTGAGCTGTTCTATCTGTTCACATAATCACCCTGCCATTCCATTTAAGCCAGATTGCCTCCATTCTGAGGAAATGCTAATTAACAACCATTTAGACAGAAAGAGCTATGGTTTTACAAGTGCAACAGAGAAGGGCTTCTTATAAGGAAAGAAAACCCTTTCCCCCACATCTCAGAAAGTGTTTTAACAAAAATCATCATCAACTCAAACTAATAATAAAACACTGGGCCCTGGAACATACGGGACGTCTTACATAGGGTCAGTCACAGAGACTAACATAGCCTTGTCTGTAGCAGACGAGTCGGGATCTCAGACCTGGGGGCCAAATCCCTCTCTGGCTGGCCCTCTGGACTCTCCACATGCCACACCTCCTCCCTGGCCACACCCTTCCCAGGCCACACCCCTTCCCAGGTTGCTTCACATCCTGATTGAGAGCTGATACCTGACTAGAATGAGTCCTGAACTCTGCTAACACTTCTTACTTGCCTGGGAAAAGCGGGATGTGTGAGGGTCTGTCAGCCTCCTGCACAAGGGTCAATTGTTCGTTTATTTCTCCACCCAGTTCTGTCTCTGGCCATGCCCACCGCTCTCGCCTTAGCCGCCTCTAACAGGTCCCAATGCATTTTGGTTTTTTTTGTTTTTTTCCAAAATTTTTATTAGGTTTTTTTAATAAAAGAGATACAAAAATGAAAAACAGCATTGTTTGTGTCTTTACAAAATTTCATAACATCTTTGGACTTCCTCGCGTCATCCGCTCACACTTACATTGTTCATAAAATTTTTCAAGCAAATTACCATCTTATTTGTAATCTTATAACCAATCATTACAATATAGTCTATTAATACTCATCTAATTTAGTGATGGCCAATTGTTTATAATCAAGCATCCTTCTTAGCATTCCATCAAATTACAATAATTTTGTAAATAAATCTTAAATTTCTTCCAGTCTTCTTCAATCCTTTCTTCTCCCAGGTCTCGAATTCTGCCAGTCATTTCCGCCAGCTGCATATAGTCCATCAGCTGCATCTGCCATTCTTCCAGCGTGGGTAGATCTTGAGTTTTCCAGTTCTTTGCGATGAGTATCCTTGCTGCCGTTGTTGCATACATAAAGAAAGTTCTGTCCTTCTTTGACACCTTCTGGCCGACAATACCCAGAAGGAAGGCCTCTGGTTTCTTAGTGAAAGTATACTTAAATACCTTTTTCAGTTCATTATATATCATTTCCCAGAAGGCCTTCACTTTAGGGCAAGTCCACCAGAGGTGAAAGAATGTTCCTTCATTTTCTTTACATTTCCAACATTTATTGTCAGACGAGTGGTATATTTTGGCAAGCTTAACTGGGGTCATGTACCATCTGTATATCATTTTCATTATATTTTCTTTCAAAGCATTACATGCAGTAAAGTTTAGCCCAGTGGTCCACAACCTTTCCCATTCCTCAAACATAATGTTATGCCCAATGTCCTGTGCCCATTTTATCATAGCCGATTTAACCATTTCGTCTTGTGTGTTCCATTTCAACAGCAAGTTATACATTCTTGAAAGTACCTTAGTCTTAGGTTCTAACAGTTCAGTTTCCAACTTCGATTTCTCCATCTGGAACCCTAGCTTTTTGTCATTTTTAAAAACTTCTTTAATCTGAGCGTAATGTAACCAGTCTCGCACTTTATCCTTCATTTTTTCCATACTCTGCAATTTCCAGTTATTTCCATCTTTTTCTAATATTTCCCAATATTTTGGCCAATTGGCTTCCATATTGGGTCTTTTTCGGGCCTTAGCTTCCAGAGGTGAAAGCCACCTTGGGGTTTTATTTTCCAATAAGTCTTTATATTTTGTCCAGACATTAAACACTGCTTTTCTGACAATATGGTTCTTAAAGGCCTTATTGATCTTAACTTTGTCATACCATAAGTATGCATGCCAACCAAAATTATTATTAAACCCTTCCAGATCCAACACATCAGTGTCTTCGAGAAGTAGCCAGTCTTTTAGCCAGCAGAAAGCTGCGGCTTCATAATACAACCTTAAGTCTGGCAGGGCAAAGCCCCCTCTTTCCTTTGCGTCAGTCAGTATCTTAAACTTAATTCTGGGCTTTTTGCCCTGCCAGACAAATTTAGAAATATCTCTCTGCCACTTCCGGAAGCATTCCGTCTTGTCTATAATCTGTAGTGTTTGAAACAAAAACAACATTTTTGGCAATACATTCATCTTAATAGCAGCAATTCGGCCTAACAAAGAAAGCTTCAATTTTGTCCAACTGTCCAAGTCTCTCTTAATTTCAGACCAGCATTTTTCATAATTTTCCTTAAATAGACTCAGATTTTTTGCTGTTATGTTCACCCCTAGGTACTTTACCTTTTTCACCAATGATAATTCTGTTTCTCTCTGAAACTGTTCTGATTCAATATCTGTCAAATTTTTCCCCAACACCTTAGTTTTCTGTTTGTTTAACTTAAATCCCGCCACCCGACCAAAATTGTCAATCAATTGTAAAACTCTTTTCGTACTAGATTCCGGCTCCTGCAGTGTCAAAACTAGGTCATCTGCAAAAGCTTTAAGTTTATATTGTTTCGCTCCGACCTGGATCCCTTGCACCAACCGGTCCCCTCTGATCAAGTTTAAGAGCACCTCCAGGACTGAGATAAATAACAAAGGGGAAATCGGGCAGCCTTGTCGTGTTCCTTTTTCAATTTTGAACTCTTCTGTTACCACATTATTAACAATCAATTTTGCTTTTTGTTCTGAATATATTGCGTCAATCCCATTTTCAAAACCCCTCCCCACTCCCATTTCTTTTAAATTTCCCTTCATAAATTTCCAAGAGATGTTGTCAAAGGCCTTCTCCGCATCTATAAAAATTAGCACTGCTTTAGTGTTTATGTCAGTTTGCAAAAGTTCCAGGACATCAATAATGTTCCTTGTGTTAGCAAACATGTGTCTGCCTGGGAGAAAGCCTGCCTGGTCTTTATGAATTACTTGACTTAAAACTCTTTTAAGTCTGTTTGCCAAAACATCAGCAAATATTTTGTAATCCACATTTAAAAGGGAGATGGGGCGGTAGTTCTTGAGCTGTGTCTTTTCAGTTTCTGATTTTGGTATCAATGTGATGAACGCTTCTTTCCACGATTCTGGCGCCTTCTTTCCCTCCATAATTTCATTGCTGACCTCCAGCAGTGGTTGGATCAAATAATCACTTAATGTCTTATAGTACTTGGAGGTCAAGCCGTCTGGCCCTGGAGATTTGCCCAATTTCAAGTTCTGAATGGCATGTTCAATCTCTTGTCGTGTTATTTTGCTGTTCAGGAGTAGTCTATTTTCTTGTGACAATTTTTTCAATCCGTTTTTCCTCAAAAATTGTTCAATCTCAACTTCATTCTGCGGCCCTTGAGTATATAATTTTTTAAAATATTTTTGAAAACACTTTCTAATCTCCACGGGGTTCTGTATACTTCTTCCTTCAATTTCCAAATTTGTTACTATGTTCAATTTTTGTCTCTTCTTCAACTGCCAGGCCAGCAGTTTCCCACATTTATTTGCCGATTCAAACGTTTTTTGTTTCATTGATTTAATCTTCCATTCTATTTCCTGGTTTATCAGTTTTGAATATTGTGCCTGATGAAGTTTAATTTCTCTCAAAATCGGCTGTGACTTCGGATTGGCTCTTAGCTTCTTCTCTAGTTCTTTAATTTTCTCCAGAATCTTGTCTTTCTTTTCATTTTGTGTCCTTTTCCTTATGGCATTCTGTTGTATCAAGAACCCTCTCATCACAGCTTTGCTTGCGTCCCAAATTGTTCTTTTTTCCACCGCGGTGTTCAGGTTTATTTCAAAATAGTCCTTTATAACTTTTTGGGCCTTCTTAATGATCTCCTGATTTCTAAACAAATTGTCATTCATCTTCCATCTAAAGGAGCCGGTTGGTAATAATGTCATGTCCATTTTCAAAGCATTATGGTCGGAGCAGGTTTTTGGGCAGATTTCCACTTTCCTGACCTTAGGTGCCAGACCTCTAGTAATCCAAATTTGGTCGATTCTTGTCCAAGTCAGTTGAGCCTCAGAGAAAAATGTTCCTTCTTTTCCTAGGGGGTTCTTGATTCTCCATATGTCGATCCAGCCCATATTTTCTGTCATTTCAAAAAAGGTCTTTGGTAGTCTGCCATCTTTGGTAACTTTTTGACTTTGCGACTTATCCATGTTAGTTGATACAATCCCATTCATATCTCCCATCATTATGATGTTGTCATAGTCCAGATATTCCAGCATGCTTTCATGCAACTTCTTATAAAATTCCGATTTCCCATCATTTGGTGCATAGATTCCTAATATCAAAATTTTTTCTCCTTGATACTGTATTTCAATTGCCAAAATTCTGCCATGTTCATCTTTAAATAAGAATTTAGGTGAAAGGCTCTCTTTTGCATATATCACCACTCCTCTCTTCTTCACTATGTCTGAAGATATAAATTCTTGGCCAAGTCTCTTATTTATCAGCACTTTTCTGTGGAGTCTAGTCACGTGGGTTTCTTGCAGGCAAATAATGTCCAATTGTTCCTTTTTTTAATATGTGAAAAATTTTCCTCCTTTTCTCCGGAATGTTGCAGCCATTTATATTCCAACTCAGAAGTTGCAGAGACATCCTGGATAGATCTGGTTATTTTTCTGGGGGTGGTACCTTTTTCGCTGAATCTTCAGGATCCAAGGGTGCAGGTACCTCTGGTGTTTCGGGCTCCGATGGTAATCCAAGTTTTTTATGAAGGTCCTCTCCGTATTGGTTCAGAAATTTGTCTCTGTCTTCCAATGTTCTAATTTTGATCTTCCTCCCTCTGAAAGTAAAAGATAGTCCTTGTGGAAAATCCCACCTAAAGATGATGGCGTTGCTCCTCAAAAGTCTTGCTAATTCCAAATATTCCGATCTCAAATCCAAAAGCTGTTTGGGAACGTCCTTGTATAACTCAATCCTCTTATCTAAAATGTCCAGTGACTTTCCGTAGTGTAGGCCCAAAATCTTGTCCCTCTCCTCCTTTGATCTCAGTGATATCAAACAGTCTCTGGGCTTGTCTTTTTTTGTCAGTCTTCCAAGTCTGAAAGCTGATGTAATCTTAAAGTCCGTCTCTTCTAGGTTCCAGTGCTTGGAAAATATTTTGGTCAGAAACTCAGCCAGGTTGTCCTCTTCCACTTCGGGTATCGATCTAATCCTTAAGTTGGTCTCCCTACTTCTCAGTTCAATCATCGAGAGATAGGTCTGGTGTTCACCAACTTGTTTGTTGAGTGGCCTCACCTCTTTTTCTAACTTTCCCAGCCTTTGGCTGGTGTCTTCAACCAATTTTCTGTTCTCCCCTGTAGCTCCCTTCAATTCTGCAATTGTTTCCACGTTCTGTGCCACTTGTCCAGCTAATTTATTTAAACATTCGGTGTTTTGGTCTATTTTAAAAGTTTGCTCATCAGCTTTTTTATCCAAGGATTCCACTTTCTTATCCAAAGATTCCAATTTTTCATATATTTTTTCTAAAATGGAGGCAGCTGTTCCTGAGGCCATATCTTCCAATTGTAGTTCCTCTGTTTCTCCTTCCCCTGCACGTGGCAGAGAAGCTGCTGCTTCCTCAGAGAGCACAGTGGGTACCGAAGATCTGCGTTGCTGCAAGGCTGAGGCTAAAGTTGTTTGTCTAGTTCGCGGTCTTTGTTCTTTTTCCTTTTCTTTTGGCTCCTTTTTCTTTGCGCCACTCATTCCAAATTTATCTAAGGCTCAAGGTCAAGCTGAGTTGTTCCCATGAGAAAAAGACAGCCCAGATGGTAACATTCAACCAGGAGACCGGGAAACAGAAAGTATAAGGATGTCACTGCTGTAAAGTCCAAAACCTCTAGGGGGAGCTTAAAAAGTCTTTCAGAGGGGAATCAATAAATACAGTTCACAGAGAAAACAAAACCCATGTCCAAAAGCCTTCAAATGCTAAATCTTCAGCAGAGTTGGTTTTACAAAAACACAATGTTTCAAGCAGTGCTTGCTGGTACCTCATAAGATGTCAAAGTAGCAAAGTCCAAGCCCCCTCAGATTTTTTCCAAATTTTGTTTCAAAGTATTTATGTCTGCAGGCTGACTGCTACTGTTGCCAGGCAGTTCCAGCACCTGGGTTTCCTTTTTTTAAAATGTAGATTCCTCAGAGAAAGATCCTACAGTCCAAATCTTAGCATAAATCCAATGCTTAAAATCCTTTTCTGCATTAAAGTGATGCACTGAATGCTCAAATCCAAATTGTAAAAGAGTTCATTCACTGCCTCCACTCCTCCTGCTCTTTGTTTTGAAGTTTAGTGTGAGCGGAAGACGGACTTCCTTTTTTTACGTCCTCCGCTTTCAGCCAAATTCAGGAGCTTTGATCTTTAAGCTTAATTAAAAGTCCTTATTACTCACGGGTTGCTGCTTTCCAAGGTGCCAATTCAAGGAAGAAAGGTCAGCGCTCACCGGCAACGGCTTTGCGGCTTCACTCCGCCGATTGTGGAACGACCCTCAGCGCCGCAGCCTCCTCCACGATCCAGAGCCCCTTACGGGGTTCCTTCTGCGTTTTGGGGGCTGCTTCTGGTGCCCGCCGGGTCCCAAGACCGCAGGCTTCTGCCGCCTGCGGTTTTCCGATGTGGGTCTCCACTTCGCCGTAGCGGACGACCCGTTTTCGCGCGGAGCTCCCTTCCCGGTTAGGAAAGGGCAGCCATTACCCTTCGCGCCGCCTCCGGAAGTCCGTCCCAATGCATTTTGAGAGAACGTAAGCACCAATCAGCTGCTGTCCTCACACGAGTAACAATTGCAAGAAGAGAGTTGTGCTCGCTGGGCCCCTTCCTATCTACACTGGCATTGTTCACAGGCAGGGCTGTGACTAGGGGGTGGCAAGGAAGGTCCCCAAAAGAGTGTGTGCAAAATCAGCTGGAAAATATGTCCATAAATATGTCTATAAATAAAAATATTGATGATTGCCTCATAAGAAAAGGTTTTAAATAGAGGGTCTTTATATGATATGTGGGGCCCATTTTTCCCCTTTTTTCTGTGTCACGTTCCTTTTTCTTTCATAATAATAATAATAATAATATATTTATACCCCTCCCATCAGGCATTAAACATTAAAAACTTCCCTAAACAGGGCTGCCTTCAGATGTCTTCTAAAAGTCAGATAGTTGTTTATTTCCTTGACATCTAATGGGAGGGCGTTTCACAGGGTGGGCGCCACTGCCGAGAAGGCCCTCTGCCTGCTTCCCTGTAACCTCACATGTTGCAGTGAACCACCAGAAGGCACCAGAAGGCACTCGGAGCTGGACCTCAGTATCTGCGCTGAGCAATGGAGGTGAGACGCTCCTTCAGGTGTACTGGGCCAAGGCCGTTTAGGGCTTTAAAGGTCAGCACCAACACTTTGAATTGTGCTCGGAAATGTACTAGGAGCCAAGGTAGGTCTTTCAGGACTGATTTTCTATGGTAGATAGTAGCTGCTGATCAGCTGGGCATCTGAGATGCAATAAACCCTAATTGTTGGCATCAAACATTAAAAACCTCCCTAAAGAAGGCTGCCTTCAGATTTCTTTTAAAAGTAAGATAGTTGCTTATTGCCTTGACATCTGCTAGGATAAACTCCAAATACACACTATTTCACATTGCGTACTTAGACTCACGACATTTCAGTCAATCACAACACAGCTTTCCAGAAGTTGAGGGGAGGTTGGAGGAGAGGTGGAAAGAAGAGCTAATTTGTCCATGGCTAGGGGGCTCCATCTGGACAGTTCTGTGCAAGATCACCTCGCTGCAGCTCTGTTTGCAGAACAGCCGCACATCAGAGGAGGAAAGGTTTGAAGGAAGGAGGCTGCTGTGCATTCATAGGCTCTCCTTGCAGTTTAGAACTTGATGGGGCAGGATTCTAAGTCAGACCATGTACAGTGGTGCCTCGCAAGACGAAAAGAATCCGTTCCGCGAGTCTCTTCGTCTTGCGGTTTTTTCGTCTTGCGAAGCAAGCCCATTAGCGGCTTAGCGGATTAGCGCTATTAGCAGCTTAGCGGGCTTAGCGGATCAGCTGATAAGCGGCTTAGCGGATCAGCTGATAAGCAGCTTAGCGGCTTAGCGGATCAGCTGATAAGCGGCTCAGTGGATCAGCTGATAAGCGGCTTAGTGGCTTGGGAAAAAGAGGGGGGAAGGGGAAAAAACCCGCAGGAACTCGCAAGACATTTTCGTCTTGCGAAGCAAGCCCATAGGAAATTCATTTTGCGAAGCACCTCCAAAACGGAAAACCCTTTCGTCTAGTGGCTTTTCCGTCTTGCGAGGCATTCATCTTGCGGGGCACCACTGTACAGTCCACATTCCCTGCCTCAGACCTTCTCCTTCTAACACATGTGTGCTGGTCCTGGGGGGGGTACCGTGAGGCGTGGTCAAAGTCCGGTCCTGGTTTGAGGGTCTGGAGACTGTCCACCAAGGGCGAAGCAGGGTCCAAAGCAAGAAGCCGGGCATGGTCAGGAACTCCGGAAAAACAGGTCTGGGTGCTGGCAGAAACAGGTTTCCAACGAGGTTGCTCCTGCAACCTGGGACTGGGCTGACTGGCCTTTATCTCCTCTGAGGCCTAGGGCGGTCCTGGCCCACAGGTGACTCACCTCTCCTGGCCTTAAGGCAAGCACTCCTCCTGAGAGAACTTAGTTCCCTCCGCCTCTCTGTCCTGAGCCTCTGCAGCTCAGGAGAGGCTGGAGGGTTACTGGAACCAGAGGCCGCCTCACCTTCCCCTGACAGGGCTGGGAGAGGCGCACCTGCAGGCAATGGGTCCTCAATCACCTCCGGAGCCAGAGTGGATACATCTGGTGTCTGCTCCTGAAGATCCGGCACAGGTGCGGGCCCTTCAGATTCAAGGCCCTGCCCCGGCTCAGCTGGCCCTGGAGGCGGGGACTCCTGTGCAGGCTGGGATTCCTCCGGTTCAGCCTCTGAATCAGATTCCCAGGCCATCACAACATGCAAGCTGGCAGGCACGCAACAGACTTCACTCTTCTCCTCATGTGCTGACTTATTTCCTCTTCCCACCTGCTCCAGTTTCCTCTCAGGATCATAGAATTGTAGAACTGGAAGAGACTCCAAGTGTCATCTGTTCCAACTCCCTGCAATGCAGGAATTTCAGCTAAAGTATCCATGACAGGTGGCCATCCAACCTCTGCTTAAAATCCTCCAATGAGGCGGGTGGCGCTGTGGTCTAAAGCACTGAGCCTCTTGGGCTGGCTGATCGGAAGGTCGGCAGTTCGAATCCCCACAACGGGGTGAGCTCCCATTGCTCTGTCCCAGCTCCTGCCAACCTAGCAGTTCGAAAGCACACCAGTGCAAGTAGATAAATAGGTACCACTGTGCTGGGAAGGTAAAGGGCGTTTCTGTGCACTCTGGTTTCCATCACAGTGTTCCGTTGCACCAGAAGCGGTTTAGTCCTGCTGGCCACATGACCCAGAAAGCTGTCTGTCGACAAACGCCGGCTCCCTTGGCCTGAAAACGAGATGAGCGCCGCAACCCCATAGTCACCTTTGACTGGACTTAACTGTCCAGGGGTCCTTTACCTTTTCTACTGTCAGAAAGTTCTTTCTGATGTGGTCAGACTCTCTTGTGTCATGTCTTGTTTAGACTGCAAGCCTGGGAGCAGGAAGTGTCTTGTTTGTAGGCATCTGTAACCTGCTCTGGGAGGGAAACCTCTTAAGTTGTGGGTGAACATATCAGACAACACAGTGATTCTTCAAACAGCTCTTGTTTATTCACAGAACAGAACAGAACTGAACTGAAGGGCTCAGCCAGCCTGCTTATATAGAGCTCCACTACAACGCAACAGTATCAACTTTCTGTAACTATCCAATCACTGAACATCACTTTCAATTCCTTATTTGCATATGTGGACCTGAGTGAAAACTATCTACAGTATCCCCCTGCTGGCCCAGGGTGAGAACTTCAGTACATAACACAACCTATACCTGCAGGATTTACATGAGGGGTGCCTTGTCAAATATGGTTTTAGGTAGGTCTAAATGTCAATGGATTGTGTCCCGGTGATTTGGGAGGTCCTGTTCGATGGGCACCAGGTTGGCCACTATAAGAAAAGGATGGGGGAGAAGAGAGGCCATTGGCTTGATCCAGTATGGCTGTTCTGGATCATGTTTTATGCTTTATGTTATTATGAGAGTGTGAACCAAAAACTCCTGAGTTCTAGTACAGTGGTACCTCGGTTTTCAAACATAATCCGTTCTGGAAGACCATTTGACTTCCAAAAAATTTGAAAACTGAAGCATGCATTTCCAGAAGCATTTACATCCAGAAAACTCAATAAGGAAGCCACGTGACACATTTGGTTTTCGAAAAGCGTTCAAAAACTGAAGCAGTTACTTCCAGGCTTTTGGTGTTCAAAAGCCAAAATGTTCAACTTCCGAAACATTTGAAAACTGAGGTACCATTGTATTTGAATGAAATTCAGAGTAGCAACTTTTCCCCTCTTGCTTTGCTCTACTTTCAAGTTGTTCCTGTTCTCCTGAGCACAATATTAAGGTTTCTTTAATCTGGAACCTTCCCAGATTTTTTAGGTTGAAATTAATCTCCCTCTTAAGACTTTGAGTTCTCGGGAGCAAAGACAGCCCTGTGCTTTAAATTAGTGAAGCTGAATCCACACACACTCACAAATCAATAACCTAAAATAAAGCAAGAAATAAATCATGGAAGGAAGACATAATTCTATAAAAGACATTTGGAAGTAATAGAGGAGTAACGATGGATGGGTGTTAATAATAATAACTGCTTGGTGGTAAGAAGAAGAAGAAGAAGAAGAAGAAGAAGAAGAAGAAGAAGAAGAAGAAGAAGAAGAACTGACTGTTTGACCCAGCCCAGAACAGAAGCAATGGGAAGAGCTGGCAGAGCCAGTGTGGTGTAGTTGTTAAGAGTGGTAGCCTCGTAATCTGGGGAACCGGGTTCGCGTCTCTGCTCCTCCACATGCAGCTGCTGGGTGACCTTGGGCCAGTCACACTTCTCTGAAGTCTCTCAGCCCCACTCACCTCACAGAGTGTTTGTTGTGGGGGAGGAAGGGAAAGGAGAATGTTAGCCACTTTGAGACTCCTGAAGGGGAGTGAAAGGTGGGATATCAAGTCCAAACTCTTCTTCTTCTTCTAGAGTTCAAATCTTTGTTCCACCACAATCTCACTGAGTAGCAGGGCAACTGACTTATTTTCCCCACCTAATCCTTCCTCAAAGGGTTGTTCAGAGAATAAAACTGCTCAAGCCCTTGAAAAATATAGTGCCTAGGGAGGTACAAGGCATAAAAGTGACCAATTACCTGAGGTGCACATTTTGAGAATGCATATAAGAGATCAAGGATCAATTGCCACAATTTAAAAAAAAAAATGGAGAACCGATGGTATTATTATTTTTAAGCAGTAGTCTGTCTTATTTCAGGGCTCAGTCTCTGCCAGGGATAAGGATGCTCAGGCTCAGGTGAAGGGCCTTTTCAGTGACAGCTCCACACATGTGAAATTCTTTCTTTGCTGAGTTATGCCTAGCCCCCTCTCTCTATACAGTAGTACCTCCGGATGCGAATGGGATCTGTTCCGGAGCCCCGTTCGTGCCCTGAAGCAAACGTAACATGTGACTGCGCATGCGCGGGTCGCGTTTCACCGCTTCCACACATGCACGTGACGTCATTTTGAGAGTCTGCGCATGTACGAGCAGTGAAACCTGGAAGTAATGCGTTCCGGAAGTAACTGTAGTTCCTGGTGGTTGGTTAACAAATACCATTTTCAGCAGGCATTTCACGAAGGAGAGACCCATTTAGATACCATGGATTAGTTGCTTCTGCTGATATTAATAATTGACGTTATTGATCTATGCTGCTTTTCACTGAAATGAATCCTAAAGCAGCTTACAAACAATAAATAATAACATGATAGAACATAATAGAACATCACAAAAACACATAAAAAACACTGTGGGTAAAATATTCACTTATATGAAAAGCTAAGTGTCTATGATTTATTCTAGCCTAGGTATTTTTGTGGGGAACATTTGTTCAACGGTGGATGGGGGCAGAAGCAAATCTAACCAAGTTTTAATGTGCTTGGTAGCAATTGCCATGGCGCCTAACTCTTCTACAAGAGAGTGAGAATCTTTTCCCCAAACCTCTCTCTCCAACAGAAGGCACAAACTTCAGAACTACATTAATGTGTGGGGAAAATGCCAAACACAGTGCTGCCGTGCTCTGCCACTAATCCATCCTGTCCTGTCCTTGTCAGGGTGCCCTGTAGCTGCAGCTTTGAGCAAACAGTAAGATTATTGTCCTCCCATTATTAGATGTGAGATCTCCATTGAGCCTCGAGCCCTACAGCAAACGGCATCCCAAATTCTTTAATTTCCCGACTGCAATATCTAAGTAACACCGTGTGCAATCAATAATGCTATTGATCAAATTTTGGACGGCGTCTATAATAAGCTCTTGTTCAGAATGCGCTGACAAAGAGCTTGCCCTCTACAGCAGCTTGCCTATTAAAATATAGGTCACTGTGTTTATTTAGTTCTTTTATCGAAGGTATTTCTGGAGTGCCCTTCAAAATCGTATTTCAGTTTACAAAAGAAGAGAAAAGAATGAAACAATTAAAATGGAAATGTCAAAAAGGCAAATAAGCTAAAATCCACAGAATTCTAAAGCCAGCCTTAAAGAGTCAGTAAGGGTCAACATGGTATCTAAAAAGTTAAGAACCTGTCGTGGAAATGCAGGATTTTCGTTATCTTGAATAAATAGGCAAGATCACAGATAACCAGCAAGACATCTAGTAGGTAACCCTTTATTTAATTCTACTGCAGTACGTCAACCCAAAGGCACTGTCCTGAACAAATACTTCACTGAGCCTTTTATAGAATTTTGTAACTAATAAATAATTAGTAAATATTAGCAAATGCATCAAAGCAACGGAAACATGCGTGCAACATAGGTTGTATATCTATTAATATCCTTTATTGCTGCTTATATTTCTTATCTTTTGATACATTTTCCTCTGCTGTGTCTTTATTGCGGATATGGCACAATATGGCTGTGCTACCAAAGGACGTACACAGGATATGCTACAGAGTTCAACAAACAGTCGTTAACAAACAGCAGTTAATTAGCAGAAGAGCAAACAGTGTTGGACTTTGTCCTGAGCAGAGGGTTTCTACAGTTCAGTTTGAGGCAACACAATTTGTCTTTGTCTTTATTATGTATTCTGTGTCTTTTATGTTGTGATTTTATGTTGTGAACTGCCCTGAAATATATGGGTATAGGGTGGTATAATTTTTTTTAGATAATAATTGTTGTAAGAAAAACTGCTTCCTTTCACTTATGGAGTATTCTGGAGCCCATATAGAATTCTTAAGTGGGTTCCCTATCGGTAGGAGAAAATAGCAGAGGCCAACCAGAGTATATTTGAGAAGCAAAGTGGCTAGTAAGCCTGATTTTTATTAAAGGAACTGTTGCAACAGGGTCCCCACTCACCAAACACAGGAGGGAGGAGAACCCTGAACAATGGTGTTCAAGCCCTTATATAGACTTTTGAAATTGCCCAAGACCAACCCCCAAAACATTATACATGAATCACAGAATGAGGTGGTCTACAGCAGAAATCTCATCTGCCAGGATACCTCATAATGGTCACTGATTGCATTAACTGGGCAGCCTGGCTATTCTTTTGGGGTGGTTAATACTTTAGTTCCTGAACCCAGGTCACAGGCTCACCCAATTCATACACAAATACGCCTTTAAGACAGGATTTGCAAGCAAAAAGACAATGGGAAGGCTTTCCCCATTTGCCTCCCATTCTGCAGAGGAATATTTGAGGCCACTGGGCGAGTCAAAATGGCTTCAGGATTGCTCTCCCATACTATTTCAGGCACATGTGTTGCAGGAACCCCCCCCCCCCCAAAAAAAATCATTCAGTTTGTACAAACACGACACACACACACTCACACACGACATACACAACGTTTCAGTTATAAATTCATAGTAAATCAATCATACATCGGATTTACACCGGTTCACTTTTATTTTACTCCATGAAGGAAGGACTATCAAAGGGGGATGGTTTGATACAGGACGGCCATAATCCCTTAACCATACCAGCACATACACAGGAGCCCTACCCAGTTGGCATGACAACCTTGATGGTCCCAGACAGAAGACCATCAAGTTCACAAAGGACTTGCATATGGGAGTGGATTTAACATGGACTGGAACAAAGGACAATGATCAGATTTTCCCTCCGGGGGCAGGAAACTGCCAACTCCCCTTTGTCCTCTGGAAATGACTCATGGGGAGGGGGAAAGGAGGAACCAGCCAGGTGACAAGATACTCAGGTTACTTTCACAACCCCTCCCTCAACTCCTCCTTTTTGTGATGTGTCAATGATGTAGTCATGATGTGATGTAGCTTGGGGGATTAGTAGCTAATAAAAGTTGGGGTCTTCTTTTGTTCAGGACTTCCATCTTGCTTCATCTTGTTGTGGGTGGGAGTCCTGTCACGACAGTTTTCAATAAAGGCCAAGCCTACAGGCTGCTGTTTTGCTCCAAATTCTCCTGGTTGGTGTCTTTGTCTTTTTGTCCAAGGGAGCCCTCGGATTCCTCCATTAATACTATCGCATTCACCTTTCAGTTGTCTGACTAAGACATTCCTGTTCACTCATTTCTGTTGATCAGTTTGACTCATTCGTGTCATAGCACTCTCTCACTTTAAAAAATAAATAAAATCATTTATTTGGTTTTTCAAATTAAATTTTTAAACATAATAAAAACAAGATTGAAACATAATAAAAACAAGATTCCAAGGAATCTCCTGGACTTTATTATTATTGCTCATCTTTCACTGACGTGGGAAGAATTTCTCCTTTTTATAGTATGTTATAGTATTACTGGATGATAAGAATTTGCTTAATTGGGTCTTGTTTTCTTTTAGTATCTGGTTTTGAACTCATTTTTATGCTGTGTGTATTTTATGGGTTTTAAGTCACCTGGAGACAGCAACTATTTTCATTTATTTTTATTTAATATTACATCTATATTCCACCTTTTCTCCAAGGAACTCGAGGTGGTGTGTACTCTTCTCCTGCTCTCCATTTCAGCCTCACAACAGCCCTACAAAGTAGGTTAGGCTGAGAGATAGTAGCTGGACCAAAAGTCACCCAGTGGGCTTCATATGGGTCCTAGCCCACCACTCTAACCAACATACCACCCTGAGTCTAATGACTCTAATGAATTAACTAATAAATGCCATCAGAATATAATGCACAGAGTGGCTGAATATAGCACGATTTGCAATTTATTCAGCCCAGTGGAGTATGATTGAATAGAGAGCTGACAAAGGGTGGCATAATGCTTAGAAAGTTGGGTTTTGAGTTTGGGGTGAGATGTATGTGCTAGGATCACATCCCTGATCAACTATGAAGGCTCAAGTTGCAGAACACATTGTGCTGTAACAAGAGATCTGCAGCCAGCTGAAACGAAGCATTTCACTCTTGATCCAAATTGCAGGTCCTCTTGCAAAGGAGTGCTGCCATTTAAACTGCCAGCCTGAAGCTGGAACCCCAGCAAAGAAAAGGGATGATGTATCCACTCTTGGTTTGATTCTTTTCTGCAGCCTCCAACTTCCTGTGACCTAAGCAAACTTAAAAGCCTTGTTATTGCCTCATTTGGCTGACAGAGCTTGGAGGGCTAGTCCATTGCACTGGCACTCTGACAGATGACGCCTTCATCAGAGCTGCACCCTCCTATGCCCACAGCTGCATTAACCACGGCGCAACTCCTCTCAGATGGGAAGGGCGCATGAAGGAGGTCCTCCAATGAATGTTCAGGTTAGTACCACTGGAGACAGGCAGTCTGTCCATCACTAGTACATTCTGAAATGTTGACCATAAACAGATCTCCAAACCATGCACATAAGAGGAAGAACATGGATTCACGTCCCTTCGGTATCTGTGTTGGGAGCGACTGTGCACATGAGTGAATGAAGCATTTCCATCCACACCCCCTCCTTTTTTGCCTGCAAAGCAGAAGCCGGAAGGAGATGACTATTTGGGTCTTAATGAACCAAAATGGACTCTCATCTGTAAGAAGGTTGGGCAAGCACCGCGTCTTGGAGAGTCTAATTGCATGATTGGGGTCACTGGCCCGAGACAAAGTTCTGCCATCCCTGATCGTTACCAGCTAATTAAAACTCCAGAGCTTAGTGATCCATCACAGACCAAAGAGAACGGAACAGCCTGGGGTTCTAATTTAATCATATGTGGGGAAAGTTTTGTGCATATTTGTTTTTTTCCCCAGCTCCCGCTTTGGGGAAGCAGGGCATGGAGAGAGCTTACTATTATGTCCGTTCAAATATTGATCTAGGTTGAACAGCTGTCAGCTCCTGGAGCTGGAATCTACAAATTCTTACCTCTTTCGCTCTGCTAATGATTTTTAAAAAGCCTCAAGCCTGCAATGCAAGGCTGTAAGGAGCATCACGTCACATCAGATCAAAGGTCCTGGATAGTTCTAGGGAGCTGGCAGGCAGGCCACAAAGACAACAGCCCTTTCCTCTTGTATGACCCAGGCTGCTGTTATCCAGAGGTTCTGGGTGTGTGGGGTGTGTGGAACTTTAGGGGGAGGGCAGCAGTATTTGCAGGCTGTCGTTTGTCCCTGCAAGCAAACCTCAACCCCATGCTCTGCACCATCTGTATCCTCCAGACCAACATCAAGGGCTGCTTCACACAATCACATTACAGTAATCCAGCTGTGTGGCTAATAATAATAATAATAATAATAATAATAATAATAATAATAATTTATTTGTACCCCGCCCATCTGGCTAGGTTTCCCCAGCCACTCTGGGTGACTTCCAACAAAGATTAAAAATGCATTAAAATGTCGCATATTAAAAACTTCCCTGAACAGGGCTGCCTTCAGATGTCTTCTAAATGTCAGGTAGTTGTTTATCTCTTTGACATCTGATGAGAGGGCGTTCCACAGGGCGGGCGCCACTACCAAGAAGGCCCTCTGCCTGGTTCCCTGTAGCGTTGCTTCTCGCAGTGAGGGAACCACCAGAAGGTCGTTGGTGCTGGACCTCAGTGTCCGGGCAGAACGATGGGGTGGAGGCGCCCCTTCAGGTATACTGGGCTACCAATGCATGGGCAGCTGTGGTCAAGCCAGGAATGGCCAGAGCTGGGAAAAGCTATTCCCAGCCACTTGTGCCTTCCAGCCACTTGTGCCTTTAGTGATAGAGCTGGATCCAGGAACATCCCAAACTAGGCAGTTGACTTGATCCTTCTGTGTAAGCGCAACCCCATTCAGGGCAGGCAACTTACTGACCTCCAGGACCTGGAAAATGCTCACCCACACAGCCTCCACCTTGCCAGGATTCAGACTTGGTTTATTAGCCCTCATTCAGCCCACCACTGCATCCAGATGCCTTCTCGGCCATCACCAGTTCAGATTCATGAGTCCATCAAGAGGACTCTATGAAATGATGGAGTCACGGCAGACTTTCAACTTGGAATTCCAATGCACCTCTCGTTGTCTTGAGACTCCAAACCACATTGTAAAGCTTGACAGTTCAAGCACTGTGGATCTTAGCCAAAGAACAGTGTTGTCTCCTCGTTCCAAGTGCACTCCAGCAGTACCACAATGTCATTACTGGGGAGTTCATAAATCCCAGAGTTGTTGGCATTTATTGATTAAAGCTCCAAGGTAAATTGATCAGTTGCTCTCTCTTGCCAGCAGGTTATTAAAATAATACAGTGGGAGGTAATAAACACCATATCAGTGACTCATGGAGATAAGACTGTGTGTCTACTACAAGTCTTGAACCTCGGCCAAGGAATGGTGTGGATCTTCTTCATGCACGAACCCCACTGCCTCCAATCTTCTGGGCTTTCTTTTTGAGACGAGCAACTTTAAGGATGAGCAACTCGCCCCCATTTCTGCTCCACTGTTGTTTTATTCATGGTTATCCAGTCCATTAGGCCTAGGAATGTAGGACAGCAGAAGGGGAATTAAATTTCTGGATTTCGATCTAAACTCTAAGCTACACACCAATCACCTTCTCCTTCCTTTATTGTACAGTTTGGGTTTGAACAAGGGAAACAATGTTTTGAATGTTTCCTGAAATGTAGAAAGTCAGCAGTGCACATCGGGAGGGGTGTCCTAGCCTCCTGTGCAGCTACTTTTCTATGTGCAAATGTATTTTAAAGAAAAGAAGATTACAGAGCATTCCAGAAAAATTATTTCAACCAAACATGATATGCCGTACTTTTCTGTCCGTAAGACGCCCCCATGTATAAGACGCGTATAAGAGGGCATTCCACAGGGTTGAGATGGCCCTCTGCCTGGTTCCCTGTAACCTCACTTCTCGCAGGGAGGGAACCTCCAGAAGACCCTCGGAGCTGGACCTAACTGTCCGGGCTGAACGATGGGGGTGGAGATGCTCCTTCAGGTATATGGGGCATAGTAAACCAAAGGAAAGAGAAGCTTGACTTCTAATTGCGCATGCAGATGATTCAGAAGCGACGTGGTGAACAGCTAAAGCTATATGGGAGAACTGAGAATTTTAAATTGTACAAATGTCACCATCGATGAAACAACCTGACCAAAGTTTCACCTACACACTTTTGCTGGCACAACCTTCAGCCCTATCTGGTGACCAGCAGGACATAGGAGGAATTCTGGAGACCAAAGGCCCACCTCTGGTCCAGCATCTTCTTCTCAGAGTAGCCAACCAGGTGCCTACAGGAAGCCTGCAAGGAGGAGCACAACTGTGCCCTCCCTCCTTCTGAATCTCCACCATTCCTTGGTCTGAGGCATGCTGCCTCACAATATGTTTCGTCATAAAGGTTATTCTCATCAGGACCAGAGTATGGAGGGAAACTGTGCTGGAACTGCCACAAGGCCCTCAGTGCTTGATCTCAGCAAAAGTTGTTGTGGTTTACTTGTTTAGTCATGTCCAATTCTTCATGACCCCATGGACCAGAGCACGCCAGGCACTCCTGTTTTCCACTGCCTCCCGCAGTTTGGTCAAACTCATGCTGCTAGCTTCGAGAACACTGTCCAACCATCTCATCCTCTGTCGTCCCCTTCTCCTTGTGCCCTCCATCTTTCCCAACATCAGGGTCTTTTCCAGGGAGTCTTCTCTTCTCATGAGGTGCCCAAAGTCTTGGAGCCTCAGCTTCAGGATCTGTCCTTCCAGTGAGCACTCAGGGTTGATTTCCTTCAGAATGGATAGGCTTGATCTTCTTGCAGTCCATGGGACTCTCAAGAGTCTCCTCCAGCACCATAATTCAAAAGCATCAATTCTTCGGCGATCAGCCTTCTTTATGGTCCAGCTCTCACTTTCATACATCACTACTGGGAAAACCATAGCTTTTACTATACGGACCTTTGTTGGCAAGGTGATGTCTCTGCTTTTTAGGATGCTGTCTAGGTTTGTCATTGCTTTTCTCCCAAGAAGCTGGCGTCTTTTAAGTTCATGACTGCTGTCACCCGAGCTACAACGCACCATCTCTTGACCAGCATCTTGAGTTCTCACCAAACAAGGTAGCTATGGAGATCCTGCTGGAGAAGGAGTTGACTGCAGCAGCACCTCTTCCCCACCTGTGAATCCCAGCAAAGCACACACTGCCTCCAATCACTAGTAGCCACTGGGACCCCTTCTCCTCCGTGAATTCATCTAATCCTCTTTTAAAGCCATCCAAGTTGGCGGCCGTTGCTACTGCACTTGTAGGAGTCCCTTTAGCTTTCCTCCAGCCTCTGATGGTTGCTTCGTCCTTCCCAGAAATGGTTCCTTCCTCTCAACATCGCTGTCATCCTTGCTCAGCAGCTCGGTGGCACATGGAACAAGCAGATGAGGAAAACGGATTGATGTTTGAGAGGCCCTTTGTGGATTTCTGGCATGCGTGTCGTATTCTCGCTTTTTAGAAAAGCGGGAATTGAAAGGCTGGTGTGTATCTTGAAGATTTCGATAGCTTGGGAAACGTGCACATTAACAGTCATCTCCATTTCCGAGGATTATGCTCGGGAGATCAACAGCTCCAGCTTAAGCATGATGAATCCCTGGCAAAAGATGAGGAGGGGAAGATTCATTTTTATCTCTGCAAGACCCTCCTAATGAAGTAGAGAAGGACTGGCTCACTGCAAACACGGTAGTTCGTGATGACCCCTGCTTCGTTTGATTACGTTATAGGACATCAGTACACCAGACACCCAAACCAGTTTACGTGAGTAGATTGGAGGAGGGGTTTTAAAATGCTACCCCCAAATAAGAAGAGAATAAGACCTATTTCTTTTTATTTGGGGGTGCTCCTTCTTCACTAATGTAGGGGAATTTACTGTTCGGTAGAAACATAATAATAATAATAATAATAATAATAATAATAATAATAATAATAATAATATTTTTATACCCTGCCCATCTGGCTGTGTTTCCCCAGCCACTCTGGGCGGCTTCCAACCAAATATTAAAAACAATACAGCATCAGACATTAAAAACTTCCCTAAACAGGGCCGCCTTCAGTTGTCTTTTAAAAGTAAAATAGTTGTTTATTGCCTTGACATCTGCTGGGGAGGGGGGCATTCCACAGGACAGGGGGGGCCACTACTGAGAAGGCCCTCTGCCTGGTTCCCTGTAACCTCACTTCTCGCAGCGAGGGAACCGCCAAAAGGCCCTCGGCGCTGGACCTCAGTGTCCGGGCTGGATGATGGGGATGGAGATGCTCCTTCAGGTATACTGGACCGAGGCCGTTTAGGGCTTTAAAGGTCAGCACAAACACTTTGAATTGTGCTCGGAAACGTACTGGAAAACAACTTTGCATATCTCCAGTCAGCAGAGGGCAGGGTTGAGAACAACCGACAGTCGGGGGCGGGGCGGGGGCGAAAATGCACTAAATTTGCAAGCAACGCCTCTTTCTCTCCCTGCATGAAGCAACCATAAAAAAACCTAGGACTTGCCATGTAGACTTCGGACCAACCTATCCTTGTAAATGAGAACAAACTGTAATTAAGTAGCCTTTATTTCTTTACAAATGGGACCTCTCTGTATGTTTTCTTTTACCCCTTTAAGCAATGCTACTTAAGCAAGGAGTGGGGCTGTGCTTTCAGCCCCACTCTGACATTGCAGAGTGTTTTACATATTTTGTTGGGACCCACACAGAGTGCCTGGGGCAGCCCAGCAGATAGGAGGCATATAAAGATAATCATCACCATCCACTTCCTGGGAATGGTTGTAAACCAGTATTTTTCCTTCTAATCTTCCAATCCCAATATTATATCATTTTCTCTTCCGTGCAAAAAGCCCATAAAAAGCTTCCAGTCCTGAATAAACGTTGGTGGCGATTTTTCTCTAACATGTTAACTTTTGCCATCTCCACCAAGTCCAATAGTTTTATTAGCCATTCCTCTATAGTGGATAGGGCTGCATCTTTCCATCTTTGTGCATGTAACAATTTCGCCACTGAGATTGCACACAGCAATCTTGCTCTCCAGAGTTTCAGACAGAAAGTCTCTCCCAGACCTACTTGGAGACACCAGGGATTGAACCAGGGACCTCCTGAATGCAAAGCTGTTGCTCTACCACTGAGCCACAACCCCTCCCTGATAGCTTTCCCAAGATAACCTTGGGGTTTTTCTATGTAGAACATGCAACCGAATGATGGGTATAGCACAGACCTGAATTCCTCTGTACAAACTGAGAATCCTTATGGCTGGCTGACAACCAACAGCCTTCCAAGCACACCTTGTCCCATCCATCTTGATGCTCTCCTGCAGCTGTTACGGTCCTTAGCTTGCTGGCTGATGGATGAGAAACATCCAGCCACATTTCACGACGCCTGGACTTCCTAATGGCTTGGGAGGTGGGGGGAAGAGACAGACTGATTCTCCTGCTGCATCTGGTGTCCCCATCTACATAACTTGAAGGATGCCAAACCACCATCTCAACTGCTGCTCAGTTCCACCCCAGTGTGTGCTGGATCTGTCCAGTCTTACCTAATTTCTAGCAGGTACCTACTGCATTACTTAAAAAAAAGAAACCTGTTTGGAAAGGCAAACAAGAATTCCATTTTCATACACTCCCCTTACTATATGATCTGTGCTCCCTGTCCTTATACACCTTTGCCCCGATCCTGTTGCCAATCTAAGATCTCTCACCCTACGTTACCAGCATAGAGTGGGATTGCCCTCCGTTGAACATTTTCCCAGACCATAAATGGATGGTCAAGTGATATATACAGTCATACCTTGGGTTGTAGTAGCTTCGGGATAAGTATTACCGGGTTGCGTGCTGTGGTGACCCGGAAGTAATGGAGCGCATTACTTCTGGGTTTTGTCATTTGCACATGTGCAGATGGTCAAAATGACATCATGCACGGAAGCAGCAAATCGCGACCCGTGCATGCGCAGACGTGGGCTGTGTTCATTTCTGGATGCGAATGGCATTCCAGAACGGATCCTGTTGACATCCAGAGGTACCACTGTACATCGAACATGCAAAAATGACCACAGCTACACCTCCACCCGAAGGACACAAACTGGTCTGCAATCCTTGCCTAAGCGAACGTAGGACATATGCCAACATGGTCAAAACTCTTTTTAAAACCAACAACTTGACACACAGTTGTTCTGTCCTCACACCCAACACTTTGTGGTGTCATTACCACATCTCCAGAACGTCTGCTCAAAGGAGTACGCTGGCAAAAGCTCCACAAGGCAAAAGGAGGTGACCAGTCTATAACCTGATGACTGAAAACAACGAAGGCACGGAACTAAAGGAAAAGTCATGGTAATATTGCTAACATTAAAAATTCAGACCATGAGTCAAACCTGCAGGCAGTGCCCCCCTCACCTTGTTCTAAACACTGCCCCAGAGTTTTCAGCAATGAATATCTCCAACCTAAGTGTCAGGTGGCAGAGGATCTAAACCCCAAGCAGGTTGCCAGGAACTGAAAAGCCAAGGAAAAGTCCTTACCAACTGCTTTTTATTCAATATTCACAGAGAGAAGCTTGAAAATGCAGCCTCTTGGAATAACCATGTTACCCCAAGTGAGTCTCCGCTCGCTCCCTCTCTCCCTTCATGCATCATCATCACTGAGAAATGCCCTCTGCCTTTGAGTTCTTTGCTCTCCTACTTTCAAGGCTCGCCAGGTTCTGGGAGGGGGGGGTCTGGAATGCTTTCTAAAGACACTGCGTCCGTCAGCTGTCGCCTCCCTGGTGCTTCTTCTTCCACCTCTCCCATTATTTCCCAGCTTCTCCCCTCATCTTCCTCTGAGCTGTGACCTCCCTCAAACCCCTGTTGTAATTCTGAACTGTCTTCTTCTTCTTCTCTGGAAGGGTCAGGCTGGGGAGGCGGCCTCTACCATTCCTTCTCTGCCCAGTCCCTGACACGAAGTCGTGTAGTGATCAGGTGGGATTGCTATGAGGAATTATAAAAAATATGGAGCAAGCCATTTGTGTCCACGATGAAAGCATTGTGTTGACTGGGTTTGAGCCATTTTGATATGATTTCTGATCAATCCATGCCTCTGCATCTGTCCTATTTCTCTGCCTGACAGGCACGTTTAAGCATTCTAAAACACAGGCCAGTTGCTTCATCAGGCATCCTCAGTACATAAAGATAGTAGGTTACTTTGATGTAGTTTAATCTTTAGATAGATCTTAAGGGCCATTGATGCTTTTGAATTCTGGTGCTGGAGGTTGAGAGTCCCATGGACTGCAAGAAGATCAAACCTATCCACTCTTAAGAAGTGCTCACTGGAAGGACAGATCCTGAAGCTGAGACTCCAGTACTTTGGCCACCTCATGCGAAGAGAAGGCTCCCTGGAAAAGACCCTGATGTTGGGAAAGATTGAGGGCACAAGGAGAAGGGGACGACAGAGGACGAGATGGTGGGACAGTGTTCTCGAAGCTAGCAGCATGAGTTTGACCAAACTGGTCAAGGCAGTGGAAGACAGGAGTGCCTGGCATGCTCTGGTCCATGGGGTCACGAAGAGTCGGACACGACTAAACGACTAAACAACAACAACAAAGTTGGATCTACTTCTGCATGGCAGCGCCCCCACTAATGGATGGCCGGAAGGTGGTATTTCAGCTACTATCTCAGCAGGGTTTAGGGAACACCAGAGCCAATAGGGTTCCACCTGGTCCTGTACACCTGCTGATTCTACCCATGCTTATCGGTCTGAGCTAATCTGGCCACCCACTTGACTTCCAGCCTCGTTGCCTCCGGACCACCAGCCCTGATGCCAAGTCAGAATCACTCTCCGCAGCTGGGCTGTTGGCCAATTCACATATATCCTCCATATATCTAGCATAAAGGGGAGACATAAATCATGCTGCTATGAGTAATAGCAGCCCACACTGTACTGCTTGTTTGGCAGTGTAATGAACCTCCATTGTGATTCAGTTCTCTTCTTGTTTCATTCGACTCTTCCCCCCTCGCTCCCCACCCTTTAAAGATAGCCTACAAACAAGAGTGGGTGATTGCATTCACAGTGGGGATTATCAGCCGCCTCCTTCCAAGCCATTAAGCATGGGCCGCAACAAAGAGCGTGTTGTCCTGTTATGATACTGAATCTGGGTAATCCATCAAAGAAGTCAAAACACAGAACTCTGGAAACAAATCACCTAGAACTGATTCGCCAGATGCAAAACACAGCCACAAAAGACAGAACTCGAAGCTGCAGGAAGCTTCTTCATACAGCTCCAGGGACATCAGAGCTATTTGGTTTTCGCCTACCTTGTAGCAACCGTCACAACTTTTTAAGGTTAGGCATTGGGTAAGTCTTGTTCGAATCCCCGCAACAGGGGTGAGCTCCCATTGCTCGGTCCCTGCTCCTGCCAACCTAGCAGTTTGAAAGCACGTCCAAGTGCGAGTAGATAAATAGGTATCGCTCCGGTGGGAAGGTAAACGGCGTTTCCATGCACTGCTCTGGTTCGCCAGAAGCAGCTTAGTCATGCTGACCACATGACCCGGAATCTGTCATTAGACAAACACAGGCTCCCTCGGCCTATAGAGGGAGATGAGCTCGCAACCCCAGAGTCGTCCGCAACTGGACCTAATGGTCAGGGGTCCCTTTACCTTTAACCCTTGTTTATGGGATGTTGTTGCCTCCACATGCCCCTCCACCTTAAGGATATCCTGTTAAAGGGATCCTGGGGTATGGCTCATGTCTGAAGCCTGGGCGTGGGGGTGCCCCGATTAGAAATACAGTGGACGCTCGGGTTGGAAACGTGATCCGTGCGGGAAGCACATTCACAACCCGCAGCGTTTGCAACCCGCAGCGCTGCGTGTGCGCACACGCAGGTTGCGATTCAACACTTATGCGCATGTGCAAGGCGCGATTTAGCACCTCTGCACATGCGCAAGTGCCACAACCTGGAAGTAACCAGTTCCGGTACTTCCAGGTTTGGTGCGGAACCCGAAATTGCGCAACCCAAAGCGTCTGTAATCCGAGGTATGACTGTATATCACAGGGCTCCCCCTACTGGTGGTTTAGCCATGTGATGGGCAGGAGTCAGGATATACGTGGTGCCTCGCAAGACGAAATTAATCCGTTCCGTGAGGCTCTTCGTATAGCGGTTTTTTCGTCTTGCGAAGCAAGCCCATTGACAGCTTAGCGGATTAGCGCTATTAGCGGTTTAGCGGCTTTTAGCGGATCAGCTGATAAGCGGCTTAGCGGTTTAGGAAAAGGGGGGGAAGGGGAAAAAACCCACAGGAACTCGCAAGATATTTCGTCTTGCGAAGCAAGTCCATAGGGAAATTCGTTTTGCGAAGCGCCTCCAAAACGGAAAACCCTTTCGTCTAGCGGGTTTTCCGTCTTGCGAGGCGTTCGTCTTGTGGGGCACCACTGTAGTCCAGTTTCACCCAATGCGTAAGCCAAACCGCTCACATCTGTAACCAATAAAGTTGTGGCCTATTTTATCCCATTAACCTAAACATTCATGTCCTTGGGACCTTGCCACGCAAGCTTCTTCATGCGCCCAAGGACAGCATAGCAGGCTTCTTGCAGAGGAGCAAGAGTCTCAGAAAGGTTGGGGTGGAGCAGGAAATCAGTAAATATCAGTTGCTGATAGGGGAAAGTGCTCTTATGCCCAAATCTGGCTTATTGGGTTCCCCCTGGGGCACTGTGAGAATAGGACGCTGGATGAGATCGGCCTTTGGTCTGATCCAGCAGGATTTTTATCATTTCCTTAACTTCCCCTCCAAAAGATTCATTTCCCTACCAGAATGATTCTGCAATCTGTTTTGCATGTAAAATGCCATCTTGCCCTTAAGGGGTATTGTGGCTGAAAGATATTGAGAGATAGGAGTCATTAAACCTTACCCTTTGAGGCAGGTTGAATGCTCTCAAAATGAACATTATTACCATATTTATTTATATTCTGAGAGGACTTCCAGTTTTTATATCTGGATCATATTTCCAAAAAAATAAACTCCCTGTTTAGGAAATGTCTTTGGGGTTCAAAGGTTCTGAGAATATCATTGCAGAAAATGAAGTTACAAATTAAGGAAGGTGGATTTGGAATGCCAAATCCGGTATTATACCATCATACATACTTATTCCCCTTCATGGATCACTGCCTTGCCGTGGCGAAGGGGCTTGAAGAACTCAGAGAAGCTATGAACTATGCCGAGCAGGGCACCCAAGATGAACAGGTCATAGTGGAGAGTTTTGACCAAACGTGATCCACCTGGAGGAGGAACCGGCAAGCCACTCCAGTATCCCTGCCAAGAAAACTCCATGGACAAAGACAACAGGCATATAAAAGATATGACGCTGGAAGATGAGCCCCTCAGGTCGGAAGGCGTCCAACATGCTACTGGGGAAGAGCGGAGGGCAAGTACAAGTAGATCCAGAGCTGATGAAGCGGCTGGGCCAAAGCCGAAAGGACGCTCAGTTGCGGATATGCCTGGAAGCGAAAGGAAAGTCCAATGCTGTAAAGAAAAATATTGCATAGGAACCTGGAATGTAAGAACCATGAACCTGGGTAAGTTGGAGGTGGTCAAAAATGAGATGGCAAGAATAAATATTGACATCCTGGGCATCAGTGAACTAAAATGGACGGGAATGGGTGAATTCAGTTCAGATGACCATCATATCTACTACTGTGGGCAAGAAACCCGTAAAAGAAATGGAGTGGCCCTCATAGTCAACAAAAGAGTGGCGAAAGCTGTACTGGGATGCAATCTCAAAAATGATAGAATGATCTCGATACGAATCCAAGGCAGACCTTTTAACATCACAGTAATCCAAGTTTATGCACCAACTACTTGTGCTGAAGAAACTGAAATTGACCAATTCTATGAAGACTTACAAGACCTTATAGAAGTGACACCAAAGAAGGATGTTCTTCTCATTATAGGGGATTGGAATGCTAAAGTAGGGAGTCAAGAGATAAAAGGAACAACTGGCAAGTTTGGCCTTGGAGATCAAAACGAAGCAGGGCAAAGGCTAATAGAGTTCTGTCAAGAGAACAAGCTGGTCATCACAAACACGCTTTTCCAACAACACAAGAGACGACTCTACACATGGACATCACCAGATGGGCAGCATCGAAATCAGATTGATTATATTCTCTGCAGCCAAAGATGGAGAAGCTCTATACAGTCAGCAAAAACAAGACCTGGAGCTGACTGTGGCTCAGATCATCAGCTTCTTATAGCAAAATTCAAGCTTAAACTGAAGAAAGTAGGAAAAACCACTGGGCCGGTAAGATACAATCTAAGTCAAATCCCTTATGAATACACAGTGGAAGTGAGGAACAGGTTTAAGGATTTAGATTTGGTGGACAGAATGCCTGAAGAACTATGGATGGAGGCTCGTAACATTATACAGGAGGCAGCAACGAAAACCATCCCAATGAAAAGGAAATGCAAGAAAGCAAAGTGGCTGTCCAATGAGGCCTTACAAATAGTGGGGGAGAGAAGGCAAGCAAAATGCGAGGGAGATGGTGAAAGATACAGGAAATTGAATGCAGATTTCCAAAGAATAGCAAGGAGAGACAAGAAGACCTTCTTAAACGAGCAATGCAAAGAAATAGAGGAAAGCAATAGAATGGGAAGAACCAGAGATCTGTTCAAGAAAATTGGAGATATGAAAGGAACATTTCGTACAAAGATTTCCACAATAAAGGACAAAAGTGGAAAGGACCTAACAGAAGCAGAAGACATCAAGAAGAGGTGGCAAGAATACACAGAGGAATTATACCAGAAAGAAATGGATGTCTCGTATACCCCAGGTAGTGTGGTTGCTGACCTTGAGCCAGACATCCTGGAAAGTGAAGTCAAATGGGCCTTAGAAAGCACTGCAAATAACAAGGCCAGTGGAAGTGATGGCATTCCAGCTGAACTATTTAAAATTTTAAAAGATGATGCTGTTAAGGTGCTACACTCAATATGCCAGCAAGTTTGGAAAACTCAGCAGTGGCCAGAGGATTGGAGAAGATCAGTCTACATCCCAATCCCAAAGAAGGGCAGTGCCAAAGAATGCTCCAACTACCGCACAATTGCACTCATTTCACACGCTAGCAAGGTTATGCTTCAAATTCTACAAGGAAGGCTCAAGCAGTATGTGGACCGAGAACTCCCAGAAGTGCAAGCTGGATTTAGAAGAGGCAGAGGAACCAGAGACCAAATTGCAAACATGCGCTGGATTATGGAGAAAGCTAGAGAGTTCCAGAAAGACATCTACTTCTGCTTCATTGACTATGCAAAAGCCTTTGACTGTGTCGACCACGACAAACTATGGCAAGTTCTTAAAGAAATGGGAGTGCCAGATCACCTCATCTGTCTCCTGAGAAATCTCTATGTGGGACAAGAAGCTACAGTTAGAACTGGATATGGAACAACTGATTGGTTCAAAATTGGGAAAGGAGTACGACAAGGCTGTATTTTGTCTCCCTGCTTATTTAACTTATATGCAGAATTCATCATGCGAAAGGCTGGGCTGGATGAATCCCTAGCCGGAATTAAGATTGCCGGAAGAAATATCAACAACCTCAGATATGCAGATGACACAACCTTGATGGCAGAAAGTGAGGAGGAATTAAAGAACCTTTTAATGAGGGTGAAAGAGGAGAGCGCAAAATATGGTCTGAAGCTCAACATCAAAAAAACGAAGATCATGGCCACTGGTCCCATCACCTCCTGGCAAATAGAAGGGGAAGAAATGGAGGTAGTGAGAGATTTTACTTTCTTGGGCTCAATGATCACTGCAGATGGTGACAGCAGCCACGAAATTAAAAGACGCCTGCTTCTTGGGAGAAGGGCAATGACAGGCCTAGACAGCATCTTGAGAAGTAGAGACATCACCTTGCCAACAAAGGTTCGTATAGTTAAAGCTATGGTTTTCCCAGTAGTGATGTATGGAAGTGAGAGCTGGACCATAAAGAAGGCTGATCGCCAAAGAATTGATGCTTTTGAATTATGGTGCTGGAGGAGACTCTTGAGAGTCCCATGGACTGCAAGAAGATCAAACCTCTCCATACTGAAGGAAATCAACCCTGAGTGCTCACTGGAAGGACAGATTGTGAAGCTGAGGCTCCAGTACTTTGGCCACCTCATGAGAAGAGAAGACTCCCTGGAGAAGACCCTGATGTTGGGAAAGATGGAGGGCACAAGGAGAAGGGGACGGCAGAGGACGAGATGGTTGGATAGTGTTTTCGAGGTTACCAGCATGAGTTTGAGCAAACTGCGGGAGGCAGTGGAGGACAGAGGTGCCTGGCGTTCTCTGGTCCATGGGGTCACGAAGAGTCGGACACGACTAAACGACTAAACAACAACACATACTTATTGGCAAGTAGCAAACACTGGATGGGACGCGGGTGACGCTGTGGGTTAAACCACAGAGCCTAGGACCTGCCAATCAGAAGGTTGGCGGTTCGAATCCCCACAACGGGGTGAGCTCCCATTGTTCGGTCCCTGCCCCTGCCAACCTAGCAGTTCAAAAGCACGTCAAAGTGCAAGTAGATAAATAGGTACCGCTCTGGCGGGAAGGTAAACAGCGTTTCCGTGTGCGAGATGAGCGCCGCAACCCCAGAGTCATCCACAACTGGACCTAATGGTCAGGGGTCCCTTTTCCTTTACCTTTATCAAACACTGGAGACCTGCTGATGGTCTTAATCTCCCAAACTGGGCATCCTTAAAGTATACATATACAGTCGTACCTCGCAAGACGAAATTAATTCATTCTGCGAGTTTCTTTGTCTTGCGGATTTTTCGTCTTGCGAAGCACGGATGCACCCTGGTATTAACAGTTTTAAGAAAAAGAAAACAAAGCAAGCCCATAGGGAAAATCGTCTTATGAAGCAACTCAAAAAACGAAAAACTCTTACGGTCTTGCGAGTTTTTCGTCTTCCGAGGCATTCGTCTTGCGAGGTACCACTGTACTGTATAACACCTTTGGTTGGGTAGACAGTATTAGGATCAACATATTTGAAAGTTCCAACAACCCTTGAAACAATTAAATCAGTTAGAAAGATATGGAATATATTATCTAATAAAAATAAATTGGATCCATTTCCACATGCTAAACTTACTCTGTGGGGAAATCCTGCTTTAATAATTGGGGGAAAGGGGTATTGGGGCTGCAAAACTGTCTCTAAATATATTGCAAAAAAATAGTCAAAGCAGACATAATTGGGTGAAACGGGCCGCTGAGCTAACTTGACAGAGGACACTTTATTTTCCCATGTGTGTGAGATAGTGAGAGCCTCTGCTGAGAACAAGAAAACCGTGGTTGGAGAATGTATTTCCACAAACCTGACTTCTACTCTTTTTTTTAAAAAAAAAAAAAGGGAAAGAATGAGCTGAAGCAATTACCTTCAGGCAAACATTTAAAAACCCATCTTGCTTCTTTATTACAATCCCCAAAATTAATGACTGTGAAAGAGACCTGTTATGCCATGGTAACACTAGATAAATCTCCTGGTCATCGTCTCTCTAATATGTAGACCTTTGATGCAGCCTCTGTTCCTCTTTCTCTCCCTCTCCTTTATCAGGACAGTAATTCCTGGAAGAAGAATCTGTCCAACCCATCTTCCCATCTTTTCACCAGATAAGAATCTGACCTATTGCTTCTTTCAGAAACTTGCATGGTCTACAAAGACTTTCAGAGACTACAACTAATCCAGAACGCGGCAGCTAGACTGGTGACTGGGGGAGGCCGCCGAGACCACATAACACCGGTCTTGAAAGACCTACATTGGCTCCCAGTACATTTCCGAGCACAATTCAAAGTGTTGGTGCTGACCTTTAAAGCCCTAAATGGCCTCGGTCCAGTATATCTGAAGGAGCGTCTCCACCCCCATCGTTCTGCCCGGACACTGAGGTCCAGCGCCGAGGGCCTTCTGGTGGTTCCCTCATTGTGAGAAGCAAAGCTACAGGGAACCAGGCAGAGGGCCTTCTCGGTAGTGGCGCCTGCCCTGTGGAACGCCCTTCCAGCAGATGTCAAAGCGATAAACAACTACCTGACATTCAGAAGACATCTTAAGGCAGCCCTGTTCAGGGAAGTTTTTAACGTGTGATATTTTACTGTATTTTTGGTTTCTATGGAAGCCACCCAGAGTGGCTGGGGAGGCCCAGCCGGATGGGCAGGGTATAAATAAATTATTATTATTATTATTATTATTATTATTATTATTATTATGGCTAAAGTTTATTTGGTTCTATGTTTTCAAGAGAATCCATCAAGAGTGCACATTTTGTGACTTTCAGAGATCTCTGTTTGAATGTTTTGCGGAGAGTGCATAATTCATGTGTTTCATATTGTTCAATGTTCCGTATAGATTATATAAAGAGTTGATATTGATATTGCATTGTTGTGCTTGGTCATCGTGTTGCCTTGGATATTATCAACCCATCTTCCTGCCAGCCCTCTGTGAGTCTCTCAGCAGGCCAGAACTCTTTTCGGGAATTATAGGGTTGTTGTTGTTGTTTAGTCGTTTAGTCGTGTCCAACTCTTCGTGACCCCATGGACCAGAGAGCGCCAGGCACCTCTGTCCTCCACTGCCTCCCGCAGTTTGGTCAAACTCATGCTGGTAACCTCAAAAACACTATCCAACCATCTCGTCCTCTGTCGCCCCCTTCTCCTTGTGCCCTCCATCTTTCCCAACATCAGGGTCTTTTCCAGGGAGTCTTCTCTTCTCATGAGGTGCCCAAAGTACTGGAGCCTCAACTTCACGATCTGTCCTTCCAGTGAGCACTCAGGGCTGATTTCCTTCAGAATGGAGAGGTTTGATCTTCTTGCAGTCCATGGGACTCTCAAAAGTCTCCTCCAGCACCATAATTCAAAAGCATCAATTCTTCGGCGATCAGCCTTCTTTATGGTCCAGCTCTCACTTCCATACATCACTACTGGAATTATAGGGTTAGAACCACCTAAACTGTATAGAAATTTATTCATGTATGTGACCACAGTGGCAAGAATGTTACTTGCCCAAAAATGGAAAGAAGAAGTCCTGATGAAAGAAGAATGGATACAGAAACCTATGGAATATGCAGGGATGGCGAAACTTGCCGGGAAAATAAGAAATCAAGATAACAAAATGGAAATGGTGTATTGCATATTTACAAACAAATTGTAAACAGATAAGGACATTGGCAGGGTTATTGCAGTAACCTACAGCTTCAAAGGGACTTGCCGATCGAAAGGTCGGCGGTTCGAATCCCTGCGGCGGGGTGCGCTCCCGCTGCTCGGTCCCAGCGCCTGCCAACCTAGCAGTTCGAAAGCACCTCCGGGTGCAAGTAGATAAATAGGGACCGCTTACCAGTGGGAAGGTAAACAGCGTTTCCGTGTGCGGCTCTGGCTCGCCAGAGCAGCGATGTCACGCTGGCCACGTGACCCGGAAGTGTCTCCGGACAGCGCTGGCACCTGGCCTCTTGAGTGAGATGGGCGCACAACCCCAGAGTCTGTCAAGACTGGCCCATACGGGCAGGGGTACCTTTACCTTTACCTTTTACAGCTTCAAAAGAGCATATATTTAAAGTAGATGAATAAAAGAATAAGTTTAGTTAATTTTAGAATATGCAGGAAATGGAAAAAATAAATAAATTTTGGGAACCGCAGAAAGAGGAGGAAGGAAATCAAGTTTTGAAATGTTAGAATACCTAAAACATTTCAAAACTTGATTTCCTTCCTCCTCTTTCTGCGGTTTAGGTATTGTAGGAAAGGACATAAGAAGAAAGGACTGTAAGCTTTTCCAATATGCTGTAACGGCAGCCAGAATCCTGTTGGCCCAGAAGTGGAAACAAGAGGAGATACCGACGATAGAAGAATGGAGATCAAAACTGATAGACTATGCGGAACTGGATAAATTAACTGGGAAAATTAGAGATACTAAAGACCAAAAGTTCATCGAGGAAAATTTGTGGATTATCTGAAAAATATATGTGGTGTAAATACAACGCTAGTGGGATTTCAAGAGGCACTGTAAAAAAATAAATAAGTATTGTTTGTTAGAAATAATGGGAGTAAGGAGGAGCAATGGCAATACGAAAGAAGGGAATGTGTATTAAAGGTATAAACATGGATGATTGTCAGAGACGCTGAAGGAAGTCAAAAACAGTTACAATTTGTTGTATTCGGGATAAAATGTATAATTGGATGAAAATTAATAAAATTTATATTAAAAAAAGAGTTTTGAAATGTTAGAATGATTGTAAAACTATTGAAATGTATATAACTGAAAATCGTAATTATTTATTTTTAAAGAACTCCATGTGGGGGGCTGGAGGTCATCCTCATATTGGCTTTGGCTGGAGGAGTCTGCACTGAGAGATGGGGAGCCATGTCTTACTGTTGCTTTGCCCCCAAGCTTGCTGAAGCCATGAGAGGGGCAATAAGAGACCCTATTGGGCTATAAAGTGGTACCTCAGGTTAAGTACTTAATTCATTCCAGAGGTCTGTACTTAACCTGAAACTGTTCTTAACCTGAAGCACCACTTTAGCTAATGGGGCCTCCTGCTGCCGCTGCACTGCTTGAGCACGATTTCTGTTCTTAACCCGAGCAAAGTTTTTAACCCGAGGTACTATTTCTGGGTTAGCGGAGTCTGTAACCTGAAGCGTATGTAACCTGAAGCGTATGTAACCCGAGGTACCACTGTAATGTTCTGCATGCCCTCCATTGCAGACCTCTGGCGTAAATATGTGCCAATAAACAATAGCTCTTAAAGACCTTAACCTCTGCTGTCCCTCCATCTTCCCCACAGAAACACAAACCTGGGGAAAGTGCCCGAAACCCAAGAGTCTCATGAAACTTCTCAGCAGAGTTTGGGGTGGCATGAAAGATCGTGAGAAAGCTTATGTCCACCACCTGTGGTTTATTCCAGTTTGCGGTTAGAGTAATAACTTTTGGTAAGAGGCAACCTGGGTCCTGCAAGGAGGACCGTCATTAATATGAATTGTCAACAAGCTAGTTCCCCCCCCCTCTCTTAGTCTGCTCAGTTATTCCTATTGATTATGTAATAGCAGATCAAAAATTCATGGAATCGTAGAATTGGAAGTTGATCCTAAGGGTCCTCTATTTCAATCCCCTGCAATGCAGGAATCTCAGCTAAAGCATCCATGGCAGATGGCCACCCAACCTCTGATTTATTTCTAACAATCCTTTCTACTGATTGAAATGGTTAGTTTTCATGATATATTAATTTTAATGGAATCAGTTCAATGCATTCTATCATCTGTCTGTCTATCTATATCTATCAATCTATCTGTCTGTCTATCATCTGTCTGTCTGTCTGTCTGTCTGACTGTCTGTCTGTCTGTCTGTCATGGTCTGGTTCATGGGCAATCGAAGTCCCGACAAGGGACGTCAGGACCGGGGGCAAGATGGCAGGGTAGGAGCAGGAACGGAGGTCCAGAAGCCAGGAGTCAGGAGCCAAGAGTCCAAGGGTCAGAGAGCCGGGAGTCAAGAAGCCAAGGGCCTGAGGGTCAGGAAGCAAGGAGTCACAAAGTCAGGGGTCCAAGGCTCAAGAAGCCGAGGTTCAAGGATCAGGAAGCAAGAAGCCAAACACAGCAAGGCAGGAAGTGTGTTGCTGTGGCAAAGAGCCGAAGGGAAATGCTGACCTTATATCCCTTCCCAGCTCTTGCCACCAGGTGCTGTGAGTTACTAATCGGCCTCACCTGTGGGGCCGCGCCTTGCCTCCTCTGAACAAACTTAGGATGGCCCCAGTCCTGCAAAGTCCTATTGGTCACAGGGCCTGGCTCCTGCACGCACACCTGACTCACTCTATCTATCTATCTATCTATCTATCTATCTATCTATCATCAATCTATCATCTATCTATCATCTATCTATCTATCATCTATCTATCTATCAATCATCTATCTATCTATCTATATCTATCTATCTATCTATCATCTATCTATCATCTATCTATATCTATCTATCTATCTATCATCTATCTATCTATCTATCATCTATCTATCTATCTATCTATCTATCTATCATCTATCTATCTATCTATCTATCTATCTATCTATCATCTATCTATCATCTATCTATCATCTATCATCTATCTATCATCTATCTATCTATCTATCTATCTATCTATCTATCATCTATCATCTATCTATCTATCTACCTATCTATCATCTATCTATCTCTATCATCTATCTATCTTTCTATCATCTATCTATCTATCTATCTATCTATCTATCTATCTATCTATCTATCATCTATCATCTATCATCTATCTATCATCTATCATCTATCTATCTATCATCTATCTATCTGTCTTTCTATGTATCTGTCTATTATCTTGCTAAATATCACTAGGAAAATGCTTGCAGAGGCAGCCCAATTCTTCTGGGAGGTGGATGGCATGGATTTGTCCCTGAGAGCCAGTGTGGTGTAGTGGTTAAGAGTGGTAGTCTCGTAATCTGGTGAACCGGGTTCGCGTCTCTGCTCCTCCACATGCAGCTGCTGGGTGACCTTGGGCCAGTCACACTTCTCTGAAGTCTCTCAGCCCCACTCACCTCACAGGGTGTTTGTTGTGGGGGAGGAAGGGAAAGGAGAATGTTAGCCACTTTGAGACTCCTTTGGGTAGTGATAAAGCGGGATATCAAATCCAAACTCTTCTAAACTGTCCTTTAATCTGTCCCTGTGTAGTCCCAGTGAGGAACATGATCTGGAGCATATGGACTGGTCCCCTCTAGCAAATCCTATCCCTGTGATTTAGGATGTAAGTTACAATCAATCAATCAATGAGGCGTCATAACTAAATTTGGCTAACACAGGTGTGACTCCGGGCTGAAAAATAATCCGCCGCCTCATTTTAATTGCTGCTAATTAAAGGAAGAACACTAATGTGCGGAAACCTAATTTGCCATATGTCCTGGCAATAATTGAAGGGCAGGGAAAAGGGTAAGTGTGCGTTAGATCATAGAAATGAGGCTCCTTAGCCCTAATAAAACACATTAGTGTCATCGGAATCCCTTGGTATATTTACTATCATGTTGACTGCCGTCCTCGAGGCATCTGCTGGGATTCAGTTATGAGGGGTGCCACCAATCTGTTAAAATTGTTGTTTCAAGCTGCATCTGGGTTACAGTGTTGTAGCATATCCAAGTTTTTGCAAGGTTGATCTGGATGGAAATATTATTTTGGGGAAAGTTTTTGGAAGCAAAATAATCGGGCATTTCAAAGGAACAAAGCAAAACGTATGTGCATGCACACACACATCTGATTTTTTTAAAAATATAATTTTTATTTATTTTCCATTTAATATTATACATTCACACCATCTTTATCCACTATACCGCCTTGGCTCTTAGAGCCTATCGACTTCCTTCCCTCCCGCCTCATGGCTTTCGAAATAAACCTTTATATCATTGCAATTTACACATTTTCCAATTCTAATTAGACTCATTACAGAATATCTCAAAAATTTAAATAAATATAGAAAGATAGAAAACTTCTCATTACAAGTCTTCACATAACCCTGCTAGTGATGTTAATTGCTTACAATGATCTTGAAGATATCGTATGAATTTACCCCAGTCTTTTTGGAATACTTGATTTTGCTGGTTTCGGATTTTTCCCATCAGCTTCGCCAGTTCTGCAAAGTCCATCATCTTCATCTGCCACTCTTCTTTCATTGGTACTTCTTGTTGTTTCCCTTTTGGGGCTAAAAGAATTCTTGCCACGGTTGTTGCATGCATAAGCAGTCTTTATTCTTCCCTTGGTATCTCTTCACTCACTATACTCAATAGAAAGGCTTCTGGGGTTTTTTAACAAAAGTATTTTTAAACACTTTCTTTAAGTCATTATGCTATGTACTGAGCTGAATCCTAGAACAATAGGATCCAGAATGCAGTGACCTGATTGGCCTTCAGGAGCAGCCTGGAATTAGCCAATCACAAGGGGCCCATTGTGTAAATAATGCATATATAGCTAGAGATTTTGGGAAAAATTTCATTCATTGCTACTATCAGCTGAATAAAGAGCATGAAATTCACACTTGACTCTGAGTATATTTCACATTATATACCATTTCCAGAAAGCCTTTACCTCTTTACAAGTCCACCACACATCTCCAATTATTTTTAAGGCGTTCATTCACTTTAAAGCATATAAGGAACATTATATCAGTCCATTATAATTGATACTATTGATTCGTACTCTTCCTGCCTCTCCCTCCCTCCCTTTCCCACCACCAACCCGCATCCCCAACTGAGTTGTGTTGCCTTCTAGCCCAATTCTGAAATGAAGAGCTAAATTAGCATATTGTCGGATGCTCTGCTGAAATGAATTCTGCAAGGAGATTCTTAAGCTGCTTCTGTAAGTGGCTTTGCTGCAGTGGCTTTGCTGTTGATTCATAAAATCATAAAAATCGCCTTCCTGTAGAAATGCCTGCAAGTCACATTCTCTGCCACAATGGCATCAGCAAGAACAATAGGCATGAATGTATACAGACCATCAATGGAACAATCCCTAGCAAAATGCAGAAAAACAGGCCCTGCAGGTATCCCTATTTTCCAGGGACCGCCCCAGACCTAGAGAAGCAATCCCAGTTTCTGATTTGTTGCTGGAATGCCCCACTTTTCCTTAGGACGTCCCTATTTTCATCAGAGAAATGTTGGAGGGTATGGTAGGATGCCCTTGTTTTCACTGGAGAAATGTTGAAGGGACTGGAGTTATGCAACTGCCGAGCTAAAGAGAAAAGTAACTATGCAACCTTTAGAAGACATCTGAAGGCAGACCTGTATAGGGAAGTTTTTCAATGTTTAATGTGTTATTATGTTTTTATATATGTTGGAAACCTCCCAGAATGTACCTCAGGTTACAGACTCCACTAACCCAGAAATAGTACCCTGAGTTAAGAACTTTGCTTCAGGATGAGAACAGAAATCGTGCGGTGGCGGTGCAGCAGCAGTGGGAGGCCCCATTAGCTAAAGTGGCACTTCAGGTTAAGAACAGTTTCAGGTTAAAAATGGACCTCCAGAATGAGTTAAGTTCGTAACCAGAGGTACCACTGTATAAAAAATTAGTAGTAGTAGTAATAGCAGCAGCAGCAGTAGTATTGAATAGGACATCTCTATTTACATCGGAGAAATGTTGGAGGCTAAGGGACAATGTTCACTGAAAGATGTTATTAGATTCAGCTTCCAAAATGACCAATCACAACAGCATCACTGGATTCCAAAAAAAACCCAAACAAACCATGGAAGAGAAATTCTGATCTTCAGTAAGATCTCTACTCTGAAGTTACATGGCTCATGCAAACTGGTAAAAGGACCCCTGGACAGTTAAGTCCAGTCAAAGGTGACTACGGGGTTGCGGCACTCATCTCGCTTTCAGGCTGAGGGAGCCGGCGGTTGTCCACAGACAGCTTTCCAGGTCATGTGGCCAGCAGGACTAAACCGCTTCTGGCGCAACGGAACACTGTGAAGGAAACCAGAGCGCATGGAAATGCCATTTACCTTCCCGCCACAGTGCTACCTATTTATCTACTTGCACTGGTGTGCTTTCAAACTGCTAGGTGGGCAGAAGCTGGGACACAACAACAGGAGCTCACCCCACCGCGGGGATTCGAACCGCCGACCTTCTGATCGGCAAGCCCAAGAGGCTCAGTGGTTTAAACCACAGCGTCACACTCATCCCTTGCAAACTGGTACAACTGAGCAAGCCGGTATCAGTATACCAGCTCGAAGGTCCACCCTCCACTGCCCCAAATCTTCCCAAAGAGGTGTTTTTTTTCCCCAGAGGCCCAATCCCTGAAGGAAGAACAAATGGATTCATGCTAGATTGTGCCTTTTGGCAGTTAATGATTCAACGCCTGAATAAATAATCTTGGAATATATCTCTCAGTTTAAGATGGATGAGTTGCCACACTGGTATTAAAGATATTTAAGAATTACCATCTGTGATATAAATCATCCAGCTGTTCCCCAGGATGTCGCTGTGTAGAACAAAAACGAGGGTGTGGGAAAAGCGAAAGGAGATGGATGTCACCTTTGGACGCTTTTGACCTTAATGTATTTGATAAGCATCACCTACCTGCCTCAATCTCCCTATGCAAAAGGCAAATTGTTTTATGGGTCACACAAATGGCACGTAATGAAAGATTAGATACTGTAAACATTTAAATGGCTCTTGTCTTCTCAGTGTCTCCAGAATCAATATATAAATGTCGACGGTTAGCATTTGAAGCTAGATCGCCCTTTGTAATGAAAAGTCCTTTTTCATTCTAATTTTGCTGCAGGTTTTATGGAAGGCAATTTTGGTTTCTCTACTCTGAGTAAAACTCCACCCCTTACATAGAACTGGAAAAAACCCCAATTCTCTTAAGACAACTTTGCTTGAAGAATTAAATAAATAAATGTGTTTTCTTTTATCCTAATTTGATTTTCGCAAGAACTATTTACGGTATATTGTTGAATTCAATATGATAAGATGGTAGATAGAAAGGGTAGCACAGTATAAACTGTATCTTGAATTTGTAAATGGATACGACTGCATTAAAAATTATAAGAAATAAGGCTGAGGTGTATGTATTTTTTAAAAGTCTAATTTCAAAAACAAACAATGGGTTGGATCTAATGCTGGTGCTACTCAAAGACCTATTGAAATTAACTATCATAATTAACTTAGATCCATTAATTACAGGTGGTCTCCTCTAAGTGGAATCCTGCCTCCACCCCCAAAAAATGAAATCTGGAGATTTTCTTCCAGGTTTTGAATGAGTGCAGAATTTCCCCTCAGACTGAACCATAGTCTTCCTTTATAGGCAACAAAAAGGTTTAGCCACATTAAGGTCCACTCGGGCTCTTTCGTAAATTTGCAGAAGCATAAACCACTGAGCCCGGGGCTTGCCAATTGGAAGGTCAGCAGTTCGAATCCCCACAACAGGATGTGCTCCTGTTGCTCAGTCCCAGCTCCTGCCAACCTAGCAGTTCGAAAGCACATCAAAGTGCAAGTAGATAAATAGGTACCACTCTGGCGGGAAGGTAAACGGCATTTCCATGCTTCTGGTTTCGCCAGAAGCGTCTTAGTCATGCTGGCCACATGACCCGGAAACTGTACACTGGCTCCCCTCAGCCAGTAAAGCGAGATGAGTGCCGCAACCCCAGAGTCATCCGCAACTGGACCTAATGGTCAGGGTTCCCTTTACCTTTACTTTTATCCAGTGGGCACATCCCAGCAAAAGTTGTTGTTGTTGTTTAGTCGTTTAGTCGTGTCCGACTCTTCGTGACTCCATGGACCAGAGCACGCCAGGCACTCCTGTCTTCCACTGCCTCCTGCAGCTTGGTCAAACTTATGTTTGTAGCTTCGAGAACACTGTCCAACCATCCCATCCTCTGTTGTTCCCTTCTCCTTGTGCCCTCAATCTTTCCCAACATCAGGGTATTTTCCAGAGAGTCTTCTCTTCTCATGAGGTGGCCAAAGTAGTGGAGCCTCAGCTTTAGGATCTGTCCTTCCAGTGAGCACTCAGGGCTGATTTCCTTAAGAATGGAAGCGTTTGTTCTTATTGCAGTCCATGGGACTCTCAAGAGTCTCCTCCAGCACCATAATTCAAAAGCATCAATTCTTCTGCGATCAGCCTTGTTTATGATCCAGCTCTCGCTTCCATACATCACTACTAGGAAAACCATAGCAAAAGTTACTCCCAACTAAAAATGCATGTTTGTTTTAAGGCTCATCCACAATAGGAGTTTTAGGTAGCAATTAATGCAATTTATGGGCAAGTCATTTTGTTTTTCCAAGTTCCCCACTTTTTATGCCGCGCTTCTGCTTGCAAGAGGTGGGACGCAGGTGGCGCTGTGGGTTAAAGCCTCAGCGCCTAGGACTTGCCGATCGAAAGGTCGGCGGTTCGAATCCCTGCGGCAGGGTGCGCTCCCGCTGCTCGGTCCCAGCGCCTGCCAACCTAGCAGTTCAAAAGCACCTCCGGGTGCAAGTAGATAAATAGGGACCGCTTACCAGCGGGAAGGTAAACAGCGTTTCCGTGTGCGGCTCTGGCTCACCAGATGCAGCTTTGTCACGCTGGCCACGTGACCCGGAAGTGTCTCCGGACAGCGCTGGCCCCTGGCCTCTTGAGTGAGATGGGCGCACAACCCCAGAGTCTGTCAAGACTGGCCCGTACGGGCAGGGGTACCTTTACCTTTACCTTTTCTGCTTGCAAGATCGCTCAAGTCATGGTATAGCCAGCCTGGGAGCCTTAGGAACTAATTTGAAGCAGCTTTGAAAGGACAATGCAACAGTATCACATAGATCTGCCTAGATTTGTAAGATGAAATAAACTGGGTCATTAGATTATGTGGCACAGCTAATGAGACGTTTTGGTCTAATTACTTGAGAAAAAGCCTCTAATCATCTGAGATTGGTTTTTCTTTTCTTTTTCTTCTTTCGGGAAAAAATATTGTCTGAGAGCAATATTTGGATCTGGGGGACAGATGGATTCCAAAATTCAGCGTCCAAATACCACCAGAGCCCCTGTTTTCACCCCATCCCAAGGAACATCACTGGGGGAGGGAAACCCTACTATTTCTTCTAAGATTTCAGCTTGGTCCCAAACCACTTCTCTTTCCTCCTCTCTTGGCTAAGCCTCCTTTAATGAGATCAGGTTTTTTTTTTGCTCCTTCATCTGCTCTCTCTCCAGGAGTGTCGTGTAATTAACCATATGAGCGAGGTAGGGTGCCACAAGAAAGCGTTGAGCAACACGGCTTTGATGCTATGACTTGCGCTAAAATGATTGTCTGGTTTGGAAAGTAAAATCAGATCGCTTTTTTTAGGCCGGCGTCTAAGGCTTAAATGAAATCTGTAGATTTAATGGGTGCGGGGGGTGGGGGGAGAATCTTTGCAGATGTGCATCAGCCTCAGTTTGGGCGTGAAACTAATTCAGAAATTGATTGCAATGCGGGGGGGGGGGAGAGCAGATGCTGAGATTTTGAGAAGCGCACTTCCTATCACTTACTGAAGTTTCCCAACTGCCCACACCTTATTATGCATCATTGCATATGCTCCAATTGCATCTCACTAGGGAAAGCTATAGTTAAAGCTATGGTTTTCCCAGTACTGATGCATGGAAGAGAGAGGTGGGCCATAAAGAAGGCTGATCGCTGAAGAATTGATGCTTTTGAATTATGGTGCTGGAGGAGACTCTTGAAAGTCCCATGGACTGCAAGAAGATCAAATCTATCCATTCTGAAGGAAATCAGCCATGAGTGCTCACTGGAAGGACAGATCCTAAAGCTGAGGTTCCAGTATTTTGGCCATCTCATGAGAAGAGAAGACTCCCTGGAAAAGACCCTGATGTTGAGAAAGATGGAGGGCACAAGGAGAAGGGAACGGCAGAGGATGAGATGGTTGGACAGTGTTCTCGAAACTACCAGCATGAGTTTGACCAAACTGTGGGAGGCAGTGGAAGACAGGAGTGCCTGTCGTGCTCTGGTCCACGAATAGTCGGACACGACTAAATGACTAAACAACAACAACAACAAAGATTTAACTGCACTAACACCGAGGGATCCCCCCACGTTTTTTGATTGCTGACCTGCGCTTGCCTCCAGCTCCTGACATTTCCTTTCTCTTTAACTTCTAAAACAAGTTAATATGGCTACTAGATACACATCTGTGTATCATGGGGGGGGGTGATATAAATCCAGTGTGCATTCTGAAGGCATAGATACGTTACTGGCTTCCTGTGCAGACCCTCCCCCTTTCCTAATGCAAAGTCGTGAAGGTTCATGAAGTGGAAACTGCTCCACATTCAATATTATTATTATTATTATTATTATTATTATTATTATTATTATTTATTTGTACCCCACCCATCTGGCTGCGTTTCCCCAGCCACTCTGGGTGGCTTCCATAGAAACCAAAAATACACTAAAATATCACACATTAAAAACTTCCCTGAGTTTTAAGATGTCTTCTGAATGTCAGGTAGTTGTTTATCGCCTTGACATCTGATGGGAGGGCGTTCCACAGGGCGGGCGCTACTACCGAAAATGTATGGCTTGCCCTGTTTCTATACAGTGGTACCTCGGGTCACAGACGCTTCAGGTTACAGACTCCGCTAACCCAGAAATAGTACGTCAGGTTAAGAACTTTGCTTCAGGATGAGAACAGAAATCGTGCGGTGGCAGCGCACAAGCAGCAGGAGGCCCCATTAGTTAAAGTGGTGCTTCAGGTTAAGAACAGTTTCAGTTTAAGAACAGACCTCCAGAACGAATTAAGTACGTAACCAGAGGTACCCCTGTACTTGCATTCTTGGCTGCTGTTGCACAAATACGTTTGTCCATGGAAAAACAACATGGCTGCCCACGCACCTGATGATTCACATGCCAACAGGGATAGGAAGCAGCCTTATTCCAGACAGCTCTGGTTTTCTAGCAACCCATCCTTGTAAATCACTTCTGTTGCAGGCTCGTAGGAACACAAGATCTGCTGCATCAGGCCAGAGACCAATCTTATCTAGCCTTCTGTTGTCACAGTGGCCAACAAGATGCCTGTGGGAAGCCAACAGGATAGACCTGGGTGCAACAAGGCTGTCCCAACCAGGGGCGGTGCTACCTGCCCCGGCACCTGGAGCGGCGCGGGGGCAGGGCTAGCTGCCACACGGCGAGTGTCCCTAGCCACTCACCGCCCACACGGGGAGCATGGGGGGGCACTAGCTGCCCATGCAACGAGTGTTAGGGGTGTCGCTAGCCACCCGCAGCAGCATTGTCCCTAGCAGCCCGCCGCCCTCACAGCAAGTGTCCAGGGCACCACCCACACAGCACTTACTCCATTAAATTCCATCAACTCCACATGAAGGGCAGTGCCAGTGGTTAGATCTCGCCTCCTCCAAATGCCCTTTGAAAAAGAAGCGTCTTGACAAAGGATTTGTCCACACTTCCTCACTTTCCAGGCACAGAGTGCGCTTTAATGCACCATGTCTGAGCACTCAGTTTTTGGGGGTTTTTTCGCTCTGGAACTTTCCCCATCAAAGCTGAATTGGAGCAAACAGCAATCCTCAGAGAACCCAAATTTCTGCGTCTTGAATGTCAGTGTTAAAGGGCGGGTTTCTGTGGGGAAAGCACCAGGGCAAAAAACAGAGCCCTCAAAAACAGAGCTTTAAAGAAAGTGGAAGGCAAAATGTAAGTGTGGATAAGCCCTAAGATAAGCTTCACTCCTCCCCCAAAGCCCAGGCAAAGAGTTTCATCATCACCAGATGCCAAAATGATATCAATGTCACCCAAACCTCATAGGAGAGGTCATCCCTGTTGTGAGCATAGCAGCAGGGATCATTCAGTTAGTAACGTAAGGGTCAATTCTGTTTACAATTAGACAACCGGGCGGAGGGAGGGGAGGCATTGCTGAGCAACCCCTTGTGATGGAAAAGTTTGTTTTTGCTGGGCAGGTTGGGTCAACGAGTGCTTTCTTTTTCTTTTCCCCTGCCAGCAAATGGTTAACGAATGGCAACTTATGATTGGCCAGGGTTCCAGGAGGGGGATTTGAAAAGGAGAGGATTTTGAGAGACAGTTGGTAGGTTGGGAGATACAGAGTGAGAAGAGAGAGAGTTGGTTCTGGGTAGAGACATCCACTCTGAGGAATATATCAAAAGCTACAGAAAAGAGTCTCTGAGCTTGGTGTGAAGGACAGTGTGTGGTGTCCTGTAAGAGTAATTAGGCCAGGAATTAATTGGGAGGCTGAGGCTGAGCCAGGAGAAGTAGAAGCTGTGAGGATACAGTCTACTTAGGTTTCATTCCATTCAGGAGCGGAGAGATTCTTCTACAAAAAGAGAAGACTCCCAAACCAGTTAAGAGGGGTGTGGAGACCTCTTGGGTCTGTTACTTGGAGTACCTCAGGAGTAGGGTTGTCTAAGGGGTGTGCAACTGACAGGAAGTACCACCTTGGTGAAGAACCAAAGTATTAAGTGGCAAGCAACAACTGAGAAAGAACTGAACTGAAATAGCAATCTGATCTGAAGTATCCTATGTTTCACCCACTTGTGTCATAAACTTTCTTTGTTTAATGAAATCTTTGTTGTTTATTTGATCAAATCCTGCCTGAGACTCCTAATTATTTAGTTTTTCCTCACACAAGTTCCCCCACAAGATAATCTGGGGTGGTTCATAGAAATTCGTGGAATTGGTGTTCTGTGCGGTGGGTGCACTATATTTAAGTGAGGGCAGGCCCGACGGCGCCAGGAGAAAAAGTGCCATTGCACCCCTCAGATTGGCAAGATCCTTGCTGAGGTAACTCAAGTTCTGACTGGCTGTGTCATTCTGAAGAAGTCCCCTTCCTGGGTAGTTGTATGCCACCGTTTTCTCAACAAGGCTTGACCGTAGAATACAAAACGTATCTTGTTTCTTTCTCCTCAAGTTGTATATGTTGTGGAGCTTACTGCCATGATATACTCCCCTTAAAAGCTTCACTTAGATCGTCTGCATAGTATTAATGTCATGAAATGGTGTGTTGCAGCTTCAAATATCATCAATTAAATCCTTGGCTAATTAGGCTCAGTTGAGAAAATTGCAGCACAATCAAGCCCAAAAGTTTTTTGAGTTGTTGTTTTTTTGGAATTCAGGGACCTGAATATTCATTTGAGGAGGGTTGGTTGACTCCATCTTCTCAACAAGTGATTGCTCTTTATTGTTTCAAGTGGCCTTTTTGATTAGCGTTCCATGTTCAGCCATGGGGCTAAACAGTTGCACTCATTTGCTGATGATTGTGATGCGAAATACGCTCTCCGAAGGGAGATGCAAAAATGAGCTGATTGTGATTTAATTAGGACTCGAGAATCTCCATGAGCATTCAGGGGATCTGGAGGAAACAAAACAGTTTCCAGCAGTTTTTAGTTTTCTCAGGGTAAAGTAGGATTCAGGCAGGAGGAGCCGCACATGGAAACAGATTTTTATTAGTGGATCCTTCTTGCCACATGAACAAAAGCCTAGTGGGAGCAGGGATGGTAGAGGCCCTGCATCGGCCCTCCAGATGTTTTGGGACTACAACTCCCATCATTGCTAGCTAACAGGACCAGTGGTCAGGGATAATGGGAACTGTAGTCCCAAAACATCTGGAGGGCCAAGTTTGCCTATACCTGCCTTGCATCCAGGGGTGGGTCTGTTTACTATGGTGCCCTGTGGGAGCCTAAAATTTGGCGCCCCCTTCCCCCAGTGAGGTGCTGGGCATTGGGAAGGAGGTGTGAGATTCTGGTAGGGTTCTAGAGCCCTCCCACCTTCTTCCCAAAATTGGGAAAGCACTAACTAAGCTTTGGGAAGGGGTTAGAAGGACTCTAGGACCTTGTCAGAGCCTCCTTCCTTCTTCCCAAAGCCCAACACCTCATTTGCCAGGCTGTAAGATGGCGCCTCCTCAGCTCAGCGCCTAATGTGTGTGTTGAAATTGATCTTGTGTTGAAATTGCACTATTGTTACAATGCCAAACTGATAGCCGACATTACAAACTCAGCAGAGCTGGCTCAACCATTGGACAGACTGAGGTGGTTGCCTCAGGTGGCAGAAGCCCCAAGACTGCAGCCCTATGGGTGCCCCAGCTGCCCTGTCACCTCTGCAGAACCATGCCAGTATCAGCTGAAAAGCTGCAAGATCTTGCAGAGTGTGCAAGATCTTGCATGATTTCTCTGACATCTTGCCCAAGTCGGGCAAAATCTCACCCCAAATTGGGGCCAATGCTGGTGGCAGAGTTGGCAGTGTGGGTAAAGTCGTGCTGGCAGCAGCAGGAATGGCAGCAGCAGTAGGGCAAAGGTGACATCCGTTTTGCCTCAAGCAACAAAACAGGACACACTGCCCTTGTTTGCAGGTGAGGGGAGTCAGGGCTGGTGAACATGCATGGATGGATCGTGGATCTAATGTTGCTTTATCCATCACTTGGTGCTTGATTAATCAGGCCTGGTGTAGGCATACCGCAGAATGGGAGTTGCAGAATGGATTGCACCATTTCAGACTGCAGGTGAGGAAGGGAATTACAATGGCGGTCACTATTCCCCCCCACCTGGGGGGAATTTTGTGGCAATATATCACCATGCAGCATCTCTTGAGGTGTTTTTTGTTGGGAAAGCTGAGGACCACTAGGAACCTCTGGAAGGAACTCTAGCTGTGGTGAGTTCCCCCGTCCACATTTGCCCCCATCCCTGAAATAAATTGCATGTGTAACAAAAGTCATTTATTTCTTAACACATGCTCAGATCACTTCCACTGAAATCTGTGAACTGTAACCCTATACCCACTTACTTGGAAAGAAGTCCCATTGAATTCAGTGGATATTTCTTCTGAGTAGGCATGTGTAGGATGGGGCTGGTTACTATTAAAGTGTTTCGATTTGTGCTCTTTGGGCTTCCCTGACTACCCTTTACGCCTCCACAGGAATGCCCATTTCCCTCTTTGGAGAACATTTGGAGGGCATAAATAGATGGATTAAACTGAAAATGTGGCTTGAGAGATATTAAAAATGCAGCACTTTCTGCGAGATCTGACTGCAGCCCAGTCTGGAAATTGTTTGGCAGTTTGTCACCTGGACTCGTCCGGATAAAAGAGCAGCTCCATTGCAATTGCATCCCCATGTTTTGACGTGAATTGGGCTGCGCTCAACTCCTTCACATTCAATTCTGCAGAGCTTGCGTCCATCCAGCACATTGTCTTGGTGCATGAATAATGCATTGCAGCCCCTTCGTTTGCCATTATCATCATTGCGGCTTTAATTAAGTAAAACAGCCTTGCCCGGTTATGGCAGCCGTGCGAGGCGACGCTCAGTTTATTAGCTGGCATAGCATAACACGGACATTGGCACTAATGGCTTGGAAGGGTGCAAGCACGCCTCGGTTTGAACAGTGGGAGTCCAGAGTAGCGGCAACAGCTTTGTACAGCTGAGTGATGTTTAGGAGAAGTGGCACTATAGAGAAACACAATCTGATCGGGGAAAGCCTTTTAGGGTTTTACAATTTGGAGCGACGTGAATAACAAGATGGGTTTTTCTCAGGTGGCATGGTGGCTGGCTGAGCAGGAGGACTGATGGAGGAGGAGAACAGGGAGAAATCAAGGAGTATGAAATGTATCTGTCTTTTCAATGAAAGGAGCCTTGCTTGTCTCCAGCAACTGGTATTCAGAACTACAAGTGCAATCTGCAACAAAATGTTCCAGCGCAGACTGCATCCTGTTCAGGCTTCCATTCCCCCGAAATTTTAGTCAGCATTCCATGCCAACTGAGCATGCCCAGGCTTCATTGGCCTATTTGTAGGGTCTCCCTCCCTACTTCCCAATGAAAACCTCAGGTTACTCCTGTTAGAATTCCTGCTCCATGATTGCAGTCATAGGATTGTTGTCTATCACATGACGGTATATGTTTCCACTCCACTAAGTGGGAAGTGACGGAGACAGGATGCTGGTGTTACTGTGTTCTGTGAAGTGGGACTATTGTCCTTTCTTCTTTTTCTCTTTGCTGTCTGATGCTAGAAAGAGAGGGAGCCATGTTGCAGTGCTCCGTGTGTGTTTATATGTAAATAAAGTAGATTAGCCAAAATGCTGAGTTGCGTTGTGCAAGTTGCACAAACTCTGCTAATCCCTAAGTGTGCCGATGTCTGTTGGCATTGGTTGCTGTGATGTTCGGGCAGAAGAAAGCTTTTGAAGCTCCCGAACGATCAACCAGGAGGGAGAGAACATGCCAGTAGGGCATGCGTCTCTGCCAGGGTCCTACTCGAGTGTAGGCTGAGCTCCGACAACCCCAAGCCTAACGATTCCTTTCTTGTGCATGGGTGGTACCATATGAGCGACACAAGAAACAGCCTTCACTTCCCAAACAATGGAAATAGGAGGAAAGAAGCTGCCTCTGAACATGGAAGGTTTATTGCATTTCCACGACTGATTGCTGTAGATTGATCTATCCAACCATGAATTTGCCCTGTCCCTCTTAAAGGTCATCTGCAAGGCAGTAGCGTAGCAAGCCAGGGGGTGCGCTATGGGGTTCTATAGGGAGGCACGGGGGTTTGTACTGTGGCCTGGTGGCTGCCAGCTGTTTCATGTGCTGCAGGGGGGTGGAGCCACTTCCTACCCCTGAAATCGGCAGCCGGCTGCCCTAAAAGAAAGCTCAGCAGCTTTGATTTACTCAACAACTTTGGTCTGCCCCGGGCACCAGAGGGGGTTGCTACACTACTGCAGCAAGGACCACCATTAATGCAATGTTACACCTCTAAGCTGCATCAGGCTCTGCAACAGCTCTATGACAGTCTCTGGGAACAATCCCCATAAGATGTGTCTCCTGTTAAGCAGCTGCAGTCAAATTCGTGGCCACGACGAATTTGCAAAATCCGTAGCAGCAAAATCCATTTTTTTAAAATAGATGCACGAGAGAGCTTTCTACACTGAAATGGAAGGGTCACTCTATAGCTAAGAGAAGCATGAAAATGTCACAGGGATGTGGCGTGGGCAGGGGGCAGAAGGAGGTTTGGAGTCAGGTGCAGTTGCCAGGCCAGAGTTGGCATTAAAGGCTTTGAACATTCTTGGTCTTTTCCTTCCAAAGCAGGTAGATGTTCTCCTGGGCTCTTTAAATCACACCCTTTTTTGGGACTTCCAAAGCATGTCCCAAAGCCTGAGCCTATGGGAAAGCCCCAGGTGGGCAGCTGACATACCGTGGGCAGCAAATGGGACAGCATTGATTTTGAAATTTATGCAGCTGTTCTAGCAGAAAATCGTTTTAAACGGTGAAGAGCCCCTGGAACACTGTGGCTGGGTGCAGGATTGCTATTACAGTCCAGCGATTTATTTCTTTATTTTCAAGTGTGAAAGAAATCTACTGAGTTCCCAGAAGGAGAGAGTATTTTGAACAGGCACTGATGCAAGGAAGGAAATGAAGAAGGTGGAGGGAGGGTGAAGGTTAAATGATGGGATTTGATCCCGCAAAGTAGAGGGGGCACCAACATGGATGGCTTTAGGCAAACTCAGACAAGGAGAAGAGGAAGAGGAAGAAGAGGAGGAGGAGGAGGAGTTTGGGTTTGATATCCCGCTTTATCACCACCCAAAGGAGTCTCAAAGCGGCTAACCATCTCCTTACCTTTCCTCCCCCACAACAAACACTCTGTGAGGTGAGTGGGGCTGAGAGACTTCAAAGAAGTGTGACTGGCCCAAGGTCACCCAGCAGCTGCATGTGGAGGAGCAGAGACACGAACCCGGTTCACCAGATTACGAGTCTACCGCTCTTAACCACTACACCACACTGGCTCTACATGCTTGACACTATGGCAGGGGGTGGAAAACATAGCCATCAGGGTTCATGGCCGCTGATAGCCATATTGTCCATGAATTTGTCCAGTCCCCTTTTAAAGCAATCTAAGTTGGCGGCCATTGCTGCATCCATTCCATAGTTTGACTATGTGCTGTCCACCCCTCTTAACCACTACACCACACTGGCAACTTGCCACAATGGCTATGTTCTGTCAGTTGTTGGGAATCACATGTGGGAAGTGCACTGTTGTACTCTTGTCCTGCTTGGGGGCTTCTCATAGGCATCAGGTTGGCCATCAGGTTCCTCTTAAGCACTTAATGCAAGGGTATTTGCGGGTAAATCAACTGGGCAATGAAAGGCTCAGTGGTGTAGCGTGGGAAGGCCACAGGGGCAGTTGCCCTGGGTGCAAAATTGTTAGGGCCGCAAAATTTCAAAACCTGGTGCTGCCTCAGTACAGTTGTGTGCTTCTGTCACTGGGCTCTCCATGCAAACCAGGAAGTGATCTCTCAGACAATGGAACGACTTTTTTTTTCTTATCTATGCGGCTGCGATCTCCTGGGTGACACAGATGCCATTAGGCAGTTGAATGTTCATGCAGACTCCTTCCATTTCCCTCCCCGCAGCCCCAGGCACTGGCAACCCACGTTACGCCACTGACAGGGATTATTTGTTTCTTGCATTTATACCCCACCTTTTCCTCCAAGGTGGCACACATGGTTCCTCCCTTCTTCCTCAGAGCTGGATTTATGGCAGAGAGGCCAGTGGCGACACACTGGGCGCCGAGCTGAGAGGATGCTGCAACTGTGACATAGTGCACATGCAGAACAGAAGACGAGAGGTGAGGGTGCAGAATTTTGGCCTTGCACAGGGCGCCACTGACATGTGAAAGACCAAAATCTGCCCCTGCCCACAACAAACCTGCGAGGTAGGTTAGGCTGAGAGGCACATCATGCGCTGGCTTGGACTCAACCTCCACTTGGCCTCCCTGTGGTCTGCCCTGCCAGTCCCAATGCACACCAGTCAATACTCCTGTTCTTTCCCTGCTTCTGTCATCCACCCCCTCACCTTTTGGGAGTCGTGCTTGCTTGCTAAAGCCAGTGTAAGAGGAGAATGAATGTCAGGACTGGGGAGTTCATAGAATCATAGAATCATAGAGTTGGAACAGACCACAAGGGCCATCGAGTCCAACCCCCTGCCAAGCAGGAAACACCATCAGAGAACTCCTGACATATGGTTGTCAAGCCTCTGCTTAAAGACCTCCAAAGAAGGAGACTCCACCACACTCCTTGGCAGCAAATTCCACTGTCGAACAGCTCTCACTGTCAGGAAGTTCTTCCTAATGTTTAGGTAGAATCTTCTTTCTTGTAGTTTGGATCCATTGCTCCGTGTCCACTTCTCTGGAGCAGCAGAAAACAACCTTTCTCCCTCCTCTATGTGACATCCTTTTATATATTTGAACATGGCTATCATATCACCCCTTAACCTCCTCTTCTCCAGGCTAAACATGCCCAGCTCCCTTAGCCGTTCCTCATAAGGCATTGTTTCCAAGCCTTTGACCATTTTGGTTGCCCTCCTCTGGACACGTTCCAGTTTGTCAGTGTCCTTCTTGAACTGTGGTGCCCAGAACTGGACACAGTACTCCAGGTGAGGTCTGAGCAGAGCAGAATACAGTGGCACTATTACTTCCCTTGATCTAAATGCTATACTCCTATTGATGCAGCCCAGAATTGCATTGGCGTTTTTTAGCTGCCGCGTCACACTGTTGGCTCATGTCAAGTTTGTGGTCAACCAAGACTCCTAGATCCTTTTCACATGTACTGCTCTCAAGCCAGGTGTCACCCATCTTGTATTTGTGCCTCTCATTTTTTTTTTAAAAAAAAAGGGTGGGAGAGGCAGTGGCTATCTTGTCTGACAGAGAGCCTTTTCTGTCTGTGAAATGCTGAAGTGTAATTGTGGGGAAAACAGCAAGGGGCAGATAACACTGAACTCTCATTTTGAATGTTCACTTCATCCTACATGTAAGCAAGTAGAGAATATTGGGGCTACTACAGCTCAAAGCTGCAGCAAAGCTGCATAAATTTCTGCTGTGAGGGTGTCTTTCCAGAGCAGACAAAATCTTGTGTTCCTTCTATTCTAGCTAACATGCCTTATATATATAGCAAACCTTTCTTTCATACACATCATTTAAATCCACGTGTATTTTTCCATCAGCTTTTCCCTCCTAAGCCACAATACCGTCTCCTACAATTTAAGATGAGTGCTGATAACATCTGCCCCCTCCCATTTCCCCCCCCCCACTTTGATCCTCTGCTCTGAAAAGTCAATCTTTTCATAAGTTTGATGAATAGGATATTTTTCATCTGTGGACATCAAAGGATTTCATTAGCCTTTATTGATTTAAGCCCCACATCTCCCCTTTGAAGGAAGTAGATTTTGTTATACCTGTTTTTTTTCCGTTTTTTTAAAATAAAAAGATGGGAAACTCAAGAGCAAATGCACAGTCAATGATTTTAGAGAGAGACCCCCCATGCTTTGAATACCAAAACCTTGTGGTATATGCTCTCATAGTTTGAAGCTACTTTCACTGGACATCCAGGTGAAATTTTAACATCCAAACCAGGCAAACGTTAACAATTATTTTGACATCATTGCCTCACCGGTAGCCTTAGTTTCCATGTGCTAAGCTGTGTTTATGCACAGCACATAGTCAAACTATGGAATGGATGCAGCAATGGCCGCCAACTTGGATTGCTTTAAAAGGGGACTGGACAAATTCATGGATGATAGGGCTATCAGCGGCCATGAACCCTGATGGCTATGTTTTCCACCCCCTGCCATAGTGTCAAGCATGTAGAGCCAGTGTGGTGTAGTGGTTAAGAGCGGTAGACTCGTAATCTGGTGAACCGGGTTCGCTTCCCCGCTCCTCCACATGCAGCTGCTGGGTGACCTTGGGCCAGTCACACTTCTGTGAAGTCTCTCAGCCCCACTCACCTCACAGAGTGTTTGTTGGGGGGGGAGGAAGGGAAAGGAGAATGTTACCCACTTTGAGACTCCTGAAAGGGAGTGATAAAGCGGGATATCAAACCCAAACTACTACTACTACTACTACTACTACTACTACTACTACTACTACTACTATTCTTCTTCTTCTTCTTCTTCTTCTTCTTCTTCTTCTTCTTCTTCTTCTTCTTCTTCTTCTTCTTCTTCTTCTTCTCCTCCTTCTCCTTCTCCTTCTCCTTCTCCTTCTCCTTCTCCTTCTCCTTCTCCTTCTCCTTCTCCTTCTCCCCCTCCCTTCGGTAACTTCTCAGATAAGAATTAACAAGCCAGTTGATAGATTTATCATCCTTTTATTACAGCTTCACATTGCAAGCACAAATACACAGCTCTCCGCAAAGAGGGCAGTTGCCTACTCTAACCTCTCCTCCCGACTCCTGAAGCAAGAAAGACGCCAACAGGAAGTTCCTCCTCCCTCTGCCTCCTTTGCTCTGTGATACATTCAGACCGCTGAGTCCAGGGAGAGGGAGGGTCCCTCATACTCTCAATTGACGTCTCTTCTAGCTGTCCCCTCCCTTATGGTTCCCCTGTCATTATCTCGTAGCTAGGTAACTCCCCTCTACGCTGTTCAGGTTCTGTGTCTGCATCTGCCTCCCTCTCTGCTTCTGAAAAAGCTGGAGGCAGGTGTGTGTGTGAATATTCCCCCTGCGACTGCTTCCGAAATCTTCAGATCCAGACCAGTCCCTAACACATAGGCTGTATGTATGGAAACCATAGGAGCTGAGAGTTGCTGTCTTCAGCAGGCCCAGTGCTGGTCCATGCCCCATGCAGTTTGAGGGAGGGCAAACAAGTGTTGCCATGGTGCCATCAGAGACCAACATGGGGTATGTGTGAGAGAATAAGGTCATTTCTGAGAAGACTGTTAGGATATTTCCATTCCACCTTAAAAAGGGGACAGGCTGTTGTGAGTCACAGCCTACGTATTTCTTGCTCACAGGAAGTTTCTGCTTTTGTTCTCTCTCCGTGCCTGGACATCAAAGCAGGCAGTCATGTTTTTTTCTTTGTTCTGACCAACGCTGAATAAAGTTGTAAATAATGCTCTCCTGGGTGCATGTTTCGCTGTGCGAACTCTGCTTAAAGGGCGTGCACTAGTCTTGGAATGTGGCATGCTATTTCTGAGGCTTGTGTCACTAATTGACTGATACTGCATTTCTACGGGAGGTTAATGGATCGTCCGGAGACGGCGTGGAGGCATGATGGCCTTTGTCTCCCTGGCAGTATCCAGTATTAGGTGCACGCTAACTGCCCCTGCTCACATCCATCCCTTGTTATCTGAATGCCAAGGGCTCCCTGGACACTGAGGAGTGGTGGTTGGATATGGATGAATTGGGAGTTGGAAACTGGCTTGGAAGAAGGGATCAGTGATCCAGGGGAGCCTGTAACAGCCAGGAGACGAGAGTCAGAGCCAGGAGATGCTGCAGGATTGGAGAGTAAGGATTGGAGATAGCTCAGGCTGGTGTAGGGTCAAGGGCTTTCACACCTCCTCCTGTTGCCCCACCTTTGCTGCACTGTCTCTCAGGACCAGGAGAGGACTGAAGTGGGAGGAGCAGAAGAGACCTGCAGGTAGAGTCTCTGCCTGCTTGTGCACAACTTGAGTGGGGGAGATACATAAGCCGAGTTTGGGGACAGGACATTTCTGTTGCTGCAACTGCCTCATATATATTTTGTATGCATTACTGGGCCAGAGAACTTGCATTGCATCTCAAGTTCAGTTCTCCACAGTTCCACATCAGTTTTCTTAAAAGAAAAAAAAAGGCCTCATGAAAATTCAACAGCATTTTAATGTGAGTTTTTATTAAGATGCCTCTTTTTGCGAAGCATTTTCCTCCCATATAATGCATTTCTGTGTTATTTTTGCTAATATTTGCGTTTTTAGGCACACTTTAGCCCAGCAAATATATTTTGTATGCATTACTGGGCCAGAGAACTTGCATTGCAAAATTCGGAAAAGTGCACATTTTGAAGAATTTCTTTCAGTTTGTGTATCATACTGGAAAATATAAATTATGTAGGTTCACCTTTAAATGTGAACAGAATCAAATCCCTCCTCCATCCCTAACTGCAAGGGATAGTGGCAGCTGAGTTTTTTTTAATCTCCATTGCAGACAGTTGCAAATGGGAAAAAGTAAAGAAGCAATGATCATTAAAAAGAAAAACGAAAGATTCTCCAAGTCAGCTCTTGATTATTTTATGCGCTGCTGTAAATGATGAAACGGCAAGGCAGAAAAGATATTTTAATTTGTGCGATCCATCAAAATATTTGGAACTAGTCTTGTTTAAGGGTCCTGGACTGAAATGTTTCTAAGACTCAGCATTCTGGCAAATATATCTGCTGTGACCTACTAGTCCTTTGAGGACATCCACCATCTTACGGGGTGTGCATGATCAATGTTCATCACAAGTTCCTCCTTGTTTTACTGAAGCTTATGCTGATCTAAGGGAGTATTAATGAGCTAGAACTTCTGGTTTTCCCTCTATGCTCTCTTTGTTCTCAGCCCTGAACTAGAGAGAGGTCTAATCCTCTATTGATTGGAGGTGATGTAAACGACACATTTCAATTTACCTGATCGATCGTGGAAGCTGTGGGGAGGCAGAGGCTTCTGAAATAGGTATTTCTCTACAATCAGCTCGTAAATATATCTTACATTCATGACATGCACTTTTAAAATGTGGAGATAAAAATTCATGGCCCCTTGAAGTATCAAGGTATCTTAGCTGATCATATGCTGAATGTGAGACAGCTGTGTGATCCAGCTCCAAAAAAAGCTAATACAGACTTAGGATGCATTTACAGAGGCACATAATGCCCAGAACACAACCACTAATAGCTCCATCCTATTTCACACTGGTCAGACTTAGGGTGGGTAGGGACGGGGGACAAATAAGATTATATTTGCATTTTAATGAGAAACTACCTAATTTGCTAGGACGTGGGTGGCGCTGTGGGTTAAACCACAGAGCCTAGGACTTTTTTTAAAAATTCTTTTTATTAAGTTTCATTTGCAATACACACAACAAAAGAACAGTTAAAGAAAAAATACAACTACTCATAAAACGAAAAAACGATAATAAATGCTGGAAATGTAAAGAGGCGGAAGGGACATTCTTTCACCTCTGGTGGACCTGCCCAAAAGTGAAGGCCTTTTGGGAAATGATTCATAATGAACTAAAAAAGGTACTTAGATTTACCCTACCTAAGAAACCAGAGGCCTTCCTCCTGGGCATGGTGGACCAGAGAGTGCTTAAGAAGGACAGAACCTTTTTTATGTATGCTACTACAGCAGCAAGGATCTTGATTGCAAAATATTGGAAGACACAAGATTTACCCACACTGGAGGAATGGCACACGCAGTTGATGGACTATATGGAACTGGCCGAAATGACTGGCAGAATCCGAGACTTGGGAGAAGAAACATTCGAGGAGGATTGGAGAAAATTTAAAGACTATTTGGAAAAACATTATAAGTTGTATGAATGTTAAAAAACGCACCTTTTAGGAAATTCTAGCTTCAGTAATGTTAAATTAAAGAAATGGAAATTAAGGTACAAGGAGTCAGAGATAGAATAATGAAACAACTTTATTGTGTTAAAATGAAAACGTACATGATTTGGGTCATAATTTATTTGAAATTGGGTAACATGATAAAAAGGAAGATACAATAAGTATTGAAATAAGTTAACAAATTGCAGACGTTATGCATCACAGAGAATGCAGGGTTGGGAGGACGTGGGGAAGTCCAACAGATTTGGAAAAAAAGAGTAAGAAAAATTTGTAACTTTTCTTTTCTACTTTCATAATATGTTCTTTATTCTTTTTTCTGTATTTCATAAAACTAATAAAAAATATTATAAAAAAAACGAAAAAACGAAACAAAGAAGGAAAAAGTGCCTAAAACAAAAAAGAAAAAAAAAACTAATACATACACCGACTGACTTCCTTCCCTGCTGATTTCGGGTTTCTAATTTTAAAAACTTCGTTTTTTACAGCTGGTATTGGTTATTAGTTTATACATCGAAAGTTTTATAACAGACCTGCTATAGTTGGCAGGTTTCTATAATTACCTTCAATATAAACCATGAATTTATTTCAATCATCATTTAACTTTGTATTTTTTTGATTTCTAATTCTTTGTGTCATTTTTGCCAATTCGACAAATTCAAATAATTTTGTTTGCCAATCCCTCACCGTTGGTATGTTTGTGCTTTTCCAGTTTTGTGCGATTAGCATTCTGGCCGCTGCTGTCGAATATTGAAATAAAGTTTTGTCTTCTTTCCTAATTTCTTCTCCAATAATACCTAGTAGGAAGGCCTCTGGTTTTTTAGGGAATGTGTATCTAAATATTTTTTTTAACTCATTATATATCAAATTCCAGAATTTTTTCACTTCCTCACATGCCCACCACATATGTATAAAATTGCCTTCTTTTATTTTACATTTCCAGCAGGCCTTATTTCCAGTCTTATACATCCTACTTAGTTTTTCTGGTGTAATATACCACCTATATATCATCTTCTCTAGGTTTTCTCTAATTGCAACGCTTGCCGTGAATTTTATACCCTCATTCCATAATTTTGACCATTTTTCATATTCTATATTGTGCCCCAGATCTATCGCCCATTTAACCATAACCTCCTTGATTTCTTCGTCTTTTGTATCCCATTCCAGTAAAATATCATACATTTTAGATAGTAACTTATTTTTGCTTTCAATTATTTCAATCTGGAATTTGGATTTCTTTTCATTCATTCCAATTTTTTTGTCTTCTGTCCATATTGCGTTTATTTGATGATATTGTAACCAGCCTGTTAATTTTCCTTTCAACTCTTCATACGGTCTTAATTTCCAGCTGTCTTCAGATCTTATCAATAAATCTTCATATGTCAATCTTTGCTCTTCCATATTTATTTTTTTGATTATTAGGATATCTGTTGGGGACAGCCACCAAGGTGTTCTCCATTCTAACAGTTTTTTTATTTTTTTCTCAAACTTCGTACAGTGGACCCCTAATGATATGACTTGAGAACCCTTTGTGGACCTTCTCTTTGTTTGACCACAGGTAGGCGTGCCAGCCGAACCTGTTGTCGGCCCCTTCCAGATCTAGTAGGTCAGTGTTCTCTAGGGTTATCCAATCTTTAACCCAACATAAGCAGGCGGCCTCGTAATATAGTTTTAAGTTTGGGACTGCAAAACCCCCTCTCTCCTTTCGGTCCGTAAGTAATTTAAATCTGATCCTCGGCCTTCTCCCCTGCCATATGAATCTTGAAAGGGTTTTCTGCCAATCTTTGAATATTTTAGGCCCTCTGATTATGGGGATGTTTTGGAACAGGAACAACATTTTTGGAAGTACATTCATTTTTATTGCCTCCATCCTACCCATCCACGAGAGTTTGACTCTATTCCAAACATCCAAGTCTTTTTTAATTTCTTTCCACGTTGTCGAATAGTTGTCTTGGATTAAATTTATATTTTTTGGTGTGAGCCATATTCCTAAATATTTTATTTTTTTAGCCACCTTGATTCCATATTGTCTCTCTAATTTTTCTCTTTCGTCATTTCCCAGATTCTTTATCAGCATTTTTGTCTTTAATTTATTCAATTTAAAGCCGGATAGCTTGCCGTATTCCTCTAGTGTCTCCAGCGCTTTGCTAATACTTTCTTGCGGCTCTTCCAGGGATAACATCAGGTCGTCTGCGTAGGCTTTTAGTTTGTATTCCTTTATTCCTACTTTAATCCCTTGGATCTCTGGTATCAATCTTATTTTGTTCACTAACACTTCTAATACCATGATAAATAAAAGCGGGGAGAGAGGGCATCCCTGCCTTGTTCCTTTTTCGATTTTAAATGTATTTGTAAGATTGTTGTTTATTACCAATTTGGCAGATTGGGCTGAGTATATTGCCTCTATTCCTTTCATAAATTCGCCCTCTATCCCTGCCTTCTCCATGGATTTTAGTAGGAACAACCAAGAGACGTTATCGAACGCCTTTTCCGCATCTATAAAAATCAATGCCGCAGGTACATCATTATTAATCTCCAAATATTCAATTATATTTATAATATGTCTCACAGAGCCTAGGACTTGCCGATCAGAAGGTCGGCGATTCAAATCCCCACGATGGGGTGAGCTCCCATTGCTTGGTCCCTGCTCCTGCCAACCTAGCAGTTCGAAAGCACGTCAAAGTGCAAGTAGATAAATAGGTACCGCTCCGGCGGGAAGGTAAACGGCATTTCCGTGCGCTGCTCTGGTTTGCCAGAAATGGCTTAGTCATGCTGGCCACATGACCCGGAAGCTGTACGCCAGCTCCCTCGGCCAATAAAGCAAGATGAATGCTGCAACCCCAGAGTTGTCCGCCAGGGGTCCCTTTACCTTTACCTAATTTGCTCTTCTCAAACCAATCTGTAATTCAAAACACAGCTACCCTCCAGAATTCGCATTTCTCTGAATTCTGAGGTGCAGCCCTTCAACCCAAGAATGTGTACAAAAATGCATATATTACTGAAAATAATATACAAAAATATTAGGGGGAATTGATTGCAAAAAAAATGTCAAGACTGAATTACAAAACAATGCATATATTGGGAGAAATGTGCACTAAAATGCTAACATTTTCACGAATCTTTTTTCCAACATATAAATAAATGACAAATTGCTCTGGAAACATGGAGAACGGATTGGAGGAAAAATGAGAAACTGAAAAGATCAAGGGGGTGGATCAACTCCTCTGTGAGGAAAGGTTGCAGCTTTGGAAAGTCATTAATTTAGACAAGAGGCATGTAAGAGGAAACTTGATAGAAGCTTGTAAAATTCTGCATAGTATGCAGAAAGTGGATAGAGAAAAGTCCCCCCCCCCCCCCGTTCCTAAAACTCAAACTCAGGGTTGTCTAATGAAGCCAAATGTTGGAAGACTCAGAATAAAAGAAATCACTTTTTCATGCAGTGTGTAGTTTTACAAATCACTTGGAAAGACAGGCAAACTAATGCCAGTGTACTGGAAGAAGCAAAGATCACCAGTGGCAAAGCAAAGATTCTTCAACATCAACTTTGTTGGACTGGTCATGTTGTTGGGATGTCTTCCAAAGCAACTACTCTATTCCAAACCTAAAAATTGAAAGCGTAATGCTGGTGGTCAACAAAAGAGGTTTAAAGACTGTCTCAAGGCAAATCTAAAAAAATGTTGTATAAACACCAACAACTGGGAAACACTTGCCTGCGAGCGCTCCAATTGGAGAACAGCGTTTACCAAAGGTGTCATGGGCTTTGAAGACACTCAAAGGCAAGGGAGAAATGTGCTAAGAGGAAGGTACACTTGGCAAATCCATACCATGATCAACTCCTGCCTGGAAACCAATGTCCCCGCTGTGGAAGGAAGTGTGGATCCAGAATTGGCCTCCACAGTCACTTAGGGACTCATTGTTAAAACCGTGTTTATGGAAGACAATCTTACTTGGCTACGAGTGATCACCAAAGAAGAAGACATGCAGGATATATTCTGCACAGGTGTACTGGCGGGCAGCATTTGTTTTCTGAAACGCAGGGCAGTGTCAGGAGCCCAGGCTGCCATCTTGATAACACAGCACGCAAGTCGTAATTAGCTTGAAGATTTATTGGAAAACAATTAGCCTCTGACGCTCTAGCCAAGCGTCCGTGTCTTACGGTTCAGTTGACCTTTCTGAGGAACATTTCCAGCTTCTGCAGAACATCCTGAACCTGTGACCCTTACATTTCTGGTTTTGTTTTCTGTCTAATATCTTTCCCATTCGTCTACTCCTGGGGCTCATGGGGTTCCAGTGGGGAAATGCTCCCCCTGCCTTCTGATCCTACCTATGCTTCTTGAGAGCGTTGGCTTCTCTCCAGCCCGCCCTCTGCTAACGGTTTATCTACATTCCTTTCAGTGTCAAGAAGGGGGGAGTTGCCAGCCGACTGCTTCCAGCTGTCTGAAAGAAAATGCAAGCCTCTCTGTTGCCGGCTACCTTCTAACTCATGCTGGACCTCTACTTTGGGCAGACGTTCTCCTGACAGGCAGGCCTTTTACTCAATGCTGAAGTCATAGCTCTCTCTCTTGTTATGCAGCCTATATTTCAACACCACCCCAACTCTCTTCCTCGCATGCCTTCTTTTCAAAGCTTCACGCCCAAGCTTCTCCAGGTGTATTGAATTGTTGGTACACTCAGCGCAGCAGAAGGGGGATATGCTCTAAAGCTTATCAATCAGCAGCGAAAAGAATTTCTGGTCTGTCTGGTAGATCAGTAAACCCGGATAGATAATGGAAAACTAGACCCTTGCTAGAAATCATTATCAGAGTCTGGGTCAAGCAGAAAGGCAGCGGGGTGACTATCCAGGTAGAAAACAGACGGTTGCTAGCTCTTGGTGGAACAGGCAGCTCTTTTACTCAGGAGCTCCTTGAACATTATTTATGGGAATGTGGAATGTTAATATATCCATACATCTAACACATTGTACATTATACATCTGGGCCATCTTAACTTTCTCGTGGAGTTGGGAGTTGGGGTGGGACTTGAGCTTCAATGGTTCTGCTCCTACCTCCAGGGACATTTCCAGAAAGTAGCCATGAAAAGTTAGCATTCAGCCCTATGGGAGTTGTCCGGTGTTGTCCTGCAGGTTTGCATATTGTCCCCCATGCTATGAAGCCTCAGGAGTTTTGGAGTGATGCATCATCAATATGCAGATGACATCCAACTCCATCTCTCTGTCCCAGCTGACTCCAGAGAGGCAGCGGATGTGTTAGCCGGTGTTTGGAGGTGGTGATAGGTTAGATGTCAACCAATAAACTGAAGATGAATCTTGGTATGATGTGTCCCAGGTTCTCATGTCTGGAAGTGAGTAAACAGACAGTTCTGGATGGGTTGCACCTCCACTCCAGTAAGAGCAGGTCCGCAGCTTGGGGGAGCTCCTGGATTCAACACTGTCACTGGTGGCTCAGGGGACTTTGGTGGCAAGGAGTGTCATTTTCAAGCTCTGGGTGCTTTGCCAGCCACAACCCCCTTTTGGACAGAAATGACTCGTCCACTCTACTCTGTGTTCTGGTAACTTCCAGGTTGGATTACTGCAATGTGCCTGCTTGGGGCTTCCCTTGAAGAGGGAACCACTTGGTTCACAATGCATTGGCCAGATTACTGGCTCAGGTTCCGTTTAGATCTAAGGAAGTCAGACTATCCTCCACCAGGTCCAGAGCCTTTTCAGTGATGGCTCCGACCTGGTGAAATGCTCTGTCCCATGAGATTAGCGCCCTTCAGGAGTTAACCTCCTTCTGTCGGGCCTGTAAGACAGAGCTATTCCGCCTGGCCTTTAATTTGAATTCAGCCTGATCTTTTATTTCCCTTCCGTTCCCTCCCTCTCCCCTTTTATGAAGATCACCCGCTCTGAGACCCAACAGCTAATTCTCCCCTGGCCTCCTCGCTGGCCGAAGCAGGACCAATTTAGCCGGCTAGCCCTGGGGATTATCTAATGCTTATTTCCCCTAAATTGATTTTTGAATTTTATTGTTATTCATGTTCTTATACAGTGGTACCTCAGGTTACATACGCTTCAGGTTACCGACTCTGTTAACCCAGAAATAGTGCTTCAGGTTAAGAACTTGATGAGAACAGAAATCGTGCTCCGGCGGCGCGGCGGCAGCGGGAGGCCCCATTAGCTAAAGTGGTGCTTCAGGTTAAGAACAGTTTCAGGTTAAGAACGGACCTCCGGAACGAATTAAGTACTTAAGCCAAGGTACCACTGTACTGTATTTTCTGCTGCTTTTATAATGTCTTAAATTTGTTGTTAGCCACCCTGAGCCCGGTTTTTGAACCGGGAAGGGCGGGGTATAAATAAAAATATATTATTTATTATTAGATCTCAGGTATCTCCTGTATTAAAAGCAGCTGCATTGGCTGCTGGTTTGTTCCTAGCTAAACTCAAGGTGTTCACACGCGTGTTTAAAACCCTAAACGACTCAGACCTCAAGCTACAAAAAGGGAGATTGCGGCTAAACATCAGGAAGAATGTTCTGACAGTAAGAGCTGTTGAACAATGGAACGGTCTCCCCCTGGAGGTGGCGGACTCTCCTTCCTTGGAGGTTTTTAAGCAGAGGTTGGATGGCCATCTGTCACGAATGCTTTAGCTGAGATTCCTGCATTGCAGGGTCCCTTCCAACTCTGCAATTCTATGATTCTGCCTGAAAGACCACCTCAGGAGATAAGATGGAGGTGACCCAGGGGAAGAGGGCCTTCTCTGCCGCAGCCCCTCCTTCCCCACAGAGTTGCGTCTGGCATCTTCATTCTACAGCAGTGTTTCTCAACCTGTGGGTCCCCAGATGTTGTTGGACTACAACTCCCATCATTCCTAGCATGACCAGTGGTCAGGGACAATGGGAGTTGTAGTCCAACAAAATTGGGGGACCCACAGGTTGAGAACCGCTGTTCTACAGCTCTTGACAATGCTGAAGATACGACTCTTTGCCCTGGTGTTTGACCCCTGAGATGCATTTTAGGACCCACCGTATTTCTGCAACGAAATTGTTTTCAGGTGTTTCGAACATTATGTTTGCAACCCACCCTGGGACCTTAGCTTGAAGGACAGGTAATTAATAATTATCATCATCATAATTCTCTTCACAACTGAAGTAAAAATGACTGCTGTCCTGGGTTTTACTTCTCTGTTGGTGTTTTCCTAAAATACTTCCCCTCACATGAATCTGCCCACCAGCAGAACACTATGATTTCTATGATCACACACATATTTCACAGGTGCTTTCTAGAAGAGTCTTCGTAGGCAGCTTTCCCTCTGAGGTGTCAAACTTATGAGCACCTGACGCTGCTAATTAGTGAGAAAATTAAGAACACTCTAAAATCAGCTGCATTTCTATTTGGGGTAGCAGGTTGTGGGGAGAGGTTAAATTTGCCCATAATTATTTTTAATGTTAATTTCATATTGAAAAGCACGCTGTATAAGGATGATCGTACGTGCAATTAACATTTAATGGCTTTTCAATATCTCTCTATCTTACTCAGACCATATTCAGGCTTTTCCTGAATATTGGCATGTTTAATTTTTATGTTTCGTGTCCCGGAATTTGAGATCTTATTAAAAATAAAAAGGCAACAATATTAAATTGATGCCTCGAGTTAATGAAACCATGTATTGCTGTCTTTGTTATTCAGTCTGCGCTCAAAGAAGCGTGCAAGCATTTCCTATCTGTGGGGGAAAGCCACAGTGACATTTTTTTCTAAAAAAAAAATATTATTTTACAGCTGTTCTTTTAATAATTCATGGCGGGTTGAAGTGACAAGGGAGAGAGAGCGCTGGTGTGTGCCTGTGTGTCGGCGGATGGCCAACCACGATTTATTCTGCCTGAGTGACAGCGGTGGCTCTGACACCCAGCCTGTATCTTTGACTATCTGCCCACAAGACATTCTGCTGTCCTTTCTTTGTCATTCAGTGGATGAGATTGCAATGACAAGTGTGACACCACCTGTCATCCTTTCCACCTTCCGATAACAAATGGGCACTGTGCCCCCCTTGCTCTCTCTCCACCCCCACCCCCAAGACTCTAATGAGATTCCATTATCACATTCTGTGCCCCCCCTTCCTCCTCTTGCAGCCTACCTGAAATAACCATTTTGGAAAGGGACCGCTTCTGAAAAACTCTCTCTGCCAATGCACCATAAAGTCTGCAGCACAATGATGTCCCCTGTGGGATAGTCCTCTGTGTGTGGGATTCTGCAGTTTTTACATTTCCAGATGAAACACCCAATGCCGGAGTCGCTGGTGTGATGTAGGATCGGCTTAAGCTTATGCAGTTGGCTGCTGTGGACCTGGTAGTTGCATCATGGCTTTTCGTCTCTCTGCACACTTCCCAGAAGCCATTTCTCCTCTGGTCACTACTATGGACGCACGACTTGACGGCCTGTCTCCAGGCACGGTGATAGTCTGTAAGGGATTCTGTCAGGGGTGCAGGCGGTTGCTCACGAGTAAACAGCCAGGACTCTGACCTGTCTTTTACAGGTTTTATTAAGTTCAAACTATGTACAGTGCAGATGGATGCGGGTGGCACTGTGGGTTAAACCACAGAGCCTAGGACTTGCCGATCAGGAGGTCGGCGGTTCGAATCCCCACGACAGGGTGAGCTCCCGTTGCTCGGTCCCTGCTCCAGCCAACCTAGCAGTTTGAAAGCACGTCAAAGTGCAAGTAGATAAATAGGTACCGCTCTGGCGGGAAGGTAAACGGCGTTTCCGTGCTCTACTCTGGTTTGCCAGATGCGGCTCAGTCCTGCTGGCCACATGACCCAGAAGCTGTACGCCGGCTCCCTTGGCCAATAAAGCAAGATGAGTGCCGCAACCCCAGAGTTGGTCACGACTGGACCTAATGGTCAGGGGTCCTTTACTATGTACAGTGCAGAAACCCAAAGTTCATGTCCGTCTCAGTCACTTGCAGATTCTGGGAGCGGCTGCTTCCTGCCCCCCCCCCAGCATAAGAACTTAGACACCCCAAATCTCTGCCTCCTTTCTTTACGTTTGACCCCTTGCGAAAACTAGGCGACAGAAGCGGCATGTCTGTTTCCTGATCAGCTGGGCTGGGCGCGGTGCTAGGGCTCACAGTGACCTCTGTGAGCCTTTGCCTCACTTCCCCCCTCCTTTCTCCTTGTTTCGCCAGAGGCATCACTCTCTCCACTCCCTGACGAAGTGTTACTGCTCAGCGACGTTGGAGGCTCCCTGTACACTTCTGCCCCCCTCCCCACTTTTGATGGCAGTACCCTGACAGATTCCCACATGGCGGGTTGATGTTGCCAGCCTTCACGTCACGTTTGAAAACATCTTTTGTAACGTAGAGTTGGTCTGCCAAGTGGCCTGGTGCCAGAAGCCAGCTCCCTGTAGAGCATGCCCTTGGGGGATGCTGCCATCTTCCATTCTGTGGAGGAGACCAAGCCAGCGTAGAGGTCGCTGAGGCACATGCTGGGAATGTGGGCTTGTGTCAGGCAGCAGAGGAAGGTTGCCAGGAACAGATAAAACAACAAAAAGTCCTTAACATCTGCTTTTATTCAGTATTTACAGAGGGAGGCTTGGGAATGCAGCCTCTTGGAATAATGGTGTTGTTCTGAGTAAATCTCCAACCCCCTTCTCTTTCACTTCTTCATTCGTCAACAGGTGTTATGTACTGAGTTGAATAGGATTCAGAATGCAGCAGTCTGATTGGTCCGCAGGAGCCATCCAACTCCAGGTAGAAGTGAATCCGCAACCCGGAACTAGCCAATCACATGGGGCCGATTGTGTAAATAATGTATACAAACCAGACATTTCGGGGGAAATTCCATTCCTCACTACTATGAGCTGAATAAAGAGCATGAAATCCACACTCAACTCTTGAGTATATTTCAACAACACACCCACACACCCGGCTGCCACTTAGGGCCATCTGTATCCGAGCCCTTTGCTCTCCTACTTTTAAGGCTCGCCGGGTTCTGGGAGATGGTGGGTATGGAATGCTTTCTAGTGACACTGTGTCCATCAGCTGCCGCCTCCCTGGAGCTGCTGCTTCCTCCTCTCTCATTATTTCCCAGCTTTTCCCCTCATCTGCCTCTGAGTTGTGACCTCCCTCAAATCCCTGTTGTAATTCTGAACTGTCTTCTTCTTCCCTGAAAGGGTCAGGCTGGGGAGGCGGTCTCCACCATTCCTCCTCTGCCTAGTCCCTGAAAGCTTGGGACAGAACATTTCTGTTTGGAGTTCTGTCCTGCCATCTGAGTTCCACCATAAACAGCATAAACAGATTTCTAAGGAAATCAGCCCTCAGCCCTGAGTGCTCATTGGAAGGACAGATCCTGAAGGTGAGGCTCCAATACTTTGGCCACCTCATGAGAAGAGAAGACGCCCTGGAAAAGACCCTGATGTTGGGAAAGATGGAGGGCACAAGGAGAAGGGCACGACAGAGGACAAGATGGTTGGATAGTGTTCTCGAAGCTACCAGCATGAGTTTGACCAAACTGTGGGAGGCAGTGGAAGACAGGAGTGCCTGGCGTGCTCTGGTCCATGGGGTCACGAAGAGTCAGACATGACTAAACAACAACAACAACATTAACAGCAACCTCTCCATTGATGCTGAACTGGACAAGCATATCGGCAAGGCAGCTGCAGCAATGGCTCGCCTCTCCAAAAGGGTTTGGGGGCATGTGATGCTAACGTCCAATGCCAAAATGAAAGTCTAGCAGGCTTGAGTGCTGAGCACGATGCTTTATGGAAGTGAGCCATGGACCATTTACAATTGTCAGGAGTGATGCCTCAACAGCTTCCACATGCACTGTGTCAGGAAGATTTGGGGTATTGGCATTGTATTAAAATACGACATCAACAGTAATTTAAAACAATTTATCCCCCTCTCTCCCTTCAGTTATGCTATAAAGTACCATATAATGATGGTTCTCTAGGTGCTGATAAAAAGAAATGGCGCACACTGATATTTCGAAGCATGCAGCCTCTAATTCTCACATGAGGATATCAAAATCATTTGCTTCCTCACAAAAGCCTTGGCTTCTTATGTTCAGAGCCACAGAGATTTCACTGCTCCTTGTTTCCCTCTTCCTCCAGGTGGACGGAGGCAGGTGACAAAAGTTCACATTCTGTTATGAACAGTCGATTAAAGCCGCTGAGGTTGCTGTTGGCTAGCAAAGAAGATTGTTGCTCTCTGCGCTGGGGGGCTTGCAAGCAGAAAGGTCACCCAGCCTCCGGAGTGGTGAGATGAACCTCACAGAAGTTGCCGTTTCTGCGGAGGCACAGCGTAATTACTTCTGCAAGCTTGCAAAAGGATTAAACAGACTTTATTGGGTTGACTCCAGCGTAAGCCAGCCATTGCCATTGTTTCACAATAATTAACATGCAGATTAGAGAAAATAAAGTTAGAAGATCTTTTTTTTAAAAAACTTGCATTAAGACAAATATTTCCTTTCAAAATGCCTGTGGGCTTTCATGTCTTATTTTAGCACTTGTCTGCTAGTAAGTGTTTTCACTCAGCCCTATTTTTTTCTGTACAGAGCGAGAAAGTCTTTGTACATTTACAAGCCTTTTAATAAAATGCTCTATCCAGATGCTATATCTATTGGGTTCAAGAAGAGCACAGCCTCACAGGAGCTTAGATATAAATTGATTTGCGGACTTTAGAGCCTGGCTCTTAAAAAAGAAAGAAGCTCTCCTTATTTTATTGCATTACATTTAAGCTAAATAATGCAGTCCTTTTTATGCGGGATGCAATTTAGAATAACCGAGTATGTAAATTAACAAATGTTAAGGAAAGAAACTAGAATAATTTCCAAGATGCAAGGCTCTTTTTTTTTTAAGGACTTAATAGATTCATGGAAGAATTTGAAGGACATTATGGAAGGACATCAGGACACAGGCTTTGTAAGCCAAATTCCCAGGATAATTCATTAAAAACATAGGAAGCTGCCTTACGTTCAGTTGGACCATTGATTCATCAAGCTCAGTGCTGTCTATACACTGATTGATAGCAGCTCCCCAGTGTTTCAAGCAGAGGAACTACTAGAACTACTACTACCTGGGATTGAACCAGCGACCTTCTGCATGCAAAGGAGATGCTCTTATCACTGAGCTAATTTTTTCCTCTTTATTGGATGATTCCAGGGTCTTCTAGTGTTAGGAGAGCGCACATTCTTCACTTCTCCACACCACTTTATATGAGCTGGACCATAAAGAAGGCTGATAGCCAAAGAATTGATGCTTTTGAATTCTGGTGCTGGAGGAGACTCTTGAGAGTCCCATGGACTTCAAGAAGATCAAACCTCTCCATTCTGAAGGAAATCAGCCCTGAGTGCTCACTGGAAGGACAGATCCTGAAGCCGAGGCTCCAATACTTTGGCCACCTCATGAGAAAAGAAGACTCCCTGGAAAAGACCCTGATGTTGGGAAAGATGGAGAAGGGGATGACAGAGGACGAGATGGTTGGACAGTGTTCTTGAGGCTACCAGCATGAGTTTGACTAAACTGTGGGAGGCAGTGGAAGACAGAAGTGCCTGGCGTGCTCTCGTCCATGGGGTCACAAAGAGTCGGACACGACTAAACAACAACAACCAGCCATGACAGCTATGCTCTACCTCCACAGTTGGACGCAGCAATGCTTCTGAATACCAGTTGATGGAAACCCTGGGAGGGGAGAGTGTTCTTGTGCTCATGTTCTGCTTCCTGGTTTCCCGCAGACATCTGGTTGGCCACTCTGAGACCAGGATGCTAGACTAGATGAGCCACTGGCCTGTTCATGACTCAGTGGGGTTTTGTACTCTGGCTTAACTTGTAGTCTGGCCCTCTGGATGTTGTTGAACTACTGCTCCCATCATCCCTGTCCTCTTCGCATTCTGGCTGAAGCTGATGGAAGCTGAAGTCCCAACAAATCCTTACCCTTAATTTTAACTTAATTTTTAAACTTTCTTTTCATTTTACTTGTCCATTACCACTGAAAACCCTGTAATTTCTAAACCAACGTCATTCTAACATTCATTAATTTTGCAATGTTTCTTGAGATAATCCTTAAATTTCTTCCAATCTTCTTCCGCTGTTTCTCTCCCCTGGTCTCGGATTCTGCCGGTCATTTCTGCCAGTCCCATATATTCTATCACCTTCATCTGCCATTCTTCCACGGTGGGTAGATCCTGTGTCTTCCAATACTTTGCGATGAGTATTCTTGCTGCTGTTGTGGCGTACATGAAAAATGTTCTATCCTTCTTTAATACCAATTGGTCGACTATGCCCAGGAGAAAGGCCTCTGGTTTCTTAGGGAAAGTGTACTTAAATACCTTTTTCAGTTCATTATAGATCATTTCCCAGAAAGCCTTAATCCTTGGGCACGTCCACCAAAGGTGAAATAAAGTTCCTTCAGTTTCTTTACATTTCCAACATTTATTATCGGGCAAATGATAAATTTTTGCAAGCTTGACTGGTGTCATGTGCCACCTATAAATCATTTTCATAATATTCTCTCTTAAGGCATTACATGCCGTAAATTTCATACCGGTGGTCCACAACTTTTCCCAGTCAGCAAACATAATGTTATGACCAATGTCTTGTGCCCACTTAATCATAACCGATTTCACTGTTTCATCCTGCGTATTCCATTTCAGCAACAAGTTATACATTTTTGACAAATTCTTTGTATTGGATTCTAGCAGTTCTGTTTCCAATTTTGATTTTTCCACCTGGAAACCAATTTTCCTGTCCATCTTATAAACTTTCATTATTTGATAATAATGAAGCCAGTCTTGCACCTTATCTTTTAGTTTCTCAAAACTCTGCAATTTCAATTTGTCCCCTTCTTGTTCCAAAATTTCCCAATATTTTGGCCATTTTGATTCCATATTTATCTTTTTCACAGCCTTAGCCTCCATTGGCGACAACCACCTTGGAGTTTTATTTTCCAACAAATCTTTATATCTAATCCAAATTCAGATTTCCCCTCAAAAGCATCAATTCTTTGGCAATCAGTCTTCTTTATGGTCCAGCTCTCACTTCCATACATGACTACTGGGAAAACCATAGCTTTTACTATATGGACCTTTGTTGGCAAGGTGATGTCTCTACTTTGTAAGATGCTGTCTAGGTTTGTCATTGCTTTTCTCCTAAGAAGCTGGCGTCTTTTAATTTCGTGGCTGCTGTCACCATCTGCAGTGATCGTCATGGCTGGTAGCCATAGCCTTTTCTTCCATGAATTTGTCTAATCCTCTTTTAAAGCCATCCCAAGTTGGTGGCCATCACTGCCTCCTGTAAGGAGAAAGTTCCATAGTTTGACTTTGCACTGCGTGAAGGACTTTCTTTTACCCACCCTAAATCACCCAACATTCTTTGCTTCCTTGGATGTCCATGAGTTCTGGTGTTGAGAGAGAAACATTTCTCTATTCCCTTTCTCCACTACATGCATGATTTCATAAACTGCTACCATGTCTCTGTGGTGTTTGCCTCCTAGGATGGGTCATAAGGAAAGGGTTAAAATAGGTGTGATGTGATTGGCCAGTGAAAATGCAAGGGGGGAATAAAAGCTAAGAGTGGGAGATTTTGAAAGTCAGTTGTTAGTTGGGTTGAAGTTGAGTTGAGGTTTGGGAGTAGAGAGTTGAGGTTTGGGAGTTGAAGAAGGAAGAGGGAGGTTTAGGTGTGGGTTGGTAGAGTTGTATTGTGAGAGAGCGAGAGGAATTGTGAAGTGGAGTCAGATAGATAGTTGGGAATAATCAGTTTGGAGTTGTTAGGAACTAAGAATAAGAAACTGACAAGAGAAAAATTAACTGAAACCATAAGCTTGTCCCTGCATTTAAAAATAAACTTGATTATTTGTTTTATGTTAACAACTGAATGGACTCCGTGTGTCCCCGTGAGATACGGGGTGGTGGCAGTGGAAAAAGCAATCGCAGTGGAGGCACAGGGTCAATAGACCGTCAAACGTCCGGGGGCCCTGTGTGTGATCGCCACAGTCTCCTCCTCTTACTCGCCTTTTCTCTTAACTGAAAAGTCCCAAATGCTGCAACCGTTCTTCATAAGGGAGTTGCTCCATCCCCTTGAACATTTTGGTGACTTTTTTCTGAGCCTTTTCCAACTCCATAACATCCTTTTGGAGGCAACCAGAATGGTACACAGTACTCTAAATGCGGTCACACTGTAGATTTGGTAGGGGCATTATGACATTGGCCATTGTACTTTACTTTCCTAATGATTTCTAGGGTGGAAGTTGTCTTTTCTACAGCTGCCACACATCTTCATCGAGTTAACTACTCTGACTCAAAGGTCTCACTCCTGGTCCATCACCTCCAAGCCAGACCCCAAGAGGGTGTACATGAAATTAATATTTTTGACCTCAACATGCATCACCTTACACTCTTTTGCAATGAATTGTGTTTGCCGTTGTATTGCCCATTTGTGAAGCCCACGGGTGATCAGTCAGTTGAGCATGAGACTCTTAATCTCAAGGTTGTGGGTTTGAGCCCCACGCTGGACAAAACGGTTCCTGCATTGCAGGGGGTTGCACAAGATGACTTCGTGGTTCTACAATTCTATGATCCTGAGCCTGTAAATCCTTCTTAATCTACTCATGATGGTGTGGAGTCTTATATGTGGGATTGCGCTGAGATTATGAAGAACCTTTTGTTGGTTGTGCCCAAAACAGTCTAACACAGATAGCCCTCTCTGGCATCAAATTGTGGCAGATGTACTAAACACACAAATAAGGTAGGATGGAAGTTATTAGTAGAACAGAATGAAGACCAGAAGAAATCTTTGCCAAAAACATACACGGGGTGGAAAAAACCCCGAGCCAAATGTTATTACTGCATTCAGAGCAGTCATAAAGGTAACATTTGCATAGACTTACTGTTTGGCTTTCCGTCTGCAAAATGCATCACATTTAGTCAGGAAAAAACAACAATAATTTCCATCCTCAATCGGCAGGAAGCAGAACTACTGTTATCAGGCTCCAAACAAGCCAAGCCTTAAATTGCGGTAGGTGTGCATGACAGTGATATATTAGAAATTTTCTTTTAAATTACACCTGTCACGGACAGTGGAAGTGCAGAGTCAATTTGAAAATAATTTACTTGAAAATTTGTAAGCGATGCATGGCAAATTAGTTTTCGCATCCCACCCCTGCAGCCAGATATTAACACAGGCAATTGCTTAATTGATTCAGAAAGGTTTCTCTACTAATAGTGTGAATCTTGCTACCGTTTAACAACACTGCTCCAAATGCAGTTTTAATGGCAAATGGGCTGTAGACAGAGTAGCTGAAGATTTGAAGAAAAAAAGAGAGAAACACATTTTGCAGCTGTTACTCTTCCTTTTCCAGATTACAGCAAAGAGTAATCTCTGCAAACGAACAATGAAGTTTAATTGGAAACCACAATACAAATTCATTTGCTGCATTAGCCCCAGTTTTCTTTGCGTCGTGCCTAGATGATAATGAACAATCCCATTTACCGCCAATTAATGAATGGGCAAGCATTTTACCGTACTTGCAAATTTTGCCTTCAGTTCAACCTGGCTTCCATCAGCTAATTGGCTTTTGGAACAGTGAGAAATACAGCTACCCCACCGAATCATCAAAAATCACACTGAAACCCCAACACGGTGTATTCTTTTTTTCTGAATGGTCAAACAACAAGTGCGATGGAAAAGCCAGATAATTAGCTAGCACAGAAAGTCTTCTAAAATGTTTGCGTTTCTCCAGGCTTTGTGCAATATGGAATTTTGGTCAGCATATGATTAGGGCTAAAGCAATCAACAAGTGCTAAGTTGGCCCAATTGGATGGCCAATTTATGTCCATTTCCAATGCAATAGCAACCCTTTTACTATGCACTGGGTCACCACACCAGTCCTGTCTATGTGCCAATCCACATTTCCATAGCTTGAAATTCTTGACGCCAAAGAGATACTGATCCTATTAAGCTCCCACTGGGCTGGTTCCTGAAGGAGAGATGCTTCTGACATTAAGGTTTTCACAGGTCTGCCAATTGCAAAGAAAACCACCCTTTAGCCAACTCAAGACTTGGAAAAAAAAAATGATTTACTGGGTTGGGTAATTTTTTTGCTTTTAAGGGGGCAGGGAGAACACTTGCTGAATTTGTCTAATTTTAAACCCACCCAACAGAACACGACAGACTTGCGT